>NC_028640.1:13551856-13558425 GCF_001406875.1 Solanum pennellii
AATGAAATTATATATATATATATATATATATATATATATACTTATTTTATCATTATGAGACATGGGTAATCTCTACTTGTCTTATTAGTAGAATTCTCCTTAATCTTGATTTATCTTAGGTGAAAAAACCTTTCAAACTTGTGAATTCAAAATCCTTTCACATTATTGTCTCAGTAGTATGTGAGAAATTATTTCACAACACAACAACATTTATACTTCACTCTCAAAGCATACTTAAAACATTTACATCAATTTCATATAGAAATATGCATATCTTCATAAATTCATCTTTCATCTTTCAAAGGCTTCATCATTACATCAATTTCAGAAATCATAGATCATGGATGGGTTCATGAAAATTAAACTTATAAACATGTAATTATCTCAACTCATACATAAAAAGATTGAAAACAACCAACTAGATCGTAATTGAAAAGAACCCATGAGATTGTGTAAAAATCATAACTTCCATGGAGATTCTAACTTGCAAATTGGAGAATTTAGGAACCCTATAGAGTATGGGACTCTAAATTCAACACTGATTTGATAGAGAACACTCATGTCATAATCTTTTAATAACTCAAGCACCTCCTTTGACGAAAATTCAGATCTTTCTATTTAAACACATATTGCAAACTTTTGTTGTCGGTAAACACATCAACATGAAAAACATATAAGTAATGCCTCTAAATCTTTAAGACAAAGAAAACTGCCACTAATTCTAAATCATGGGTAGGATAGTTCTTTTCGTGCGCCTTAAGTTTCCTTGAGGCATAGGCGATGACTTTCCCATTTTGCATAAGGACACACGCTAATCCAATTCTTGAAGCATCACAATAAACAACAAATCCATAGGTTTCTTTCGATAAAGTCAACATTAAAGCAAAAGTAAGTCAATAGTTTAAGTTCTTAAAAACTCTGCACACACGCTTCCATCCATATGAAATTGACTTTCTTTTGAGTCAGTCTCATTAATGGAGAGACAATCAAAGAAAACCCTTTAAAAAAATTCTGCAGTAACCATCCAAACCAGTCAGTGGAGAGACAATCAAAGAAAACCCTTTATAAATCTTCTGCAGTAACCATCCAAACCCAGGAAACTTCTTATATCCGAAGGGCATAAAGTTCTAGGCCAACTCTTAACCTCATCCATCTTCCTAGGATCTACCCCAATACCCTTACCAAAACAATATGACCATGAAAGGCCATGAATCTCAACTAAAACATGCTTTTGCTAAACTTTGCAAAGAGTTGGTGGTCCTTGAGAACTTAAAACACAACCCTTAAATGATTGGTATACCCGTCTTCACTCCTCGAATAAATCAATATATCATCAATAAACACAATAAAAAACATATTTAGATATTGTCTAAACACTTTATTCATCTAATCCATAAACATGGCCAGAGCATTGGTCAAGCCAAAGGATCTCACCAAAAACTCATAATGACCATACCGAGTTTAAAAAGTTGTCTTTACAGTTTCATCATTTTTCACCCTAAATTGGTGATTACCCGACTGGAGGTCTATAAGAGAAGTAACTAGTTCCTTGTAGTTGATCAAGAAAATAATTTATCGTTGGAAGAAGATACTTATTCTTAATGTAACCTTGTTTAATTGTCGATATTCAATACACGTACGGAGTGAACCGTCTTTCTTTCGAACCAATAGAACTAGAGTACACCGTGGAGAGATACTCGGTTGGATGAAACCCTTATCCAACAAATTCTCAATTTCTCCTTTAAGTTCTTGAGTTTTGCCTAAGCCATTCGATAAGGAGAAATAGATATAGGTTGCATTTATGAGAGAAGGTCAATATCGAAGTCTATTTTACTTTAGGGAGTAACACCATCATCAAACACTTTTGGGAACCCATTGACAACAGGGGAACGACTCAAGATTACGGATTTCAGAATCCATATCCCTCACCCTAAGTAGATGGTATAATTGCAATCCTTGAAAATCATCTTTCTAGCTTTAAGACAAGAAAAACTAACCTTTCGGCATAAAAATTCCTATTTCCAGCTCTAGGATAGACTCATTTGGAAACTGAAACTTGACCACTCGGGTTAACAATCAATAGAAGTATAAAAGGATGCAACCAATCCATACCAAGATAAACATGAGTGAAGATCTAAAGGTGCTAAAATGAGGTTGAGTGTTGATTTAAGACAGTGAGTATTGTGTTATGCTCTGTTTTGATTTCTTGTTGTTAATGCATGTATTTGGTCTAATTACCATGGGTTTAACTTAAGGATCAAGGTTGTAAACTTAATTCCTACATCGGATCTCCGGTTGATGCTCGAAAGAGATTGATTGGAGCGGGTAACAAATTCGATACTAGTAATTTAGGTTTGTTGTCTGTACCTTGCTTGAAAAAGAGGTTATGAGTTGGATCTATTTGCCATATTCTTGAAATGGAAAGAAGTGAGTAAGGTTTTGGGTTGTTTAGAATTGACATTTAGATGAGCCGATAGGAGATTTTAGGCATAAATTCTTTGAAATCGAAAGACGATTAGCGTGAATGAATATGACTTAGTGTATTCATGAATGTTCATCACTATAGAGCATCACAATTATCCCTATGTGATGTCGATTTCCAATCCATGCACCTTAGATTGGTTGTTAACTCTTGATTTCGTTGATATTTTAGTTTCAATTTTTGATATATGATTTAGTGAAGATTTTGAATGATTTACAATAAATCTAAAGAATTCAAAGCCTTCAGAAGATGACCGGGTTGGAGTTTTTTCTCCTGCAAACTTCAAGTATATAATCTCTTTTACAATTTAGTGCCAAGATATCATTTATTTATAATTATACTATAAATATATTAGTATATAAGTTGTACTATATATAACTATAATAATAACCAAAGTGAAAGGTTAGTAGAATGACATAATTTCACACTACTCACGTTTATAATATTTGTAATATATGTGACACACCCACCCACTCAATTGAAAAACAGAGAAAATGACAAAAAAAATTATTTTTTGTGCTTAAGTTGGTTTAAAATAAACCCTCAAATATTTTTTAAAATCTCCTCAAATATCTAACAAACTTTGTCTTATATATACTGTTGATGTTTGATTGATTTAAATAATTTTATAACTTTATTTTCCATCAATTTTAAAAAAAATATTTTCCTATTTAAAGCAAATAAAACATTTTGCAGAACTTCCTTTAAATTATTTTACCACTTGACTCTAAAGTCGAATTTAAGACCCAATTCCTGACCTAGACCTGAGATCAGACTATTTTGAGGTCAGTGTTGAAGTCAAGGCCGTTCGAGGCGGATTTAAGACCCAATTCCTAACCTATACCTGAGAGCAGACTATTTTGAGGTCAGTGTTGAAGCCAAGGCCGGGACGGGGGACTTACATCCAAGTTTTATACTATTTGCTAAAATTATACCTAAATATTCTCGGAACAATATTTATTTTTTCTTTCTATACTAATCAAATATCTCCATCCACCCCATAAATTAATTAGATAATTGCTGCTTTTACTCGTCAGTCATCACTCATATCGTAAATGATTTTGTTTTAAATTGTTTGATTATTTGCAGTGAATCCATTTGTCCTCCACAAACCAATAAAAAAACAATCTGGAGCTCCATTCATTTGCCTTCTTCTCTGGTGGTTTTCAAAATGTTATAACTATATGTTGTTTTTTGTGCTTAAGTTATCATGTTATTTTTTTAATGCTTTCCTTATTATAATTATTTCGAAGAAAGGAACTTTTTTTTTGATATTTTACTTGAGCCGAGATTCTTTCGGAAACAATCTCTCAGTCTCTATAGAATAGAAGTTAAACTCATTTTTCCCTTTCAACTTGAATTACTTGAGAGTCATGGCTAGCTATAATTGGATACATTAGCCATGAAACTTAAACCATAATTGTCTAAGTTAAATTAGTTGAGCTTTGTAGGTTAGTTTAGTTCATGCCAATGATTATTATGATTTCTGTTTGTATTAGTAACTTTGATGAGACATGAATATGGACCAACAAATTTATGTATTTTTACAGTCTAATTAATTGATATCTATCTCAAAATATGTCACATTTTCCAATCCAAAATCACCTCTTTATCCACGTCTTGCTCTCGGGAAGTCATGGGATATAGTAAGTTTTTCTTTTTCTATATGCATCTAGTAATGTTTATGGTGTTTAGTTCCAATACCAAATAAACTTATGACTTTCTTCTCCTAGATGACTGTTACATAGACAAGTGGTTACAACATTGATGAAGTTGTTCCATTTCATCGTATAGCTATGGAAGGAACAAGTGCAACAACGCTCTCCAGCAGGGACAGTGACATTTCATCAGAACAACATGTGTGGTATGTCACGTGTTTATAAGCACAGAACTAGGTAACAGAGGTGTATTGGTTTTGCATTCATACTGATTAACGTTATGTACACGTTTGTAGGATCTCCTGCTAGAGCTGTGGGATGGAGTGATCCTGGATTCATACATACAAGTTTTCTCAAGGAGTTATGGCCAAATGTGGTGAAATTTATCTGGTGGTACAATTTTGTTTCTTCCATCGACATGTACACCCGTTTTTAGATCATATTTGTGAGATTTCAGGTACACATACAAGTTGGGTCACTTATTAAGCGATGATTCAGTTGTTATGATGAGCAAGCTATATTCATATAAATCTCCTCCATTTCCAAGACAAGAGTGTTGGGTTTAGCAAGTGTGAATGGGAAAAGAAAAGAGAGAATATGAAAAGTGACGGAACTATTTTAGAGGGAAAATGAAAAGTCATTTGCAAAGTGCAAATGAAAAGTCATTTCTCTCATATAGGCAAAAGTAAGGGAAATTGTTGTCCTTATATAAGGAAACACTTCCATTACTTCTTAAAGAGCTAAGAAGAAGATGCCCCCTCGCGCCGTCGTCGCTCGCTCGGCTGCGGCTTCGGCTTCGGCTTCGGATCTCTGCATATATATTTTTCTCTCAAATAAATCAAAGTGTCGATCGACTAGTCTGTGTGACTTGTTGTTGTTCTGAAGTTCGCTGAAAATAAAGAAATTTGAGGTACCACTATTTCTTAAACAGGTTTAATCCATTTTATCTTGGGAGAAATTAATCCATAACTTTGGGTACAGTGAGGGGAATAAATTTCATAAGGACACAGAGTAGTTTCTGTCGACTAGGATTACTTCTTGTATTTTATGTATTTTCTATTTAATCTTATTCTGTTTCTGTCGTTTTAGGCTAACCTTATGATACAGGTTTAATAACAATCTTAAGAAATTTAATAAGTTTTTGTATTTGAGGTTTCTGGAGATCAAAACCTTTATGGTTACTTGAATTTTTATAATTCATTCGATTAACGATTAAAAGAACATAAAAACTTCATCACTAAATCAGAAACAATTTGTCTAAAGATTTGTTCTTTAATGTTAGTATTTCAAATACTTAAGTTATCTGCCATTTGTGACAGAAAAAAGAAAAATGACTAAGTCAAGTCAAACAAATGCTCGAACAATAAGTGTTGCAATAGTAAGTGCTGCAACAACATCGGTTGCACATAATCGTTCAAATGCCGCCTTAGCGCCGACTGAGAAACCTGCAAAGTTTTCTGGAGTCGACTTTAAGAGATGGTAGCAAAAGATGTTCTTCTATCTCACTACATTGAGTCTGCAAAAGTTCATTAATGAGAATGTTATTGTTATGTCAGATGAAACTCCGCCCGATGAACGATTCTTGATAAAAGAAGCATGGACACACTCGGATTTTTTGTGTAAAAATTATATTCTAAGTGGCCTGCAAGATGATCTGTACAATCTGTACAGCAATGTCAATACCTCAAAAGATGTCACGACCCAAAACGAGCCGCGAGTGGCACCCACACTTATCTTACTAGGTGAGTGAACCAACAATCTAAACCCCAACGTTTACCAGTATATAAATTTGGAATAGTAAATAAAATGCGGAAGATCCAAAACTCATTAACGAAATCAATTAAATAAACTTCTAAAGTATAATACTTATCATCCCCAAAATCTGGAAGTCATCACATCAAGAACATCTATCCTCAAATTACTAAGTCTAAGAGTATTTAAAAACTAAAACAAGTAGAACGATAGCCCATGTCCGAGCTTCAAGGACATCAAGACGTGAAGAAGAGAATCCAGTCCGAGCTAGGAACAATAGCTCACCCTAAAATCTGACGTGCTGAAGACTGGCTAGAGTTGCGGACGAGTCGAAGTCACTGGTGCACTTGCTGCACTCCACAAAACAACAAGAAGGAAAATAAAAGTAGGGGTCAGTACAAGTACTGAGTAGGTATCATCGGCCAACTCAAAATAGAAAGCAATATATATGGAATAATAATGTAAAACCAACCACAATACTCAACAGGTGACAATCAACAAGTACAAGGACCATTGGCAACAACCTCAAGCACATCTATGAGGACTCAAGCCTCCACACCATACTCATTTGGGAACTAGATTATTTGAGTTCGAGTATATTAAGTTAATTCAAGATTACTTCTCTTTATTCTTATCGTGTCGGAACGTGACACTCCGATCCCCTAATGCTACGTGTC
>NC_028640.1:13560753-13563214 GCF_001406875.1 Solanum pennellii
AAGTCCCTAACCTTTCGATCTGCATATTCCTTCTGCCTGCTCTGAGCTGCTAGAAGCTTATCCATAATGAATCTGACCTTATCTAACGATTCCCTCAAAAGATCGGTACCCCAAGGTCTTACCTCAAATGCATCAAACCAACCAATGGGAGACCTACATCTCTCCCATACAGTGCCTCAAATGGGGCCATATCAATACTTGAGTGATAGCTATTGTTGTATGAAAACTCTGCTAAGGGTAAGAATTTATCCCAATGACCACCAAATTCTATTACACATGCATCAAAGCATATCCTCTAACACCTGAATTGTTCGCTCAGACTGACCATCGGTTTGAGGGTGAAATGCAGTACTATGATCCAGCCTAGTACCTAATTCAGCATGTAATGTTCTCCAAAACTTACAAGTAAACTGCGTACCTCTATCTGATATGATGGAGAGTGGAACTCCATGCAATCGAACAATTTCCGAGATATAGAGTTTGGCTAACTTCTCTGCATTGTAAGTCATCTTGACCGGATTGAAGTGAGCAGACTTAGTTAACCTGTCAACAATTACCCAAATAGAATCAAACATACCCAATGTCTTGGGAAGACCAACCACGAAATCCATTGCAATCCTTTCCCACTTCCATTCAGGAATGGGCATTCTCTGAAGTGTTCCTCCTGGCCTCTGGTGTTCATACTTTACTTGCTGACAATTCGGGCATTTGGCAACAAAATCAACAATGTCGCGCTTCATTCTACTCCACCAAAAATGTTGCTTTAGGTCGCGATACATTTTGGTTGCACCAGGATGTATAGAGTACCTTGAACTATGAGCCTCTGTAAGAATAGTGTGAATCAAATCATCAACACGGGGCACACATACCCTTCCCTTAATCCTCAAAACACCTTCCTCATCAATTATTGCCTCTTTAGCCTCTCCTCGCAATACCATATCTCGAATTCGGCTCAGCTTCTCATCAGTAAACTGCTTCTCCTTAATCTTGTCAAGAAAAGAGGATCTTGCCTCCACACAGGCCAAAAGTCCTCCTTTCTCTAGTATTTCCAGCCTCATAAGGTCATTAGCCAAAGTCTGAACCTCTCTAGCCAATGGGCGTCTAGAAACCTGTAAGTGGGCTAAACTACCCATGCTCCCTGCTTTTCTACTTAAAGCATCTGCCACAACATTAGCTTTTCCTGGGTTATACAAAATAGTGATATCATAGTCCTTCAGTAGTTCCATCCACCTCCTCTGCCTCAAATTCAAATCTTTCTGAGTAAAGACATACTGTAAACTACGATGATCTGTATAGACTTCACACTTGACCCCATATAGGTAATGTCTCCATTGCTTTAATGCAAATACTACTGCAGCCAACTCCAAATCATGGGTCGGATAGTTACGTTCATGCACTTTTAATTGCCTCGAAGCATAAGCAATTACATTTCTCTCCTGCATTAGCACTGCACCCAAACCAGAATAAGATGCATCACAATAGACAATGAAATTCTTACCTTCCACTGGCAAGGTAAGAATTGGTGCAGTAGTCAACAAAGTCTTGAGTTTCTGAAAACTTTCTTCACATTCTTCCGACCATACAAAGGGAACATTCTGCTTAGTCAAATTTGTTAGCTGCGAAGCAATAGAAGAAAATCCCTTGACAAATCGACGGTAGTAGCTAGCTAAACCAACAAAGCTCCTTACCTCTGTAACATTAGTAGGTCTTACCCAACTCTTCACTGCTTCAATCTTAGAAGGATCCACCATCACTCCATCCTTAGAAACCACGTGCCCCAAGAAGGACACTGAATCTAGCCAAAACTCACACTTGGAGAATTTGGCATAAAGCCTTTTCTCCCTCAACAACTCCAATACAATTCTCAAATGCTCCTCATGTTCTTTCCTGCTCTTTGAGTATATCAGTATATCATCAATGAATACAATGACAAAGAGATCCAGATATGGCTTAAAAATCCCGTTCATCAGACTCATGAAAGCAGCAGGGGCATTCGTAAGCCCAAAAGACATTACTAAGAATTCGTAATGCCCATACCTGGTTCGAAAAGCAGTCTTTGGCACATCTGCTGCCCGTATTTTCAATTGATGATAACCGGATCTCAGATCAATTTTAGAGAAGACACAAGCACCTTGTAACTGATCGAACAAATCATCAATTCGAGGAATAGGATACTTGTTCTTAATAGTTACCTTATTCAGCTGCCTGTAGTCTATGCACATCCGAAGGCTTCCATCCTTCTTTTTCACAAATAAAACAGGAGCACCCCAAGGGGATGCACTTGGTCTAATAAAACCTTTACCTAACAACTCCTGAAGTTGGGCCTTTAACTCCATTAACTCAGGTGGAGCCATTCTATAAGGGGGGATGGAAATGGGGCGAGTACCCGGCTCCTGATCAATACAGAAATCGATATCCCTATCCGGTGGCATACCAGGAAGGTCTGCAGGAAACACATCCA
>NC_028640.1:13565943-13580765 GCF_001406875.1 Solanum pennellii
ATAGAAGACTTTACAATACCACCCAATACATATCAATCGCTATTTAGAGTTTACTATGAAATAGTATAAACCATAACCTACCTCCACCGAAGAATCGTGATCAAGCAAGCTATCTGCCCAATGCCTTTTGCTTTCCTCTTCGTTCCTCCTCTCTCTCTCGCCCGTTCTTCCTCTCTGTCTTTTTCTTTTTCTTCTCTAGATTCTTTTCTTTTACCCTAATTATCATATAATTCATTATGATAAAAGTAACCATTATTTATTTCAAGGTTATCTCCTTTAACCCTCCAAGTAAATAAATCATTAAATTTACCCCACTAATATCATAAAGTTTGTCATAAATAGTCCAAAACACCCTTTTAAAACTTTTAACAGAAATCCGACCCAGTTAGGTTACGCAACCTGTGACGGTCCGTCGTATCTATGACGGTCCGTCCTGCAGGTCCATCACAAAGTTCAGAGAGTCAAACTCGGTAAAGAAGTTTGTGACGGTCCGTCGTACCTACGACGGTCCGTCCTGCAGTTCTGTCGCGAAGTTCAGAGAGTCGATCTCAGTACCCAGAATTTCAGAGTTTAAGTGTTTTGGAACGAAGCCCCTCGACGGTCTGTCGTGCCTATCACGGTTCTTCCTACTTGTCGTCGAGGGTAATGAGAAAAGTAGCAGAAGAAAATTTACATGTATGGGACGACGGAATCCATCACGGGCCGTCGTGACCATGACGGTCCGTCGCGTGGTCCGTCGACCCAGTCAGTTTTTGTCAAAATAATCTTACTGCTCGAATCGACTAAACAGGTCGTTACAAAAGAACTCTGGGATGCTTTAGAAAAGAAGTACAAAACAGAAGATGCCGGAATGAATAAATTCATTGTGGCAAAATTTCTGGACTATAAGATGATAGACAGTAAGACCGTCGTCACCCAAGTTCAAGAATTGCAGGTCATAATCCATGATCTCTTTGCTGAAGGTATAAATTTATTTAATGCCTATGTTAGAAATATTAAGTTTTTCCTTAATACCCACATAATCTTTAATGTAGGATTGATTGTGAATGATGTCTTTCAAGTGGCTGCAATTATTGAAAAGTTACCTCCATTGTGGAAAGACTTCAAAAACTACTTGAAAAATAAACGCAAGGAGATGATTGTTGAAGATCTCATAGTAAGGTTGAGAATTGAAGAAGATAATAAGGCTGCAGAAAAGAGTTCACGTGGTAATTCAACAATATCTGGAGTAAATTTTGTTGAAGAAGATCCCACAAAATTAAAGAAAAGAAAGAAATCATCTGGTCCAAAAAGCAATCCTCCTAAGAAGAAATTCAATGGAAACTGCTTCAACTGTGGTAAACATGGTCACAGGGCTACTGAATGCCAGGGTCCTAAGAAGGACAAGAAAAAGAAGGATCAAGCAAACTTGGCTGAATCCAAAGGAGAAATGAACGATCTCTGTGCAATGCTTTCAGAATGTAATTTTGTTGGAAATCCAAGAGAATGGTGGATAGATTCTTGTGCCTCATGCCATGTTTGTGCCAACAAAGAACTATTTTCATCATATACTCCATAACCTACATATGAGAAGTTGTTTATGGCAAACTCCGCTGTTGCAAAGGTGGAAAGAACTGGCAAAGTCCTATTAAAGATGACATCAGGCAAGGTGGTGACTTTGAATAAGGTCTCATATGTTCCAGAATTGAGAAAGAATTTAGTTTCAATTCCAGTTCTGACCAAGAATGGATTCAAATGTGTATTTGTTTCTGATAAAGTAGTAGTAACCAAGAATGATATGTATGCAAGAAAAGGCTACCTTAGTGATGGCCTTTTCAAACTCAATGTAATTGCAGTTGATATGAATAAAGATTTTGCTTCTTCTTATTTGCTTGAGTCTAAATGTTTATGGCATGAACGTTTGGGACTTGTTAACAACACAACCTTGAAAAAACTGATTAATTTAAATATTTTGCCAATATTTGAGTGCAATAAATCAAAATGTCAAATTTGCGTTGAATATAAGTATGTTAAGCATACTTATAAATCTATTGAAAGGAATTCAAATCCTTTAGAATTGATTCACACTGATACTTGTGACATGAACTCAACACCATCACGTGGTGGGAAAAAGTATTTCATAACTTTTATTTGACGATTGCACTAGATATTATTATGTCTATTTGCTAAATGGTAAGTTTGAAACAATAGATGCATTTAGGCAATATAAAACTGAAGTTGAAAATCAGTTAGATATAAAGATCAAAATGATCAGAAGTGATAGAGGTGGATAATATGAATCTCCATTTGCAGAAATATGTTTACAAAATGGAATAATCCATCAAACTACTGCTCCCTACACTCCTCAGTCTAATGGAATTGCAGAAAAGAAAAACCAAACTTTAAAAGAAATGATGAATGCATTACTTATAAGTTCAGGTTTACCACAGAACTTGTGGGGGGAAGCTATCTTTACAGCAAATCAAATACTTAACAGAGTGCCTCACTCAAAGACAAATGTAATTCCATATGATAAATGGAAAGGTAGAAAACCCAACTTGAAATATTTCAAAGTGTGGGGGTGTCTAGCCAAAGTCCAAGTTCCTATACCTAAAAGGGTAAAAATAGGGCCTAAGACTGTGGATTGTATATTTATTGGATATGTCACAAACAGTAATGCATATCGATTTTTTGTTCATAAGTACGAACATCCGGATATTCATGATAATACAGTAATGGAATCAGATAGTGCTGAAATTTATTAACATATCTATCCGTATAAAACTAGACTTGATTCATCCAGTGGGGGGTCTAAACAACCCAGAGAAGAACCAAAAGAGAATGAACCCAATGAAGAAAGTCCAAGACGCAGTAAACGTCAAAGAACATCTACTTCATTTGGATCTGATTTTGTAACATTTCTTCTTGAAAGTGAGCCTCAAACATTCAAGTTGGCAATGTTGTCTAGTGACTCAACCTCTTGGAAGGAGGCTGTTAATAGTGAAATTGAATCAATCTTAAGCAATCATACTTGGAGTTGGTTGATCTTCCTCAAGGGAACAAACCCTTGGGTTCAAAATAGATCTTTAAAAGGAAGATGAAAGATGATGGAACTATTGACAAATATAAAGCAAGGCTTCTTGTCAAAGGTTTTAGACAAAAAGAAGGTATTGATTATTTTGACACATATTCGCCAGTGACTAGGATTACATCAATTCGGATGTTAATTGCACTAGCTGCAGTATACGGTCTTGAAATTCATTAAATGGATGTGATAACAGCCTTCTTAAATGGAGAGCTGGAAGAAGAAATTTGCATAGAACAGCCTGAGGGTTTTATAGTTTCTGTTAAAGAAAAGAAAGTGTGCAAACTTATTAAGTCACTTTATGGACTAAAACAAGCACCAAAACAATGGCATGCAAAGTTTGATCAAACCATGTTGTCAAATGGATTTAAGATCAATGAATATGATAAATGTGTTTACATTAAAGATAATCCAAATCAGGAAGTCATTTTATGCCTATATGTAGATGACATACTTATAATGAGCAAAGACATTGCTAATATAAAAGCTACAAAGCGTATACTTGTTAGTAAGTTTGATATGAAAGATTTGGGAGTTGCTGATGTGATATTAGGAATTAAAATTCTTAAAACTTCTAACGGTCTAGCATTGTCTCAAACTCATTATATTCAAAAGATACTTGAAAATTCAAATTTTTGAATTTTAAAAGGGCAAAGACTCCAATTGATGTAAACCTTCATCTTCCAAAGAATAAAGGTGAAAATCAGTCTCAATTGGACTATGCTAGCGCATTAGGAAGCTTAATGTATGTCATGAATTGTACACGACCAGACATAGCTTGCGCTATCAGTAAACTGAGTCGATACAGAAGTAATCCTAATCGAAGTCATTGGTTGGCAATTAAGAGAGTTTTGGGATAATTAGATGACACTCAAAACTATGCTTTACATTACAACAAATATCCAGCCGTTCTTGAAGGATGACTATTGGATTACTGGGTCAACTCAAACAAAATCCACAAGTGGATACGTTTTTACTATTGGTGGAGGAGCAATATCTTGGAAATCATCCAAACAAACATGTATAGCTCGCTCAACAATGGAGTCTGAATTCATTTCTTTAGACAAGGAAGGTGAAGAAGCTGAATGGCTCCGGAATTTCTTAGAAGATATTCCATTTTGGCCCAAACCAATGTCCCCTATATGCATACACTGTGATAGTCAAGCTGCAATAGGAAGGGCTGGAAGCATTATGTATAACAGCAAGTCTTGTCACATAAGACGAAGACATAACTCTGTGAGACAACTACTCTCTAGTAGAATTATCACAATTGACTATGTGAAGTCAAAAGATAATGTGTCGGATCCACTTACAAAAGGCCTAACTAGAGAGGGAGTTGAGAAATCATCGATGGGAATGGGACTATGGCCGAGAACAAGTCATCGTGGCGGTAACTCTTCCTAGAAGACTGGAGATCCCAAGATCTAGGTTCAAGGAGATAAAACAAAGTCATTGATGACGGTTCAACATTGTCAAGAAAAATTATTATTTTATGGTTCATTCTCATGATGAAACAATGTTTAGTAACCAGGATAAAGACATAAGGACTTTTTAATGGTTTCTAAGTTTGATACAGGGAATATCAAATGGTGTATCTATGGGATAACACATTTAGAAATCACCTATGTAAGTGTGAAGTGTAAGTCGTTTCAAGGAAAATCCGGTAAGACCAGTTCTTTAAGTACTTACTATCTAAGATGTGTTCATGGCTGAAACGAACAAAACAATGAGAACTAAGAACAGTTCAAGGGTTGATTGTCTGACATATGTTGTCTAGGTATAGACCAAAGCTCGACGGTTCAAAGATATCAAATCTACCGATTGACCGAGTATATCCGATATCTGTTCACTACGAAAAGTTTAAAGGGAAACCTACTTATCTAGATGCGATTAACCTTTTCCTACAAGACACACAAGTTTTTTCATGCATATGTTTTAACAATAGCCTTCCCGATTCATGTGGGGGATTGTTGGGTTTTGCAAGTGTGAATGGGAAAAGAAAAGAGAGAATATGAAAAGTGAGGGAACTATTTTGGAGGGAAAATGAAAAGTCATTTGCAAAGTGCAAATGAAGAGTCATTTCTCCCATATCGGCAAAAGAAAGGGAAATTGTTGTCCTTATATAAGGAAACACTTCTATTACTTCTTAAAGAGCTAAGAAGAAGATGCCCCCTCGCGCCGTCGCCGCTCGGCTTCGACTTCGGCTTTTTTGGATAAAATTCATTTAATCAGTTTTTATTAAATCAAATAAATCCTGTTAATATTTTCTCTTATAAATTTGCGGGTAACGGTAACATTCCGAAAAGTTGTTAATCTTTCCGAAAAGTCGTTACTTTCCGAAAAGCCATTATTTTCCTAACAGACACATTTTTCCGAAAAGTTGTTATTTTTTCCAAAAAAGACACAACTTTCTGATTAAAACGGGTCTGAACAGATTTCTGTGAACAGACACGTTTCTTAAAAGAAAGTCAATTTTCGATTTTTCAAACACTGAAATTTTCCTTCTCTGCATATATATTTTTCTCTTAAATAAATCAAAGTGTGGATCGACTAAGTCTGTGTGACTTGTTGCTGTTCTGAAGTTCCCTGAAGTTAAAGAAATTTGAGGTACCACTATTTCTTTAGCAGGTTTAATCCGTTTTGTTTTGGGAGAAATTAATCTATAACCTTGGGTACAGTGAGGGGATTAAATTTCTTAAGGACACACAGTAGTTTCTATAGACTCGGATTACTTCTTGTATTTTATGTATTTTCTGTTTCATCTTATTCTGTTTCTGTCGTTTTAGGCTAACCTTATAATGCAGGTTAAATAACAAAGAGTCATTACAATGAATCTGTGATATTTTCAGACATTGGGAAGGTATAATCTACTAGTACTATATGTTCTTATTATCGTGATATTTGGAGTTAATTTCTCTGAACTCTTTTTGTTGTTTATAGCAAAAACGCGATGGTTCAAATTAATATAATGATTATCAGCCAGGTTCACTTATGACAACTGACACCCTTATTGATGACCTTGGTAACATTGATGCGGTTTTCCTTATTGGACATCTCCCCTATGCAAATTACTGATATACCTCACGATGGGATCAATTTACAGCACAAGTAGAGCCAATTAATAGCATTTCATATTTGCAAGGCATGTTCATATATACTACTCAAAAATGCCTTTTTGATTGTAGATAGATCGATCGATTGCTTCTGATTATTTGATAATGTATATATTACACATATGCATCGTGTTTTCGTTTTCATGCAGACACAATTAGTGTTCTTCTAACTCTCCACAATTTGTTTTCTGGTGGTAACCATGAAAGAACCTGGGAGAACAGTGGATCAATATACAACGGTCTAGCTTCGGGTGGAGAATGTGGTGTACCAGCTGAAACATTATACGAACATTCCCATAGAAAATAGAGCTAAGTTCTGGTATATATGCAGCTGATTATGGGATGTCCACTTCTGTGTAGCAGTCACTGAACATGACTGGAGAGAGGGATCAGAACGATACAAGCTTATCGAGCAATGCTTTGCGTCAGCCAATAGACATAAACAATCTTGGCTAATTTTTGCTGCTCATCGTGTTCTTGGTTACTCATCCAATGAATGGTATGTTGATGAAGGATTGTTTGAAGAGGCCATGGGAAGGGAGCACTTGCAAAAGCTCTGGCAAAATTATAAGATTGATATGACATTCTTTGGGCACGTTCATAACTATGAAAGAGTTTGCCCCATTTACCAGGTATATATATACATTTTATTTCTATTTCACTTAGATATATACATTTGAAAACCATTCATTTTGTTGTTTGGCAAATTGTTGTATGGACAAAACCAATGTGTGAACAAAGAGAGTAAGAGACATCACACTATTCTGACGTAGTGAACGGAACAATTCATGTTGTTGTTGGTGGAGGAGGGGCTCATTTGAATAGATTCACCACCATTAACACTACAAGGAGTGTGTTAAGAGATTAAGACTATGGATTTGTCAAACTCACAACATTTGACCAATCTAACCTTCTCTTTGAGTACAAGAAGAGCAAAAGATGGTAAAGTCTATGATTCTTTTACAATATCAAGAGATTATAAAGTTGTCTTAGCTTGTGATCATGATGGTTGTGAACCAAGTACTTTGGCTAATCAAACTCAAATATGTCTTGAAGTGTATGTGCTGATTTAACCAACCGGTACCTGAAGCCTGTTGGCTCGACTTATCTACATTCGCGTCGAGTGAATACAGTAAGTTTGTTCTAGAACTAGTAGTATTTAAATTTTGTCTCTGTTGCTCTCTTATTATTCTTCTTTTGGCTTCCATATTTCCTCCTTATAAGTGGATGTAAACTATCACAATTTCTTAATTTTAGAATAAAGAAAAGGGGCATATTGTGGGAACTAGTTATGGATTTATCTTGTCCAAAAGTGAAGAAAAGTTTGCAAATTACACTATATTTCTTATTGCTCTACCTGAGTCGATTGTCTATATCAGAAAGTCCTTTTCACCTTTAGGGGTAGAGGTAAGAATGCATACACAAAATTTTCTTTATATTAGGTATGTTGTACATTGTAACCCTCAATATGTAATATTGCATTAGTGATGGATTTATCAGAAACAATATCTCTACCTTCACAAGGTAGAGATAAGAAGAAAGAGATAAAGTTTGCATACACCACCTTTTTCAAACCTAACTTAAAAAATTATACTAGATATGTTGTACAAAAAATAGTTCACTTACTTGAAAGGGGAGGGAGGGGGGGGGGGTTTGCTAGGGAGTATAACTTATTTAAATAAAACTATCTACATATGTGCAATGGCTCATATCTATTTATTATTAAAATGGTAAAATTTTAATTGCATGTGGTCACATAACTATTGAATTTCAAATATTTGAACTATCAAAGGTGAATAATTAAACTAACGTTGTTGGGTACTTTTTAAACTAAAATTATAAAGCATATGTTATTGTTATATGTATCCTATTGCTTTCTTCTCTTCTCCACAGTTCAAGATAAGAAAAAAATATATATGATAATAAATAAGGAAGAAAATTTATATTGTTCCTTGTGACATTATTATTGTAACCACACCCAATCATGAGAACCAAAAAAAAATCTAATTATAAAATATTTCCCTACAAATAATTGAACTTGTTTTTTTACCTTTAAAAACTCTCTTTAAAAAATTGCCATAAAAAAAATATACATAAAACTAGAAATAATTAAATATTTCCACCTCTTCTAGTCAATACATAACATTTCCGTATTTTAACCATCATGACACAGCTCTGATTCATTCTTCTCACATGATTTTCGTTTAATTGTACTAATGATGCTACAAGGAACATTTTGGAAAATTGACATGTGAGCTATTAGACTTTTTTCTTGCCTTTTGAAAAGTAGAGAAAAATAAAAGGAAATAGTGTATATTGGGTTTTTTAAAAATAGATATATAATAATTGTACTTTCTGGTCTAACTGGATGCATTTTTTTTTTTGTTATGTAACAACTTCGGTACATGAGAAAAGTTTTGAGTTCTTATCGCACATTAATTTTGTGAGTAAAATATTGAGAGAATGTCATAAATGATTTTTCAATTATAATAATAGGGCTAAAATAGTTGTTTAATTATACACTAAATTAATATAAATTTGCACATCGAACAAATTATATTAATCACGAGAACATATTACTTTGTTGAACTTTAATTAGCTTGACTCTGTATAGTTTTTCTAACCTATGAAATATAGTGAATTAAGTGTAAATATTCACAAAATTTTAGTGTAATAAAAGTATCTTCTTTGGCTAGTTAAACTCAATGTGTATCGTCGTTTAACTTAGGATTCATTTGGTCACAAAAATTATTCACTTTGTTGTTTGTAACGACCTGTTTAGTCGTTTTAAGCAGCAGATTTTATTTCTGGAAAAACTGTGTGAGTCGACGGAACCCACTACGGACCGTCATGGGCACGACGGGCCGTCGAGGGGGTCTCGTTCCAAAAGACTTAGACTTCTGAAATTTGGGTACTGAAATCGACTCTCTGAACTTCGTAACGACATGGCAGGACGGACCGTCGTGGGCACGACGGACCGTCACAGACCCTTTAGTAGAAATTGAGTCTCTGAACTCTGTGACGGAGCAGCAGGACGGACCGTCGCAGGCACGACGGGCCGTCACAGGCTGCGTAATCCCAGGCTGGGTCGGATTTCTGTTAAGTAATTTAAGGGGCGTTTTGGACTATTCCTGCTTTAATTATAAAGTTAGTGGGTTAATGTTAATAAGTCTAATTACTTGGGGGTTAAAAGAGGTAACCTTGAGTTAATTAGTGGGATATTATTGCCATCTTTATACTTAATTATATGCTAATTAGGGTAAAAGAAAGAGGGTTTGAATAAGAAAAAGAAAAAGAACAGAAAGAGAGGGAGAACGAGTAGAGAGAGAGAGAAACGAAGAGGACAACAAGAATTTGGGGAATTTGCTTGCTTGATCACGAATCTTCGGTGGAGGTAGGTTATGGTTTATGCTATTCGTAGTAAACTCTTAATAGCGAATGATATGTATTGGGTAGTATTGTAAACCCTTCTATATGCTTAATTGTATGCTTGTATGAATGTGATTGTATAATTGTGATAAAATAAGCATGATGAAGCTATTGAATCCCAAATCTTGAAAAACCCTAATCTACTTTGTTAATGAGATTGATGATGCCTTAGTATAAAAGAAGGCTTGATGAACTAAAGTAATGGGGTTGATGATGCCTTGGTGTAAAAAAGGATTTATGAATTAATAGAATGAGATTAGTGGAGCGGGTGTCACGAACCGACACGTAGTATTAGGGGGACCGGGTGTCACGAACCGACACGTAGAATTAGGGGATCGGGTGTCACGAACCGACACGTAGAATTAGGGGATCGGGTGTCACGAACCGACACGTAGAATTAGGGGATCGGGTGTCACGAACCGACACGTAGAATTAGGGGATCGGGTGTCACGAACCGACACGTAGAATTAGGGGATCGGGTGTCACGAACCGACACGTAGAATTAGGGGATCGGGTGTCACGAACCGACACGTAGAATTAGGGGATCGGGTGTCACGAACCGACACGTAGAATTAGGGGATCGGGTGTCACGAACCGACACGTAGAATTAGGGGATCGGGTGTCACGAACCGACACGTAGAATTAGGGGATCGGGTGTCACGAACCGACACGTAGAATTAGGGGATCGGATGTCACGAACCGACACGTAGAATTAGGGGATCGGGTGTCACGAACCGACACGTAGAATTAGGGGATCGGATTGTCACGTACCGACACATAGTAGTAGGGGAGCGGAGTGTCACGTACCGACACAAGAGGAATAAAGATAAAGAATCTTGAAAGATGTTAATATACTCAATCTAATGAACCTAATTCCCAAATGAGTATGGTATTGAGGCTTGAGTCCTCATGTGTGAACTCGGCGGTGCTTATTAATGATTATAGAACTTGTTGTTGCTACACGTTGAGTATTGTAGTTGATTTATGATATTATCTGATATATACTGTTTTCTATTTTGAGTTGGCCGATGATATCTACTCAGTACCCGTGTTTTGTACTGACCCCTACTTGTATTTGTTTTCCTTGTTATTTGTGGAATGCAGCAAACATACCGTCGTCTTCAACTCAACCGCAACTCTAGCCAGTCTTCATTACACCGGATTTCAGGGTGAGCTAATGCTTCTAGCTTGGACTGGATCTTCTTCCTCATGTCTTGATGCCTTGAAGTTCCGGCATGGACTAGCTTTTGTTTATTTTAGCTTCTTAGAATACTCTTAGTTTAGTAATTTGATCATAGATGTTCTTGTGGTGATGACTTCCAGATTTTGGGGAATAATAGATGTTGAATTTTAGAAGTTATTGAATTGGCTTTTTTTAATGAGTTTAAGTCTTCCGCATTACTTTCTGTTGATATTAAATTGAAATGTTAAGGTTTAGATTGGTTGGTTCGCTCACATAGGAGGGTAAGTGTGGGTGCCAGTCGCGGCTCGGTTTTGGGTCGTGACACACTTGGTATCAGAGCATTAGGTTCGTTGGTCTCATCACACAAGAACGAGTCTAGTAGAGTCTTAAGGAACGGTAGGGGGACGCCTTTACTTTTCTTTGAGAGGCTATAGGACTTTAGGAAAATTCCATTCTTTCTTTCTTTCGTGCTATTACTTGGATCCAATTGGTATCTAGGTGATACAAATTGGTATCTGACCATCTTCACTCTATTTCGCAGATGGTTAGAACTAGAGCAACGACTACGTCAACACCAGCACCGGCGGAACAGGGTGCGTCTGAGCCAGCCGCTGGGGCTGTAGCTCGAGGAAGAGCAACGGCAAGAGGCCGTGGTAGAGGTCGTGGGAGGACGTCCTCTAGGGGAAGAGGACAAGCACCTGCCCCATCTGGTACTAGGGCGGTGACTCCTCCACCGACTGAGGAAGTAGTAATAGAGGGTGAGGAAGGGGAGAATGAACAAGTACAGAATGAGGGATTGCCACCCCAACCTACCCCAGAGATGATCAATCAGGTTCTGGCTTATCTTAGTGGGTTATCTGATCAGGGCCAGACACCTCCAGTGTTTTCTGCACCAGCACCTCAGGTTCCGGAAGTACAACAGGCAACTGCTGCGGCTCCCCGCATGGATGCCCCATTGGAGATAGGCACGTTTCCTCGTTTGACTACAGGGCCTATAATGACAAGCGATCAGCATGAACTTTTCAGTAAGTTCTTGAAATTGAAACCTCCAGTCTTTAAGGGTGCTGAATCTGAGGATGCCTACGACTTTCTGGTTGATTGTCATGAGTTACTACATAAGATGGGTATAGTAGAACGGTTTGGTGTGGAGTTTGTGACTTATCTGTTTCAAGGGAACGCCAAAATGTGGTGGCGGTCACATGTTGAGTGTCAACCAACAGAGGCACCACCTATGACTTGGGCGTCATTCTCTAGCTTGTTTATGGAGAAGTATATCCCCCGGACCTTGAGGGATAGGAGGAGAGATGAGTTCTTGAGCCTAGAGCAAGGCAGAATGACGGTCACTGCGTATGAGGCTAAGTTTCGTGCATTATCTAGGTATGCCACTCAGCTTTGCTTCAGTTCACAAGAGCGGATTCGCCGTTTTGTGAAAGGGTTGAGGTCAGATTTGCGGATTTCAGCCTTACAGGTAGCGGCTACAGCGAAATCCTTCCAAGAAGTGGTAGATTTCGTGATAGAGGTGGAAGGAGTGAAGCCAGACGAATTCACTACGGCATCGACATCAAAGAGGTTTCGAAAGGGAGGTGAGTTTAATGGTTCTTACTCTAGAGGACAGGGTTCCGGAGGCTACTCAGTTCGACCCGTTCAGTCTTCACTACAGACTGTAGTTGGGGGTCCACCTCAGACCGGTCAACATTTCTCTGAGAGACCTATGCTTGAATCCAGAGAGTGTTATGGATGTGGGGAGACTGGACATATTAGGAGGAATTGTCCAAAACAGAGTTATAGACCCCCAATAGCTAGAGGCAGAGGTGGTCATGGTAGAGGCCGTTATTCTGGAGGACGTGGTGGCCGAGGTAATGGTGGTCACCAAAACGGCCGGGGTGACGGGCAAACTGGAGCCACTACAGCACAACATGGTAGGGGCAACGGGCAGACAGGTGATAGGGCCCATTGTTACGCTTTCCCTGGGCGGTCTGAAGCGGAGACATCAGATGCTGTTATCACAGGTAATCTTTTAGTTTGTGATTGCATGGCTTCTGTATTATTTGATCCTGGCTCTACATTTTCATATGTATCTTCCTCATTTGCTACTGGTCTTAATTTACATTGTGAATTGCTTGACATGCCTATTCGTGTTTCTACTCCGGTGGGTGAGTCTGTGATAGTCGAAAAGGTATATAGGTCTTGTCTGGTGACTTTTATGGGTAGCAATACTCGTGTAGACTTGGTTATCTTAGAAATGGTTGATTTCGATGTAATTCTGGGTATGACTTGGCTTTCTCCAAATTTTGCAATCTTAGATTGTAATGCTAAAACTGTAACGTTGGCCAAGCCTGGGACAGATCCGTTAGTGTGGGAAGGTGACTACACTTCCACTCCAGTTCGTATCATCTCCTTTCTTCGTGCTAAGAGAATGGTTAGTAAAGGGTGTTTAGCTTTCTTGGCACACCTCAGGGATGATACTACCCAAGTACCTTCAATTGAGTCGGTTTCGATAGTCCGTGAGTTTCTGGATGTGTTTCCTGCAGACCTTCCTGGTATGCCACCGGATAGGGATATCGACTTTTGCATTGATCTGGAGCCGGGTACTCGTCCCATTTCCATACCTCCTTATAGAATGGCTCCAGCAGAGTTAAGGGAGTTAAAAGCCCAACTTCAAGAATTGTTAAGTAAAGGCTTTATTAGACCGAGTGCATCCCCTTGGGGTGCTCCTGTTTTGTTTGTGAAGAAGAAAGATGGGAGTCTTCGGATGTGCATAGATTACCGGCAACTAAATAAAGTAACTGTTAAGAACAGGTATCCTCTTCCTCGCATTGATGATTTGTTCGATCAGTTACAAGGTGCTTGTGTCTTCTCTAAGATTGACTTGAGGTCTGGTTATCATCAATTGAAAATACGGGCAGCAGATGTGCCAAAGACTGCTTTTCGAACTAGGTATGGGCATTATGAATTCTTGGTAATGTCCTTTGGACTAACGAATGCCCCTGCTGCTTTCATGAGCTTGATGAACGGGATTTTTAAGCCATATCTGGATCTCTTTGTGATCGTATTTATTGATGATATACTGATATACTCCAAGAGTAAGAAGGAACATGAGGAGCATTTGAGAATTGTGTTGGAAATGTTGAGGGAGAAAAAGCTTTATGCCAAATTCTCCAAGTGTGAGTTTTGGCTAGATTCAGTGTCCTTCTTGGGGCACGTGGTTTCTAAGGATGGAGTGATGGTGGATCCTTCTAAGATCGAAGTAGTGAAGAATTGGGTAAGACCTACTAACGTGTCAGAAATAAGAAGCTTTGTTGGTTTAGCCAGTTACTACCGTCGATTTGTCAAGGGATTCTCTTCTATTGCTTCCCAATTGACGAACTTGACTAAGTAGAATGTTCCATTTGTATGGTCGGATGAATGTGAGGAAAGCTTTCAGAAACTCAAGACCTTGCTGACTACCGCACCTATCCTTACCTTGCCAGTAGAGGGTAAGAACTTCATTGTGTATTGTGATGCATCCTATTCTGGTTTGGGTGCAGTGCTAATGCAAGAGAAGAACGTAATTGCGTATGCTTCGAGGCAATTAAAGGTGCATGAACGTAATTATCCGACTCACGATTTGGAGTTGGCTGCGGTAGTTTTTGCATTAAAGCAATGGAGACACTATCTATATGGGGTTAAGTGTGAAGTCTATACGGATCATCGTAGTTTACAGTATGTCTTTACTCAGAAAGATTTAAATTTGAGACAGAGGAGATGGATGGAACTACTGAAGGATTATGATGTCACCATCTTGTATCACCCAGGAAAGGCTAATGTTGTGGCAGACGCCTTAAGTAGAAAAGCAGGGAGCATGGGTAGTCTAGCTCACTTACAAGCTTCTAGACGCCCATTGGCTAGAGAGGTTCAGACTCTGGCTAATGACTTTATGAGGTTGGAAGTAAATGAGAAGGGAGGATTTTTGGCCAGTGTGGAGGCGAGATCTTCTTTTCTTGACAAGATTAAGGGAAAACAGTTTACTGATGAGAAACTAATCCGGATGCGA
>NC_028640.1:13583108-13592345 GCF_001406875.1 Solanum pennellii
TCATAGATGTTCTTGTGGTGATGACTTCCAGATTTTGGGGAATAATAGATGTTGAATTTTAGAAGTTATTGAATTGGTTTTTATTAATGAGTTTAAGTCTTCCGCATTACTTTCTGTTGATATTAAATTGAAATGTTAGGGTTTAGATTGGTTGGTTCGCTCACATAGGAGGGTAAGTGTGGGTGCCAGTCGCGGTTTGGTTTTGGGTCGTGACATGTTCCTTGGAGCATTGTTATTATTACAACCTTATATAACCATAACCAATCATTAGACAAAAACAAATAGTTTAATTATCTAAATAATTAACTGTAAATGAGTTAAATTATCTTTTTACCACTCAAAACTCATGTTCAAATATTGTGATAAGAAAATTGAATTGAAGTAGGATAAATAATTGAGTATCCCATTATCTCCTTATCGAAACATGACCTTAACTTACAATAAGAGTCACGAGATATCTTTAATTCATTCTTCCTACACAATCTTTGGCTAATCATGAATTTTGAAAGATAGAAAAATGATTTTACTAAAATATAGTAAGCTATATCGATGATTAGACTATTTCTTTTGGGTCTGATGTTTGGTTACAATTATATAAGGTTGTCGTAATAATTATGCTACAAGAAACATTTTTGAAAATTACAACCGAGCTATTAAACTTCTTTTCTTGCCTTCGAAAACAAACAAAAGTTAAAAAAAGGAGGAAATGTGGTGTATTGGGTCAATTGGAGAGTTCCTTTTTGTAGGTATTAATAATTGAACTTGGATGCATCTTTTTATGTGATTTAACAACTTCGGTACATGAAAAAAGTTTTGAGTTATTAGCACCAATATTATACATTCTTTACTAAATTAAGCCATTATATAAAATAATTTATTAACATAATATATTTTTCAAAATTTTACAAAACTATTATAAACGTATTTTACAGTATGTTTTAGGATGTATTTCATTTTGTAAAAACTAACAGCCTTAGGTTGATATATGTTACTTTGAGTAACGTTTTACTCCTAAAACGTTTTTTTGAGTAACGTTTTACTCCTAAAATGTTATCGTGAGTAACATATATCCATCTAACGCCGTTAACTTTTAAAAAATAAAATATACTCTAAAACGTTACCGTAAAATATGTTTATACTAGTTTTGTAAAATTTTTAAAAAACATATTGTTTTGATGAATTGCTTTATAGAATGGCTTGGTTTGGTCAATAATTTTGTGAGTGAAATATCTAATGTTCGTTAGAATTTGATGATGTAAATGATCAAAGAAAAAATACAAATTACTATAGGTGTAAAAATAGAAAAAAAATTATTTTTAAAATGAAAAATAATATTGAAATCAAAATTGTATTTAATTAAAAAAAATACTCACAAAGTTGAATTAAAACTCTTTTGAGTATTTTTTAAACAAATTAAAATAGTAAAAATATATTTATTGAAAATTTTATGATTCAATGTGATTTTCAAAAATTAAACTCAAAAACAAAATGAAAGAAATTCATGATCAGTCGCAAAGGTCTGCTATGGACTTACCAAATGTGTATCTGACTTTGTAAAACAAGTGGATAAGTTCCGCGACTACATTTTTTGAAAGAGAAAAACAACGAATATATATATATATATATATATATAATTCACGCACGCCTATAATTAAGATGGTGAATGATAAATTTTCTTAGTTAAATGCAATAATGTATATTTTATTTCAGTTTGATAAGGTTCAATCTTATAATTAGTCGTATCTCACTAATATTACCTTATTAATGATATTTGTTGTGAATTTTTCTTGTCATCTAACCAAATTTATTTTACGCATGTATTCCATGTTAAACTGTTTAAATTTCCTATTAACATATAAAGAGCATAACTACATTTTATTTTTAAAATTATTTTTTGTATATTAAATTTTATTTTATAAGTTATAACATAATAAAGAACGTTCTTGTTGGTGGCTCTTATATTTGATTTCTCGATTGATTGTGTACATAAATCAAAGATAATTATTAGACCGTCCATAGTTAACTAAGAAAGGTTTCCTATTTTTTATCGGAAAAACTAATTAATTAAAATTAGAAAATATATTCTATCTGTGAAATCATATATAATATCACATGTTTAGCTTATACCTTACAAATATATAACTCATATACTTGTAAATAATTTTCAATTCATTCAAACAAGCATGATTCTTCCAAGGAAAGATAACATCACCATGCTGGAAAATAACATCACCATGCTATCACATATATAGGGGCGGTATAATAATATGAAAAATTACAGGTCAAAGTTTAATATAAAGAATGATGAAAAATAAAAATAATTAATGTAATAACAATAAGAATTCATAATATTATAACTAAAGAATGTAAAAGAGGATGAATAACGTTTGCAATAATCAATATATATATATAAATGAGGATCATAGACAAGGTGATGTGGCACCTCTCTATGGCCTCCGTTCCTTTTTTTCTTTTTTCTCTTTTTTTTTGATATTTTTTCTTCTTTCTTTTCATGAAATAATTTGTTTATTAATTAAAAAAATTCAAGGATATTTATTATTGTAATTATATATAATGAGTTACAAAAAAACCTCCATCTATTGATATTCTTACTTAAATAGCATGTCTTTTCAATTTCCTTCAACTATTTGTATGGCTTATCCAATTTATAAATACATATCATCTATAGAGATGTTGAATGTTTATTTTCATTTTTTCATTCTTTTTTTTAGTAGTATAGGTTTTTAATTTTCTTTTCTTTGTCTTTTTATTCATCAATCATGTACATAATAAAAAGAAGACATAGAAAAGATGATGTCACAATATGACCTTCACTTTGATGAAGATCATAGATATATTCTTTAAAGATTTATTACATTATTTGGTATAAATTCAAAAAAATGAAGAAGGAAGCATAACTATCTTGGAGATTCCGGAAGATAGAGTCATAGTAGTATAAAAGTTCGAATGATTTTCAGACATTTTGAAAATTCATTGTTGTATTAATTTGATTCCAATTAATATTATTCTATTTTCTTTTATTTTATTTCTTTGATTTGAACAAAAAAATGAATATTCTATTCATTGTTGTTGTCGTTGAAGATGAAAAGATGCACATTTTTTATTATTTATATATACGTCAATTCGTAGCTAATTAATATTTTAAATTTTGCCATGATTGAATTAAAAGTATATTACTTAGGTACAATTCTTTTAAATCTACTGGATATTGTTGCCCCTAAAAATATATGATGTGGTCTATCATATTAGTAATCAGTCACAAAATAAATGAATAATAGTAATCAATCACAAAATAAATGAATAAATCTTATTTTTAGTATTAAATTTTTATAATAATATTTTATGAATGAGCACACTCGATATCACTTTGTAAGAATACATTAAATTATTGTAATTTGTTGTTTATCACATTTTATGTTTCTTCATTAGTTAAAACCTTTACTTTTTCATTTTATCCTATAAATAAAAGGGTAAGGGGAGCTAATCCTACAAAAATAATTAGAACTTTAAATTTATCATTTCGTAAAATTAATCTCATTAATTTTCCCTTCTTAAACCAATAAATATGTATCTCTTTATCTTCATAATTTATATTTTCATAATCTCTATAACTCTTTATAACCCCCAAATTTAAATGTGTAAACTTATTTTTTATATATATATATATATATATATATATATATAGAGAGAGAGAGAGAGAGAGAGGGAGAGAGAGAAAGAGAGGGGGAGGGGACCATGAATTAGAATGGAGATTAAAAAATAGAAAATTTAAAAAATATTAAAACTAAATTTTAAAATAACTTGATTAAGACTATGCAATACAATGTCACAAGTTTTCAATTTGTGTTGCAACTTATTCCTTAAAGAAAAGAAAAGAACCATGATGAAAAATATATTTTTGCCAAAATCAAAAATAACAATTGAAAAAAAGACTTGTAATTTAATGAACCAATATTATGGCTTGTGTTTTTATCATTTTATTTGTTTTTTTTTCCCACTTTTAGTTTTTTTTTTTACACTTTATTTTAGATGAATTGAAATAAGTAATTGAAATCAAAATTTAATGATTGAAAATATTGATCCCATAATTAATGATGTTGCAAACTTTTGAGTCAAAACTGTTCTTTTTTGCCTTGGTTTACTTGTATTTACATTGCACTCCACATATATATTTTAATGTTAGGTACTTATATTCTTTATACTATCAAAATCATATTTTTATAACTCTTTTGAAGTATATTAAAATATAATTATCAAATCAAAATAAATAAAATTGTGAATATAAATATTTAATATATATATTTTATGAAATTTAAAAATAGGACAAATATTTATTTATGCATTTGATAAATTAATTTATTTTTGTTAAATATGTATATTTTGAAAATTTTAATTAAATATTGAATACAAATGAATAAATAAATTGATTTGATTTTTAATATGTTATAAAAATAAAATCACAAAATTTAGTACTATATAAAAACTTTATGTTAAAATTTAAATTTTATTTTAATATACTTAGTTATGAATATATATCTCACGTCGCGTGTTTATGTATTAATTTTATAGAGAAAAAGGTGTAATCATTGATTTGAAAATGTAAGGAGTACATTTAAAATTAATACGTATTATCAAAATATTCAATTCAACTAACCTTCCATTCTATTAATCACTATATAATATGTGAAGAGCTTATTATCTATCAAATATTTTTATATAGTTAAAATGAATCTATTTATCTCTCCCCTCNTATATATATATATATATGTTTATATAAAAAAAATAAAAATATAGTAAGCGAGTTGATACAAAAATCATGTTGTCATTCGAAGTTGTACAGATCAAGACTTAATAATCAGTAGCGTAACGTTTTAATTTCTTTCTAAAAAGTCGTATTTAACAAGTGCAACATAACATTTATCTTTTGATATAATTGCAACTAAAAAATCTAAAATATCGATTGATGTGATTTATGCAAAAATCATACACATCTAAATTGTATATTTGAAAAAAGAACAAGATTGATTGAAAAATGAGATATTTAAAGAAGTTTTATCATATCAATATGACAAAGAATAATAAGACATGTAGACGTGTTTCATTAGTATTTTCAATTACTTCACAATATAACTTTTAGATACTCAAGAAAAAAGGTACACTGTTATAATAGATTATAGACGTTAAATTTATTAAGCTTATTTCAATTGTCATCTCAAATGATCTTCATAATTAATATATAATTAAAAAACATAGTGATAATATTATGTTTGGGCATACTGAGAACATATAATAAATTAAAAAGTAATTCTTTATCATTTAATTCAAAGACCGCGCGAAGCGCGACCAAATTCCCTAATTTATAATAAATAAGAGATGTTACAATGTTATGACTAATGAATTAATGTGCAATAGTTGAATTTCTAATAAATTCTATACTTAATAAATAAATAGGACTTTTTAATTAATGTTACTATTTTTTTACAATTATTAAATTTTAATTTAGTGTAGGGACAAAAAGAAAATATTTATTTCATATTACTGAATATAAAATTTATTTTGTAAATAATAAATTTTTAATGAATTCATATACATTCACATATTTTCATATATGTTGTGAGTTATTTTTTAAAATAACTCAAAACATTATAAAATATATTTTGAAGTTAGAGAATCTTGTTAGCTTGATAATACATGTGTGATATAATATTTTAATGGAAAAATTCATAAATTCACCCTTTAACTTATTTCGCAAGTCAGTTACACCCTTAAATAATCATGAAGACCAATTAAACACTTATTCTTGTTAAAATTGTAACTAATACAACCCCAGAACTAACGTGGAAACATAATTAATTAAAAAAATAAAATAGGTGTCGCTGAGTCGAAAATAAAGCCAATTTTTTACCCTCACCCTCTCTATTCTCGTTATTCGTGCTCATCTTCTCTTATTCACCTTTGGACTTCTTCTTTATTGTTTTTTTCTTACCACAACTCTACAATTTTTTTAATCAATTTCATTATTACTTGAGAATTCTCCACTAATTTCCACTGATTTACCAAGAAAGGTAATTTGCTAATCTAAATTTTACAATCTAGTAGCATCAAAAGAACATTGAAGAGTCAACCCTAAATCCCCAACTATTATTACCTAGAAAAGTTAATTTCTCCCTACGCCCATCTATAAAAATTATCAATTTTACACAACACTACGGATTTGATAGTGCAAGATTTGTGTTCAATGATGATTTATACATAATAAAATCAAAATTGGCTCGACATTATAAAATTGATCCGTATCAAACTAAAATATTTATTACAAGTTTCATAACCCATTAACATCAAAACACTAATAACTAAAAAAGAAATTCAATACAAAACATTAACAATCAAGGTTCATTTGACCCATATTTCAAAAACCTAAAAAAAGAAAGGTGTTTAAATAGCGCTAAAAAGTTGAGAAAAATAAGTTCTTGGTTAAAATTTTTTGTTATTGATGATGAGAACTGGATGAAATCGTATTGAGTATAACTTTGATTTTATTTGTCATTCATGTCCCCTACTCCTTCACGAATATTCCAACCTCACTGCTGATCCATCAATTATCTTTAGTTTGTATGGTGTGTTCTAGAATTAAAAGAAATGATTGAAAGAGAAAATTACAAAGAAAAAATAAAGAAAAGAAATTGTGCTATTTAAGTGAGGAAGAAGAGAGAAGATGGAAATAAAAATGATTGGGGAAAAGGTAAAAAAAGAAAGAGAGAAGATAGAGGTAAAATTGGTTGAAAAAAAAGTTAAAAAATTAAAAAAGTTACACGTGTATGCTTGCATAAATCTTGCAGGCACATGCGCACAATGCTAGTATATGTGACTGGTTTTGTCATTCGATGGTGATATTAGTTACACTTTTAACAAGAATAAGTGTGTAATAGATCACCATGATAGTTTAAGCATCCATCTGACTTTTCAAGATAAGTTAAGGGGTGAGTTTCTGGTTTTTGGCTATTTTAATTTAGGCTTTAATCATCTACAACAACTTAAAGTTGTCTTCATGTTTCATTTGGACACCTCTATCAAGGTTGGTACCTATTGAACACCTTTATTACTTCGATTAACATCTAATTGACATATTTTTGATAATCAGTCAAATATTAAGTGTGTGAGATACACTTGTACTGACATGGTACAATGACAAATTAAATTATAACATGTGTCATTAGATATTTTAAATAATAATAATAAAAAAATTCTGCCCCAAATAATCCACTCACCACACCAAATCTTTTCCATGCTACCAATCAGACTTTTGGCCTTTCGACGTCTTTTCTTCTTTTTCTTCTTCTTTATCATAACTTAACTATGGCGGATTTTTTAGATTCAAAATTTAATAAATAAACACTTTAGTAATTACATTGTCACCCAACCAACCCAAATTCTTCCCCTACTACCCATCAGAACAACCATTTCTTTTTTCTTCTTCTTCATAATAAATCAACAATGACGGATTTAGATTTAATGGTGATAGAGGAGGTAAAACGACTATAAAAATAAGAAAAAGAAAATGGATATAACAATGGCGCAGACATATTAGTGAAGTGGCGAAGAAAATGTTGTCGAAGAGACAAGGAAGAAGATCATTATGACAGAGTTAAATTGTAAATTTATAAACTTGCTTATTTTCATAAATTAACAATACGACAAGATTCAGTTCAAGATTTAAAAAAATAAATTCAAGTAGAGGCAATAATGGTAGAGGCGGTGGATGGTGGTTGTTGCTCAAAAGAAGAGAAAGAAATAGATGTGAAGATAATGCTACTAACAGATCTGAAACTATAAGATGATAATAAAAGAACAAAAAAATGAGGAAGAAGCAGAGAGGAGTACATGGCTGCCACGACAGATGCTATAGTGGAAAAGAAAGAGAATTTTTTAATTGAAAAAATGTTAAAATTGATGCTTTCACACGCTTCTTGTCAGTAAATGACACCCAAAATGCCACATAAGCAAAAAGTGTTCAACTTATATCAATTCAAAGTAGTATAGATGTTCAATAGTAACTAGCCTTAGTTGAGGTGTCTATACGAATTATGTGGACAACTTTAACAGGTCTCTTATGACTTAAGTCTTTAATTTAAACAAATACATGTATGTATGTATGTATGTATGTATGTGTATGTATTTATGTATGTATGTATGTATGTATATATATATTTATATGCATTTGCATTAACGAAAATATTTATCTCATAAAAATTAGTATTATATAAATAATAAAAATTAAACTAGTACAAACTTTAATTGACATTCTTACAAGTCATATGAACTTTTCTTCGTCTAATATATTCAAATTTTAAGAAATATTAAATAAGTAAAACAAAGGGCAAATATTTATATAGTAATAACTATTTTGAAGCAAATTTCATGACAATCTAAATCACATAAGTAGAATTGTTAAATAAAGTCATTATTTTATCTTGAGCATCAAAAACACAAATCGCGACAATTATCTAACTCTTAAGAAATCTAATAATTTTGGAAAAATTATTTAGAAGCATATATCTACATCACAAGAAGAATTGTTAACAAAACAAATGAATTTAGACTACATCATGTTAACTTTATATATTGAAACATTACATACTTATGTATAGATTAATTAAAAATAATAATTATTGTATCATTAAAATTATTTTCCTCAAGTACTTGAGATAGAAATATACAATCTTAGAATAGAACGATTTACTTCATTAGAAAAGTGGTACCTCATATTCAACTAAATCACTCAACGTCAACAAATTACACCATTTTTTTTAAACATGCAATAAAAAAGAGAGTAGAACATTAATAAAATTTTGGTTGAAAAATTAGAGGAATTCCCTTTATTTATAGTAAAGAAAGAGTAGTATGAACAAGTGTTTTTTTGTATCTTATCCGAAATGTCATTCAACTTATTGAAAAAGTAACAACTCTTTGAAAAATTCACAAATCTCTGGAAAAGTCACAACTCATCAAAGAATCACAACCCTTTGAAAAAAGTCTCATAAAATCACAACCCTTTGAAAAAAGTCACAACTTATTCAAAAAGTCACAACTCATCGAAAAATTCACTACCTAAGTTAGAGATATTATAGTGATTTGACAATCAAGTTAGGAGTTCATACTTTTAAGGTATACATATATCTATATATCTATATATATATATATATATATATATATATA
>NC_028640.1:13592818-13647507 GCF_001406875.1 Solanum pennellii
TATATATATATATATATATATATATATATAATTATTATTATTATTATTATTATTATTATTGTGATAGACCAGTCTACTATTTTTTTAAGTAGACATATTTTTATTTAGGGACTTGAAGTTATTATTGTTCATATTGTATTCCTAAGATACTTAGAACAAAATTTTTAAGAACTTGATAAGAAATAACAAAGTTTAAAGAGTATTTTCAAAACTAGAAAATTAAGACTAGCAGAGAAATAGAATCAGGAACTGATTAAGAACAATAGAAAAATATTTTTCTCAAAGAAAGAAATGAGTCCACTGAATGCACAATGTCCCTTTAAGAAAATTATTCTCCTCAAGTACCAGAGGCTAACGAAATATATCCTTCCATGATAAAACGATCTTACTCAACGGTGTATTGATACCTAAAACCATGGTGTCAATGAACCACTCAACTCTTTACTCTTTGCTTAACTTGCAATTTGAGCCTTAAAACAAAGTTAATACGTTTTTTAAAGACTCTTGAAAACTTTAAGAACCTACTTTGACTTGCTTCTTAACTTTTAGATTGGACTCTTAACTTCTTTGACTTTGATCTTAACTTTTCTTGAATTGAAATATGGATTCAAGGTTCATGATCTCATGTTTATGGATGATTTCATGATGTTTGTACCTTAGAGTTTTAGAATCAACTAGGAAATGTAGGTACATAACTTAGAAACTAGTTCGAAAAGATGGGAAAAAATGGGGTGAACTGGCGTCCTTGGCGCTCTGAGAGGCATGGGGCTCTTGGCCCCGAGCTTCAGAGGCCAGGTTGGGGCGCTCTGGCTGGCGCGGTGCGGTGCCCCAACCCCTATACACGAGTGTTCTCAACTTTCTTCCTCCATTTTTCATCTCTAAACCCTCTAAACTTCATGGTGATTTCCCCAAATACTTAGGATCATTATTACCCTGAATACCCAATAAATCTAACTCGAAAAACAACCTAAAAACATGAATCAAATAAACACTTGGTATTCAACAACTCAACCAACAAAAATTGGACAATGTTCTTTCAAGAATTTCACATATTAACATGTAAACAACTCAGCAATTACGGAATTGTAATAAGTTTGGTGTGTAGGTGAATTGACCCAACACTAAAAGATCTCACATATCTTGATAGGTATCACCACCGACGAATTCCACTCGCAAAGCTTGAGGTTCTTGGGGAATTCTTGACTTCTCTCCTTTTCTTTCTTCTTTTCTCTCATCTGCAATCCCTAAGCGAAATTATAACTTTTCCAAACTGATGTAAGACTTGCTTTTACCCCAATAAACCTCTAAAACTAAATAGGAAATTAACTGGTGAAAAGACTAGTTTGCCTTTCCCTAAATCCGAATTGAGATTTTCCTCCATTCAATAGCCCAACTTCCGAAAATCATAACTCACTCATAAAATATCAAAATCACGCGAACTCGGCAACGCTGGAAAGATTATTCAAATATGTTTCAACCCATATTAAGAAGCACCTCTAAATCATCCTAAGCTAGAAGTTATGACCGTTTGAAAATGACCTAATTTTTTTCTAGATTTTTCCTTTTCTTTCTTGAAATGATTATTTTTAGTTTCTTAGCTTATTCTTAGCTATTTCAAGGTGCGAGATGTTACAATATCTCCCCCTTGGGAACATTCATCCTTGAATGCGATTTCTTTCACTGAGCTAAGAATAGTAACCTCAAGTTCACACTCAACAATCAACAGCAAGTAACAACATGATTAGACATAGTTTATATAGTACTAAGAAGAGAATTAGTACCTTGATCTGCATCTCCTCTAGATTCAAAGATATGTGGATATCTTTTCTTCATATCTTCTTCAGCTTCCCAAGTAGCATCTTCAACAAATTGGTTTCTCCATAGGACCTTGACTGATGCAACCTCCTTTGTTCTCAACTTGCGAACTCGGCGATCTTTAATATGAATTGGAATCTCCTCAAAAGATAGTTATCTTGAATCCCAACATTTTCAGTTGGTACAATCAATTAAGGATCACCCATTCACTTTGTCGACATAGAGATGTGAAACACCAGATGAATTGCTGCTAACTCTTTTGGTAGCTCTAACTCATAAGCTACATTGCCAATCCTTTTTGATATGCGATAAGGTCCAATATACCGGGGGACTAAGTTTCCCTTCTTACCAAATCTCATAACACCCTTCATAGATGAAACTTTCATATATACCCAATCATTTACTTCGAACTCTAATGACCTTCTCTTAACATCAGTGTAGGATTTTTGACAACTTTGTTGTTTTTAACCTCTCTTGAATCACCTTCACCTTCTCCACATATTGGTGAACTAAATCTGGTCCTATCGAAGCTGCTTCACGATTCTTAAACCATCCAATAGGAGATCTGCATCTTCTCCCATAAAGAGCTCCGTATGGAGCCATTTGGATTAGGCTTGTGCGAAAATCGGGTCAAACCGTTAACTCGAACCAATTTTTGGGTTATTGGGCTAACAGTTCGAGTTATTGGGCTAACAGTTTGGGTCTCGGTTTAGAAAAATATTGTATTGGGTAATCGTTTGGGGGTCGGGTTGGGAAGCCAAAATCTCGGGCTACCCGATACCCCGATAAGACCCATATTGATATTAATATTGTTTATTCCAAATTTTCTAATTTTATAATTCATTCCTAATTTTCTAATTTTATATTGGGGTACTAACACCATTACACCAAAAGTTTTCACTTCTCACTTCTCAGGATTAGGGACTACCGGACTAGGGTTCCGCTTTCGCCGCTCAAACTCCAATAATCCAAGATCTAAATCTTCAAAACTCAGGCAACGACTGCTCCACCTACGTCCTCCACTACTCTAGTCAGTCAGTCACTCAGGCGTAACTCGTAAGGCAGTCACTCTCACTCAGGCGTCAGGCGAGGTCCGAGCCTCCGAGGACACAACTCACAAGTCACATGTAACTATTTAGTGTTGTATTTACCATTAATTTAGTTGTATAGTTCATCAAACGTGCCATCAAGATTCAAATACACACATTGATTTATTAAGTATTTCAAAAGAAAAAGTCTTTGGCCAAAATTAATTAGTCAGATTTACAATTATGGTGAGCAAATTAACAAGTAAAACACAAATCTTTAGCTGTTTCTTTGAATGTTGATGAACCTAGAAGTAGAAATCTTGAACGAAAGATTGAAGTGGTTGAAGAAAAAAACTTTTGGGGTTCTGTGGGGTTGATTATAGGTACTGTATAATCCTATGTTTTATTTCATTCTTTGTTGTCTTATATTCCAAAAGTGAGCTTTATAAACCTTTTTCAGAGGACATATATGGATGAATCATTATTACTTAGCATTTGTATTACTTAGCTCAAATTTTAGAATTCGAATTTGCTGCTTTGTGTGAACTATGATGTGTCTAATTGTCTATTGTCAAGTATATAAAAATTTGATACGTCTTAGCCTATTGTTTGTACTTTGTAGTTTCTTTAATAAAACTACTTAGTGTTTATATCTTTTCACATTTTTTGGTAAATGTACCATGGCTGAAAATATCATAATTGATAAGGTTATTGGTGAAAGTGGGGTTCTAATTCAAATACAATAGATCAAAGTCAAACTATTGAGTCTAAAGTAAAGAAAGGAAGGAAAAAAGGATCTCGTGCGTGGGATCATTTTACTCGTAAAACTGATATTGATGGAAGTGAAAAGGCTGTTTGTAACTATTGTAAGAAAGAGTATTTTGCTGACACAAAAGAACATGGTACAACGTCAATGCTTACTCATAAAAACAAATGCACAAATATGCCTTATAATATTGATATTAAACAATCAAGATTAATATTTCAGCCAATTATAGGGGGTAACAATGGTGATGTAGTTGTTGTTCCATGGAAATTTTACCAGGAAGAATGTAGAAAGGCCTTATGTCATATGGTAATTATTAATGAGCTTCCTTTCAGATTTGTTGAAAAAGAAGGTTTTAACCAATTTATGGAAGTAGCACAACCTTGTTTCCACATTCCCTCCCGTACCACTGTGACTGTTTTGATCTTTTTGATGAAGGAAAATGTAAGTTGATGGCTGTTTTTAAGGAAACACAACAAAGGGTGTCTTAAGCCACTGATACTTGGACTTCCATACAAAGAATCAATTATATGGTCATTACTGCTCATTGGATTGATAAAAATTGGACTTTGCATAAAAGAATTATCAACTTTTGTCCAATCACTAGTCATAGAGATGAAGATCTTGGAAAGTCTATTAGTAAGTGCTTACATGAGTGGGGATTGCATCGAATTTTCACTGTAACAGTTGATAATGCTGGTTCAAATAGTTTGGCAATAACTGAGTTGTCTAAGCAATTAACTAAATGGGGAACCAACTTAATGGGTGGTAGTCACCTTCTTATTAGGCGTATGACTCATATTGTGAATCTTATTGCTCAAGATGGTACAAAATAAGCAAATGTGTCTATTGAACGAGTTAGGCAAGCATTGAGATACATAAGGCAATCTCCTGCTAGGTGAAAAAAGTTTAAAGAATATTGTGAAGATGAAAATCTTGCTAAAAAGTCTTTATGCTTGGATGTTCCTACAAGGTGGAATTCCACCTACATGATGTTGAGCAGGGTTATTGAATATGACGGGGCAATTGTAGAGTACGCCGATCGTGATATTCGCTTGGCACTTTATCTTAAGTTTGTTGATAAAAACTCTACAGGTACACTTTTGAGTAGTGATTGGGAGGTCTTAAAGAGAATTACAAAATTTCTTGAAATGTTGTTTAATCTTACTTTGAAGATATCTGGTTCACAATATGTTACATCAAATATTCACTTTCTTGAAATTTATCAAGTTGGTGTTTACTTGAATCAATTGATATCAAATGAAGATCAAGTTTTGGCGAAAATGGCAGAAAATATGAAGGAGAAATTTGAAAAATATTGGGGTGATGCTGAAAAAAATGAATAAGATGGTTTTCATACCATGTGTTTTGGATCCTCGTCACAAATTTAGTACTCTTGGCTTTGCACTTAAGAAGATGTTTGGAGAAAAAGGGGCTGCGATAGAAAATGGTGTGCGAACGTACATGGAAGCTCTTTTTAATGAGTATACAAAACCCATTTTAAATGATAAAACTGGCCAATTTTCTTCAATTGGTGTGGATACTTCTATTTCAAGTTATGTAGGAGAATTTGGAATTTTTTTGAGGAATTACATAAACATAAATCTGAAAAGGAAGGTGCAAGTTCAAAGTCAGAATTAGTTAAATATCTTGATGAAGAAACTGAAATTGAAAAATCAGATTTTGATGTAGTGCTTTGGTGGAAAGTTAACTCACCTAGATTTCCATTTCTTTCTAAGATGGCTCGAGATGTGTTGGCTATTCCCGTTTTAAGTGTGGCATCTGATTGTGATTTTAGTACTGGAGGGAGCAAACTTGATTCATTTAGGATTTCATTAACTCCTATATTTGTACAAGCTCTAGTGTGCCTTCAAGATTTTCTTCGAAATTAGCCACAACCTATAATTATTGAGGAAGATTTAGATTTTCTTGAGAAACTTGAAAAAGGTAAGAAAAGAATCTTATTGATGTTAAAATTGTGAATTGTTTATTTAATACTTTTATTGATTAAGTATCGTATTTTTCTTTAGATTTTGCTAAACTTGGAAAAGAACTTTGCATTGATGACATGTAAAATTGGAGGAAGGAAGGTATATACATGTGTTATCTTGTCTTTGTGTCTGATTTGTTATTGATCTAATACTTTCTCTGTTTTTTTGCTAATCAAATTTCATCATGCATCGATCACTTGTTTGGAATCACTATGAAAAACTTGAAGAATATGAAGATGGATCATGGAGGGTAAAATGTATTTATTTTGGCTGTGTTTATTACCATTCACGCAATACTGGGATTGCCTCCTTAAGAAGGCATGTTAAGGGTTGTTTGGAAAACAGGAACCATAATCGTCAACTTTTGACGACTGATGACTAGTTATTATGTTGTTTACTTGAACATGAACTATTAGAACTATGTTTAGACTCAATTTTCCGGTTGTGTTACTGCTGTCTGGCGTCTGCTATTTTAAATTTGTGTGTCGGTGTGGACTGTGGCAGGCTGGAATTGTGTTGAATTTTATACTTGTGTAATGTTGCAACTTGCATGCTTGTAGCTTGTACTGTTGTCTATTATTATGTTACAGTTTATTGCTGCTTTATTATGTTATTTTATTATGAGATTTCATATTTGTGTTGCAAAGTTTATATATGTATTGTACAGTTGTTGTAGTGTTAATTGTTAAGGTAAAACTTGATGAGTTGATGTTGTTGTTGCAATGAGTGGATGTTGTTGTTGCAATTTTGCATTTCCTTTTGGTGAAACTTGAAATTGCAGTGTACTAAATTCGTTTTCACTTTCTGCCTTCATATTGCAGTGCAAATTGTAAATTGCAATTTGCAATTCTGTAGACTTAATTTGCAAAGTGTGTGGGATCATCTTCAAATTTTTATGTGATTTTTATTTAAAAAAATTGTATGATATGTTAATGGTTAACTCGATAACCGAATCGATAAGAGTCCATAACCAATTAACCGATAACCGATAAACCGATAACTTAATGGTTCTTTAATGGTCTAGATAGTCTACAAACCGATAACCGATAAGAAAAACTAATAATGTTCAAAACCAAATCGAACCGACTGATATGCAACCCTAATTTGGATACTCGAATATTAACTGTTGTTGTACGCAAACTCAATGAGAGGTAGGTGATCATCTCAATTACCCTTAAAATTAATCACGCAAGCCCTCAACATATCTTCTAAGGTCTGGACAGTATGCTCTTCTTGCCGATCTATTTGAGTATGAAAATCAGTACTAAAGTTTACCTTTGAACCCAAACCTTCTTTTGGAAAGATTTCCAGAACTGTACAATAAATTGTGCACCTGTATCTGAAATAATCGAAATTGGGAATCCATGAAGTCTCACCACCTCCTGAATGTATAACTTTGCATAATGCTTTGCTGAATGAGTAGTCTTTATAGGCAAAAAGTGGGCATATTTTTTCATTCTATTGATAATAACCCAAATTGAGTCATTCTCCTTGCGAGACATTGGTAACTCTGTGATGAAGTCCATAATAATAATCTCCACTTCCATTCTGGAAGTTTTGTATTCTTAGCCAACCCTCTTGGCCTTTGGTTCTCTCCTTTCACTTGTATGCAATTCGGGCACTTGACAACAAACTCAGCAATGCCCTTCTTCATACCTTCCCACTAATATACTTCTCTCAAATCGCGGTACATCTCTGTGAAATCCAGATTAATGGAATATCTAGAGCTATTAGCGTCCTCCATGATCTTATTTTGGAGCCCATCCACCATTGGTACATACAACCTACCCTGATAATTCAATATACCATTTCTCCCTTATTCAAAAGCTAATACTCTTTGATTATGAACATTTGCCTTCAATCCAAGCAAAATGGGGTCTTGGTCTTGTTTCTCTTTCACTTTTGACACTAACAATGAATCATCCCTATTTGTCACTACTATTCCTCCCAATGTGGAATCCATAATTCGGACTCTGAAGCGTGCAAGTCAATGAACATCTTTTGCTAGTTCTTTCTTCTCTTATTCATTATGGCACTACCCATGAACAACCTGCTTAAGGTATGAGCAACCACATTAGCCTTACCTGGTTAGTAATGAATGTTCATGTCATAATCCTTGAGCAATTCTAACCATCTCATTTGTTCGAGATTAAGTTCTTTCTAAGTGAACACATATTGTAGGCTCTTGTGATCAGTGAATATATCAAAATGAACGCCATATAAATAGTCATGCCATAATTTCAAGCAAAAACTACATCAGCCAACTCTAAGTCATGGGTTGGGTAGTTCTTCTCATGAACTTTCAACTATCTTGAGGCATATGTTACAACCTTGTCATTATGAATCAGGACACAACCAAAACCAACTCTAGATGCATCACACTACACCATAAAATCTTGAGTACCTTCCGGTAAAGTCCAGACCAGGGCAGCAGTCAACCTCGTTTTCAATTCTTCAAAGCTTTTCTCACAAGCTTCAGACCGTTAAAACTTAAACTTTCTTCTGAGTCAACTTCGTGAAAGGAGATGAAATAGAAAAAAGCCCTTAACAAACCTTATACAGTAGCCAACCAACCCCAAGAAACTCCTAATATCGGTTGGAGACGTGGGTCTAGACAAACTGTGAACTGCTTCTATCTTTTGGGTATCAACTCTAATTCCATTACCAAAAACTAGGCCCAATAATGCCAAAGACTTAAGCCAAAACTCACATTTTGAGAACTTAGCATATAACTCAATATCTTTCAAAGTTTGAAGAACTATTTTGAGATTACAATCATGATTATCTTCATTACTTGAATATATTAGTATGTCATCAATGAAGACCATAACAAACATATCAAAATAAAGTTTGAAGACCTATTCATAAGATCCATGAATGTTGCAGGCTCATTGGTCGACCCAAAGGACATGAACAAAAATTCATAATGCCCATATCTGGTTCAAAATGACATCTTGAGAATATCACATTCCCTAACTTTCAACTGATGGTAGCCTGATCTAAGATCAATTTTCGAGAAGCAAGAAACACCCTGAAGCTGGTCGAAAAGCTCATCAATCCTTGGAAGAGGATATTTATTATTGATGTCAACCTTGTTCAATTTTCAAGAGTCTATACATATCCTAAGGAACCATCTTTCTTTCTCACAAACAATACCAGAGCACTTCAAGGTGAGACACTTGGCAGAATGAAACCCAAGGTGAGACACTTGGTCGAATAAAACCCTTATCTAACTGACCTTTTAGCTGTTCTTTCAACTCTTTCAACTTTGAAAGTGCCTTTTTATATGGAATAATAGATATATGATGAGTATCTTGAATGATGTTTATGCCTAAGTCTATTTCTCTCTCAGTAGATCATTAGGAAAGACTTCTAAAATCTCTCTTACTATAAGAACTGACTGGATGGGAGGTACCTCAACACTTGATTCATTAACTTAGACCAAGTGATAGATACAACCCTTTGGAACTAACTTTCTCCCCTTAAGGTATGAAATAAAATGACTCTTAGGCACTCCTGAACTACTACTCCACTATATGAAAAGCTCATTATGAATCTGAAACTTGACAACTTGAAATCTACAACTTATTAATGCATGACAGGAATGAAGCCACTCAATACCTAGAATGATATCAAAATCTACCATGTCTAACTCAGCTATGGTGTTATTGTGATTGATGGAAACATGACAATCATAATAGAATCTTTCTGCTAGAATAAACTCCTCAACATGTGTAGAAACACAGAAGGGTTCACAAATTTTCTCAGATATAAGGAGTAATAAAAGAAAAACTTGCCCCTGGGTCTAGTAAACCAAAAATATTGAAAGTAAAGAATTTGATCATACCAAAGACAACATCTGGAGAGTTCTCTTTCTCTCAGAGATTAGTGATAGCATAAAGACAGTTTCATCTTCGTTTGCCCCTGAAGTAGCTCATCTAGATGGAAATCTTATGTGGTGAAACAACTATAGAAGACTGGGCTATATTGCCCTCTTTACCAATACTATTTCTATTTTAGGACACTCTCTTGTAAAATGACCGTTCTGGCCACACTTGAAGAAATCAGTGAAGCAATCACGACACACACTTGAGTGACTCCTAGCACATTTGGAACATGCAAGAGTCTTAGTACTCCCTTGTGCCATATTTTCTTGCAAATACGCAGGTCTAGCTATGAAGTTCTGAGAATCCTAACTATTGTAACATATTTGGTTCCTTGGTGTAGGTGCACTAGCAGAAGATAAAGCAGGTCCTTGATGCTTCTATTATAAAGAAGACCAGTTCACATTATTCCTTTGCTGCCCAGACTCATTCCTTATGTCTTATCCCTCTTATTCTTGAACTCTTATCCATCCCTCAATTTTCCTTCTCAACTTATTGCATATGGATTATCAAGCTTGCTATGCCCACGTCATATATTAACATCACAACCTTACTTTCCTTACTTGACAAACGAGAAAATCCAGATACAAACAAGTTGTTTAGCTTCTCATGTCAACAATCATCTCTTAGCTTCTCTTTGATCACGAGGAAAGAAATTCCCTAAAAAGTCCTCCTCAAACAAATACCATCTCACAATCGCTTACACGTAAGCACGAGTTATGAAGAAACTTTGTTAGAGATAAACTTTAACGCAGGAAGTGAGTATGAATGAAGTGAGAAATTTACTAAATGTTGCAGCCTCCTTATTATAAATGTGGCACGCTTCACATCGATAACCAAGACTCTACATACAAGACTTCATACACTCCCTAGGACTCTTGAACCTGGATCTGATATCAAGTTTGTCACGCCCGAGCCTATACTCTAGGCGACATTGGCCCCTGAAGATCATTACTAGACTCGAGTGGACCCTTGACCTAGATTACTTAACTTAGCAGAAGACTTAATTGAATGAAACAATATCATATAATAATTTAAAGAAATATAATCTGCCCAACTTGGCAACTTAAGTCTTATAGCAAAAGATCTGCAATGCATAAATAAGAGACTCATAACTAACTGTTTGACTTTCTGTGAAGCCTCTATTATACTATGATGGATGTAAGGACATAAACCCCTCCTATTAAAGAAACACTAAAAAGTGAATAAAAGTGACCGCTCGAATGCAAGGAGGCTCACCACTGACTCCGAGTGCTTAACTGGATCAGCGAGGAAGTGGATGATGATGATCCTAGTTACCTGTGTCTTCATTATAAGATAATGTAGGCCAATTGTCATTAGTTTATTAAATGTACGAGTATGCGAGTTAAAATTCTAACAACAACATAAGATTGAAAAAGAATAAGAAGGAACACTTACATTGGCTCTACTCAACTCATGAATAACTTAACTTAATATAAAGCAATAAGACACACACAATATATAAAAGCTTGTAAAACAATGAAAAAACTTAATTAATTAAAGAAAAATTAAATAAAAAACTCAACTTTAATTATACATGAAGTAATATAGTTTATGTGGGAAACTATCTAACCGACAACCATCATTATGAGCCTAAGTGATGGTACACCGTCATACCTCACTGTAGCACCCTTAAGAGAACTAAGGTGAACTAGATATTTGTAAATGTTTAATAATTTATTTTGTGTTAAAATTATTAATAATGATATACTTAGTCAGTGTATGATGTTTGGTGACGTTTGGAGGTCAAACGTCCAAGAACGCCCATGACATTCAGAAAGTAAGCCTTGAAAGTGCTTGTGTATCCTCATGTGTTTTAGCGAGTTTTACGTGTTTGTTTTAATTAAAACTGATGTGGGATGTTCATAATACTTAGATGACTATGTTTAGGGGTTTAACGTCCGGGTACGACTCCACCTAGGACCCACAAGAGGTCCTAGAAAAGGACCCAAGACTTGGAAACCAAGCTACCAAAACTGGGCAATCGATGCCCATAATTCTACCGGCCATATACATAATGATTTCCCGTCATTTGAAAGCACACTTTGTGGGAGCTTACCCACAAGGTAGCAGCCTCAGTCCAATTGAAGCCCTATCAGGACGGACCTGTATGACCCCAAAAATGAGTTAGGGTGTCTACATACTAACATGTTTTTGTTAAGGTTATAAGGTCCTAAAATGAATTATAATATGGTTTAGAGGCAGTGTGTATATTTTGAGGTGATTTGGAAGTCAAACGTCGAGGGACGACCACCGTTCGACGACTAGTCACCTATCTGCCTCATGTATCTATGCATGCTTATATATCGTATTTCATGAGAATATGAAGTCTTAAATTGATTTATAATTATGTTTATAGACAGTATATGGAGTTTCGTAACGTTTAAAGGTAAAACGTCCTAGAACATCCAAGACGTTTGTAAGTTAGTCTGTAAGACGCTCAATGTGGGTCTTGATGGGGCCTAGACTGTTTGGACATGTTACGTGTATTTGTTTTGGGTGAAACTGATGTGGGAGGTCTAAAACTTGTAAAGGTTTTTATTTAGTCTAGAAACATGCGGGTACGACTTCTAAAGGGCCCCAAAAAGGGCCCACAAGAAGGACCCAAGGTCGTCGAGACATTGCCTTTTGGTAGTGTCAATCGACGAGCCAAACCACGCCAAGTTGGTTGACCAACGGAACATTGGTGAGGTCTCATCGATGTACACATAGCCTGGGAAAGTCTCAACCAAAAAATAGGCCAAGTTCCAATCGAGGGAAGTCACATGCGGCCAGTCGATTGACCAATGGCCAGTCGATGGTGATCCGTCGATGGTGGCCTGTAACACTGCCTTGCGACTGTCTTATTTAAGGGGTGAATGAGAAATTCACCCCACGTCCTAAATTGTCTATATTTGATTTATTTACCTATATTTGGGTTTATATAAGGGATTAAACATGTGAACAACCCATTCCCAATCACTTCTACACGAAATAAATCCCTAAAAACTTCCATTGTTGTTGAAGCTAAAGAACAGATTGGATCATGGATTCCTATGGTTTATTCACCATGATTTAGAGGTCTTCATGTAGATAAATGTATGGTGATCCTTCATCTCTTTTTAAATTTCCATCTAGAGAGTTAATCTTAAAGTTTTCTAAGAGAAAATATGATCAAAGTTCTTCTTCTTCAATCTATCCGTGGGTTCTTTCTAAAAACGTTTTAAATGGTTAAATAATGATGAATTGATGTTAATTTATTTTTTTGAACGTGATTATAATCCAATTGCATGATGAGCAAATGTTCCCTCCCTAAATCGATTTAGTCCTTGCATGGGCTTTGTGATCATGACTTGTTTTCGATTGAATTGTGATTCTATTACATTAAAGTGGTTATATCTTCTGTTACTTACGTGAATTTATGTTGTTTTGATGATTAAGAATCCACATGGATCAATGTATAAAGATTTGAACATGCTTATTTTAGTTTTCCATGACTTACTGTAACATTTGCCTTTTAATGATTGAATGTGGAATTCGATTGTATAGGGATGTTTGTGTGTACTGTCTTACTTGGATATTCTTGATGAATTATAAATAAGTGATTTATGTGGGTCAATGTCGATTGGCCTATGATTCTTGTATTTCCCATTGATGTCTAAGGTAGCATGTTCAGTGTGATCTAGAAGCTATGGCAAATTGTAGTAGGATTTCGTGTAGATATGTACTTACCTACTGCTTTATATTGATGATATTAATGAGTTGTTGGTATGAATTCTTGATGATCAAAGAAAAGGAGACTTGGCATGAATTGATCTAGGTTCTTCTAGCCTACAATTTGAATGTTGTAATGAACATTATGTGATCCTAATTCTAGCTTACATAAAGGATGCTTTAGATTTTATTTATATATATTTAGATACTTCCCTAAATGTATATTATTGAAACATGATGATTAATGATCAAAACTAGGGATGTTACTTCATGATCTATGCCTATCTATTCTCTAGAAAATGGTAATGTTTTGCACTAGTTGTATCATGATCTCGTAATGACTTGTACATGGTTTTCTTTAAGTACATATAGATACTGCTCTATAATGTATTAATTATGAGAAAGGTGTATTGGTCAATGATGGTCAAAGATTGATAAATTGATAAGAATGACTCAATCCTCTACTTTTCTATATAATGTTGATGAAGTCTTGTATGACATTGTGTGGTATGGTCCACTTATAGGGCGGTGTTTACTTTATTTTCATTATATATGTATTGACCATAGACTTGAAGGTAAATTGATGAACATATGAATGAGTGATTATGATGCTCACCTTATGTGTAACTTATGCTCTAGTCTTCTTCTCTAGTTGTGAATCTAGGTGATGTTACTATTGTTATGAGCATGTAAAATGACTATGTTAAGGTTATGTGTACTAGATTCCTATGGTGAGGTTCGATAATGTTATATGTGATGTAAATCTAAGATAGGTACATAAAGACTAAATCTCACTGTAGGAATGTTGTAAGTCTCAAATAAATGAGTCTTATGCTATGCAAATCCTTCTATGATGTTATGTGATGTATCATTCACTAGAATTACTTGATAGATATACTAGAATAGGTAAGGGTATAGGACTTTGACTATGCATTGCACATGTGCACCTTGATGGAATAGTTCCTAGCTTGGTCTTCTAAGGACATCCATAGGATTGTATAAATATGTTATGAATATGGGTTATATGCTATGATGTTAAGTATATGATATGATGAAGTATGAATGTGCATAGTGTCTAGGAGTGTTTATATGAAAGGATTGCTCATATAGGTACACATATAGACTTATGCATTAATATATGAACATGTGTGACATTATGTTTTATGTGAAAGGTTTCCTAACATATATGTATACACACACACATGAATGATGATCTAGTCAATAGAGGAGCCTTGAAAGCTGTGCTCAAGTGTATCCTAAACTAGATAGTGCTAATACATATTCTATGTCTATGTGAAAGGATCTTCTCACATGATTTAGGTTGATGAACTTTCATCTGTGACCTATGAGCTAAGCATATGAGGGGATGAATCTCCTAAGCCTATATTTTATAAAGTAATGTAATAATGACTTTTAAATAAAGGAAACTTAGCTTAGCACCGAGTGAGCTTGTGGCTGATGGGGTGGAAACTTCCCAAAGAGGGAAGGCAAAAGGGTCCACTATGGTCCTCACAGGGTGGATAGTCTCATAACTCAAAAGGATGTAGAGAGATGTTTCCATGAATTCCCTAAGTTTCATAAAGGATGACTATATGATTGAAGAGCTTTATATGTGATTCCCAAGCTCAAGGAAAGGGGTCCTTATGTTCAAAAGATTCCCTACTCATGTCTTACTGTAAAATGTTTAAAGATTGTATACTTGTGTCTTATGTTTTAAGGGACATGTTCCTACTGTATTCTCATGTTGTTGAGTCTAAGATGTCAAAGATACTTAAAGTCTAAATATGTATTGTGACTTATATTTTATATATATATGAAGTGATGTTTCTAGCATATGATGTACTACAAAAGTTTTAAATTTTCCACTAAATTTACTATGACAATGCGATGAATGACAACTATGGGACTGTATAAGACCTACGAGAGGTCAAGTATGCCACGTTACTTGTAGGGGGTTCTCCCCGGATATGACATACGTGGTATCAAAGCATGAGGTTTTTAAAAGTGGATTAGGTTCCAATAAATCTCATATTGCCACGTCTAACTAGAGTCTTGTATCATTGGTGGTGATTCGCGACACATCAAATGGTACGAGTTACTATAGGACGATAGAGTTTCCCTTCTTCATCATTCACATATCGGGCCATAAAACTTAACTCTATAAGATCTCTCTCTTATGTTTTCTTGTCAGGTGGTCTTTTATATGTGATTGCTTGGATGAGATTATTCTCTGTGCTTGAGGCAGAAAAGGTAAGTTTAAATGCTTATCTTGGTTTTATGTTTAGAATGGGTATGTGTGAAGGTGACTTTTGGCATATTTGATGATGTGATGCCAATTATGACTATATATGAAATTTTTGTGAAATAGCATGTGATATTGAGAAATTAATGTCATGATAGGGTTAAAGCATGCTAGAAGTTATTATGGTTGACATGAGTTTCTTTTGGAATGATGTGTTACTATACGGTTTTGCATGATGGTAGCCTTATGATATGATTTGAACTTGAAATGCTTAGTGACTACCTATGGAAGCATGCTACCCTAAGAATATGTGCTTAAAGCTGTTCAATGTTTCCCTTTGTATATATGTGGTCCTTGATAAGTTGCCTAGTATGGATTTGAGTTCTTTGTATAAACTTTATCGTAGGTGTGATGATAGTATGCTTGTCTCGGTAAAGTCTTGTATCTCATATTGTCATGCTTTTTCCATCAATTTCCTAAATGTAGTATTTTTGGAAATCGGAAGCATGTTTACTGTAATGCTAGGCAGCTTACTGTAAGATTTTTGGGAAATCGACTAAATTGTCCTTTTATTGGAAGTTGTTGAAATGTGTATAGAATTGATGCATATGAGCATGATAAAGAATGTAAAAAGGAGATTATCTATTTGGAATAAAGAACGCGAGTCTTATGACATAATGAGTTGTAGAATTGTTTCTAACTCCCAATTGTGTAGTGAGTCCCTTGATGTTTTGGAATTGATGTTTCCCTAGAATTGAGGGTAGTATTATATATTTGTATGGTGAAGATATGGGTTTGGTTGACCTAGAAGTTACCTTACTTTAATGTTGAAAGAAAAGAAAGAGTCCATAAGGTTAAATCTCCTATATTATTTCCCCTAATGATGTATGACCTTGGTATCTATTGTATTGTGTACAAACCTTATGTGGTTAAATGGTATGAATTAACTTGATAATTGGAGGATAATTTGCCTAAAATAATAAGGTTTAGAATACCTTAGTGTTCCTATGTTAACTTACTGTAAATCCCTTCTAAAGTTGTAATCACTTTTAAGTGATGAAAATGAAGGTTGTTTAGCTAAGATCTTCTTAAGATTGGGTTAAGTTGCTTTTAATTGGGTTTACCCTAAGTGGGGGATGGTGATGGGGTAGTAAGGTTGTAGATATTTTCTACCTTGTCCTTCTATTTTACTTGAGCTTAGAACTAATAAATTCTTAGTAAGTTTGTCCATGGATAAGAGTTTTGCATAAAATATGAATTGCATGACCTTTATATGTTTGGTATGCGTTGATTGACAATACCATAAAGATATTGTGAAGATCAAAAAGTGCATGAAAGAATTTTTTTTTTTATAAAATCCATGTTTTCTCATGTTAATTTGCTCTTGATATGCTAGTTGTGCATTTGACTTCATGAGGTAAGATAAGAAACATTGTAATAGTCATTTGTGAGATGAAATGTTTAGCCTTATAATGAAAAGTTGAGTCTCTTTAAAATTAAATATGTTTAGTCTCTTGAAAATTATGTGATTTGTATGGTTTGGGAAGCATGATTGTAGTCTTACTCTTAAAAGATTAAAGCATGTGTAGCTTAGTATTTATGTGTGTGCCTATGATTTGTATTGTTTATCCCAAATGATGCTTAATGTAAAGGTGAGTACTATGTTAGAAATTGACATTTTGTGAAATTACTTCCTATTTATTCTGATGTGCTTGATGTGGTTGGTGTGACTTACCACTTAGACTTCACTAGGAAGGAAACATGTACATGCCTTAGTTTAAAAAGTTGAGAATTTCTCATTTTAAGAGGAAATTGACCTTGTACGTTGCTTAGGTGTGAACTAATGATACATGTTAGTGTGTTGAGGAGAAGGACATTCCTCCATGTACAACCACTAAGCATGATATGGTTGAGTATGACCTGCATGTCACTAGTTCTAATTAATAAAGATCTCTGTTGATTCAGTTGACTAAAGTCTATGTGCATTGAAGTATGAGTGCCTAATTGTTTCTTGATTGTTGTTGAAATCTGCCTAATTGTGATTTAAAGAATAGTTAAATTATCTCTTAATGAATTGAAGTTTAATGACCATGTTATGATTAGGAGAAGGATGTTCCTCCTATGAACATGATAAGAGCTTTTGTGTTTGATGCATTAAAGAGTTAGTGAATAAAAGGTTTTTCTTGCTTGTGTTCATTGAGTGCAAAAATGATTTGATGATGTTATAAACTTCTTTATGATGCATTGAAGTCCTTGTTGTGATTAAAGAGCCCTAAGTGTCATTCGAGGACGAATGTTCCCAAGTGGGGATATTGTAAGACCCCAAAAATGAGTTATGGTTTCTAGATCCTAACATGTTAGTCTTAAGTTTATAAGGTCATAAAATGAATTATAATATGGTCTGGAGGCAGTGTGTAAAGTTTGAGGTGATTTGGAAGTCAAATGTCAAGGGACGACCAAGACGTTCGATGACTAGTCACCTATGTGCCTCATGTGTCTATGCATCCTTATATATCGTATGTAATGAGCTTATGGAGTCTTATGATGAGTTATAGTGATATTTACATACATTATATGGAGTTTCTTAAAGTCTGGAGGTCAAACGTCTAAGAACGTCCAAGACGTTCAAAAGTTAGTCCTTAAGACGCTCAATGTGGGTCTTCATGGTCCTAGCCTATTTGGACTTGTTATGTGTATTTGTTTTGGGTGAAACTAATGTGGGAGGTCTAAAAGTTGTAAAGGTTTTTATTTACTTTTGAAACATTTGGGTATGACTTCTAAAGAGCCCCGCAAAAAGGCCTACAACAAGGACCCAAGGTTGTCCAGACACTGCCTTGGCAGTGTCAACCGACGCCCACTTGGTGGACCAACAGACCGTTGGTGAGGTCTTGTCGATGGGAACTTAGACTGGGCAAGTCTCAACCCAAAAACAAGCCAAGGTCCAATCGACGGAATCCACAGACGGCCAGTCGATTGACGAACGGCCAGTCGATTGTGTCCTACAACACTGCATTGCGACTGTTTTATTTAAGGGGTGAATGAGAAATTCACTCCACGTCCTAACCTGACTCTAATGATTAATATCCCTATATTTGGGTGTATATAAGGGATTAAACACGTGAACTACCCATTCCTAATCCAATCTACACGAAATAAACCTTTCCCTCCAAAATCTTCTCCCTAGAAACCTCCATTGTTGTCAAAGCTCAAGAACATCTTTGAACATGGATTACTATGGTTATTCAACAAGTTTTAGAGGTCTTCATGTAGATAACGGTATGATGATCCTTCGTCTCTAGTCATCCTTCCATCTAGAGAGTTAATCTCAAAGTTTTCAAAGAGAAAATATGATCAAAGTTCTTCTTCTTCACAAATCTATCCATGGGTTCTTTCTAAAAACATTTTAAATGGTTAAATCATGATGAATTTATGTTAATGTATTGGTTTGAATGCGATTTTAATCCAACTGCATGATGAACCCTTGTTCCCTCCCTAAAATGATTTAGTCCTTGCATAGGATTTGTGATCATGGCTTGTTATCATTTGAATTGTGATTTTATTACGTTGAAGTTGTTATATCTGCTGTTATTTACATGAATGGATGTTTAATTAATGATTAAGAATCCATGTGGATCAATATATGAAGATATTGAACAAGCTTACCTTAGTTTTCCATGGTTCACTTTAACATTGGCCTTTTAATGATTTAATGTGGAATTCGATTGTGTAGGGATGTTTGTGTCTACTGTATTACTTGGATATTGTTGATGAACTGTAAATAAGTGATTTATGTGGGACAATGTCTATTAGCCTATGATTATTCTATTTTCCATTGATGTCTAAAGAAGCATGTCCATTGAAATCTAGAAGTTATGGCGAATTGTAGTAGGATTTCGTGTAGATTATGTTATCCTTAACTATGGCCTTATATTTATAATAATAATGAGTTGTCGTATGAATTCTTGATGATCAAAGAAAAGGAGTCTTGGCATGAAATCATCTAGGTTCTTCTAGCCTACAATTTGAATGTTGTAATGAACATTATGTGATCCTAATTCTAGGGTAGATGTATTATGATTAAGATTTGATTTATATCTATTTATCTACTTACCTAAATGCATAATATTGACACATGATAATTGATGAGAAAAACTAGAGAAGTTACTTGATGATCAATGTCTATCTATTCTCTAGAAAAATGGTAATGTTTTGCACTAGTTGTATCATGATCTCTTAGCAACTTGTCATTGCTTCATTTATGATTTAGGTACATATAGATACGTTCTATAATGTATATATGATGAGAAAGGTGTATTGGTCAATGATGGTCAAAGATTGATGAGATGGTAAGAATGGCTCATTCCTCTACTTTTCTATATAATGCTGATGAAGCCTTGTATGGCATTGTGTGGTATCGTCAACTCATGGTGGTGGTGTTTACTTTATTGTCACTATATATGTGTTGAACATAGCCTTGAAGGTAAATTGATGAACATATGAATGAGTGATTATGATGATCACCTTATGTGTAACTTGTGCCAAGTATTTTCTCTAGTTGTGAATCGAGGTGATGTCACTATTGTTATCAGCATGTAAATGGCTATGTTAAGGTTATATGTACTTGATGCCTATGGTGAGGTTCTATCATGTGATATGTGATGTAAAGCTAAGATAGGTACATAAAGACTAAATCTCACTGAAGGAATGTTGTAAGTCTCAAATAAATGAGTCTTATGCTATGCTAATCCTTTTATGATGTTATGTGATGTATCATTCACTAGAATTACTTGATAGATGTACTAGAATAGGTAAGGGTATGGGACTTTGACTATGCATTGCACATGTGCACCTTGATGGAATAGTTCCTAGGTTCGTCTTCTAAGGACATGCATAGGATTGTATGAATATGTTATGAATATGGGTTATATGCTATGATGTTAAGTATATGATATGATGAAGTATGAATGTGCGTAGTGTCTTGGAGTGTTGATATGAAAGGATTGCTCATATAGGTACACATATAGACTTATGCATCAATATATGAACATGTGTGACATTATGTTTTATGTGAAAGGTTTCCTAACATATATGTATACACACACACATGAATGATGATCTAGTCAATAGAGGAGCCTTGAAAGTTGTGCTCAAGCGTATCCTAAACTAGATAGTGCTAATACATATGTTATGTCTATGTGAAAGTATCTTCTCACATGATTTAGGTTGATGAACTTTCATCTGTGACCTATGAGCTAAGCATATGAAGGGATGAATATCCTAAGCCTATATTTTATAAAGTAATGTAATAATGAATTTTAAATAAAGGGAACTTAGCTTAGCACCGAGTGAGCTTGTAGCTGATGGGGTGGAAACTTCCTAAAGAGGGAAGGCAAAAGGGTCCACTATGGTCCTCATAGGGTGGATAGTCTCATAACCCAAAAGGATGTAGAGAGATGTTTCCATGATGCCCCCAAGTTTTATAAAGGATGACTATATGATTGAGGAGCTTTATATGTGATTCCCAAGCTCAAGGAAGGGGTCCTTAAGTTCAAAAGATTCCCTACTGATGTCTTACTGTAAAATGTTTAAAGATTGTATACTTGTGTCTTATGTTTTATGGGACGTGTCCCTAGTGTATTCTCATGTTGTTGAGTCTAAGATGTCAAAGATTCATAATTTCTAAATATGTATTGTGACTTATATTTTATATATATACGAAGTGATGTTTCTAGCATATGATGTTCTATGAAAAGTTTTAATTTTCCACTAAATTTACTATGACAATGAGATGAATGATAACTATGGTCTTGTATAAGACATTTGAGAGGTCAAGTATGCCATGTTACTTCTAGGGGGTGCTCCCCGTATGTGACAGGTCCGTTGACTTGACGACAACCCGTAGCTAGTAGCCGTCGATGTGTCACTGTAAAAGTTTTCATGTTTGCTACCTTGACTTAAGGTGTTTGGTAAATTTACCCCAAGTCTTTTATGAAACTAGGATGATTATTTTAAGGTTTTTAAAGTATATTAAATTGGTTTTTAAGTCCTATACCTAGACAAGAACCCTCACTTCAAATATTCAAACTCTCTCTCTAAAGAAAGACTCTCACAAAACCCCATAGAAACTTGGACTCAAGGAAGGTTTTGGAGGGATGCTGGTGGACGTGTTATTAATAAAAAATTAGTGAGTTTCCTTCTCATTGAGGTATGGTAGTCATCCTTGAACTCTCTTCCATTAAATGACCTATTTCTAAAAGATTTCAAAAAATATTTTCAAACTCTATCTTCTTCTATCTTTGACTCTAAGCATGCGTCTTCATATAAAAATGTTTTAGTGATTCAAATGTGTTATTTTTAGTGTTCGTTGGTATTTTAACGTCAAATCCCTAATGAAACCTTGCTTATTCATATTTCCAACTTCTAGCCTAAGAAATGAGTTAAATGAACATGATTGTGCAGTGTTTGATATGTGGCTTCTTGATGTTGATTTTATGGTTTAGCGACTGCCCTAAGGTCAATTTTATGATGAATTGTTGAGTAAATTGTGGATAATTATTGAAATCTTGGATGAAGGATAAGTTGGTCTCATTGTTTAACTCTTTTTATGAAATGCTTTTGAGTGGTATGGTCGACCTTTGGTGGTGGTGTTTACTTAAAATATATGAATGCGAATCTACTTGTGTATTGTGAATAAGGTCATGAAGGCAAATTATGTGAAATAAGATGATAGTGATGTTGTTCTTGTTAAGGTGCTTTATGAAACTTGTTAAGCAAAGTATAGTAGAAATTATGTCTAAATTAACTATATGTTATTGTGAAGCATGTTTAAGTGTGTAATATTATAATAAAGGTTTAAGCATGTTTAGAATTCAATGTTGATGAAATGGTGATTAGGTGCAAGGTTTACTCATATGTACACTCACACACTCAAACTTTAATGAATGAATGAAGTTAGCAAATGTTATTAAGGGGAGTTTTGGGGTGAACACTCTTCGTGAGTTGAGACGAATTGTTTAGTAGAAACTTCACTATCTCCCAAGAGTTTTCTAACATAGGTTGGAGGATGGATGCCCTTCGTGAGTTGAGATGTGGTTTCCAGTAGTTATTTTTAACCTATAGTATATAATGTTGAGACTCCGTGGGGGAGTTATGCTTAGCACCGAGAGGATATGAAGAAGGGGTGGCTAAATTTGTGAGTTGAGATGTTGTATTCCAATGTACCTCTTTATATGAGTACTCCTCATTAGTAGACAATGAGTTACTTAGTTGCAATCTCTTTATCCCTTAACTATGCGCCTGCATAGGTGTAGCTATTGGAGAAGCCATGTAAAAGCTAAGAGAATGACCACACCCAGGCAAGTGGGTATCCCTCATCCGAAAAGGGCTATTATCGAGAATCATTGTCTATCTCTCATGGTCTATGTCGGTTTGAAGATATCCCCCACAAAATAATGAATGAACTAAGTCTCCTAAAAATGTACTATTTAGGGTAGGTGGTGGTATGGACACTATATATCCATTACAACTTAATAGACATTCCGAAAAGGGAGTCTTGGTGTATTCTATATGAAGTGTATGAATGAGATATCATGTGTTGCAAATTGAAGTTAGATGATTTAAGGTCTAATGTTAAGGAAGCAAGTTAAAGTTATGTTTATATATAATTAAGTTATGAATGATTATTTGTAGTGCAAAGGAATCCTCAAGGAGATTAATATAGTGTGCTTAATCCAAGGGAATCCTCAAGGAGCAGTAAGTGGGAGTAGTAATATGGGATGCTAATCTCACACTGCAATTACTGTAACTTATAAGCCCCATTGGAGTAGGGCATTTACATGAAGTCCTTAATGTATTAATGTTCTTCTAATGTCTAGTGCAGAGTGTGGACTTGATTCCTGTGTGAGGTAAGCCTATGGTTGGTAGTCTTAAGGGTCACTTAGGTGTGTATTGAAGGGGTTGTATGGGCGGTTCCTTCATGTCTTACCTTAGTGAATCTTAGGATAACTTGGTTAGGGAAACTTCAAAGTAAATGAGTTCACTATGTTTGGTTTGAATGAGTTCACTGTAAGTGTTGGGTTCACTGTAATGTTTTAGAACTTACTGTAAAATGGTATTTTATGCTAATATTATGGAAATCTTTATTATGTGATAAATTGTGATTCTTATGCTATTTTAATTCCGTATTCATGAAGATTTTACTTATTTAGAATGAAAGCTGATTTTACTAAAACAACCCTTTTTACATGTTTTTGCATATGCCATACTTAGTACATTGTTTGTACTAACCCACAATTTTCTATACTCTATAAGTATAGGTTGGAGGCAAGAAGAAGTCTAAAAGGCAAAGTCTTAGAATCGACTCTCTTAAGACTAAGTATGTCCTTATATATTCGAGGGCGTAGTTCTATTTATTTAGTTTCTACTATTAAGACTTATTATGTATTTCTTTCAATGTAAAGGGCCGTATTCCTGAGATATTTATGTCGTGTCATTAAGTTGGCTTGTGACGACGAGACTACTGTTTAGTATTTATAAAAGATATTTTCTTTTTATTATAATTGTCGTGAAAAGTGTTAATTCCGCACTACTTTTCATGTCTTATGCAATGATTGATAGCTAGTAGGCTAGTACAAGACCCCCAAAGTGTCAAGTACACAATTTTCCAACCTAAGGGTTGCCCCATCTTCTAGAGGGTACTTTCGGGTCGTGACACTCATGTTTCAAGATGACCCTGCTATATCTTTCCATCAGTATAGAACCTGAACTACTAAGTGGATCCACTAGTCTATGCTAAAAAGCACTAAAGAATCATTTAACAAGTACGACCCTTCTTTTGTCCATGCTGGCTACAATATTTATGGTGTCTTGAGTCAATATGAACTTGCGTCCCCATCGGGGCTCAATATTACTCCAAAAATTCTTAGCTCATACGTTTTTAAAACAACTTCTTCTCAGGTTTGAGGTAATTGCTAAAAGTTATCTTTAAAAGCTCTTTTTGAAATCATAGTTTCCTCTTTGCTAAAACTAGCAAAAGTCTCTATTGGAAGTCTCACCTTCCTTTCATGCTCAAAATGTGAAAACATTTGTAACTTTTAGGGAATACTTAGTTCCCATATAACATCTGAGAAATGAAATCAACTCTTTACTCTTTGCTTAACTTGCAACTTAACTCTTAGGGAATACTTATAACTTTTGAGAAATGAACTCAACTCTTTACTGTTTTCTTAACTTGGAACTTGAGCCTTAAAGCAAATTTAAACGTTTGTTAAAGACTCTTGAAAACTTTAAGAACTTACTTTGTCTTGCTTCTTTACTTTTAAACTTGAATCTTAACTTTTTTGACTTTAATATTAACTTTCCTTGAATTGGATTATGGATTGAAGGTTCATGATATCATGTTTATGGATGATTTCTTTATGTTTATACGTACCTTAGGGTGTTAGAATCAACTAGGAAATGTAGGTACATCACTTAGAAACTAGTTCAAAAAGATAGGGGCAGAATAGAGTGAACTCGCGTCCTTGGTGCTCTGAGAGGCGTAGGGTGCCAGAACCCAAACTTCAGAGGCCAGCTAGGGGCGCTCTGGTTGGCGTGGCGCCCCAAGGCCCTACGGATAGATATTTTCTTGTGGGGCTATGGGAGGCGTGGTGCCCCTACCCCTGTAGACAAGTGTTCTCAACTTTTCTCCTCCAGTTTTCATTTCGAAATACCCTAAACTTCCATGGTTCTTTCCCAAACACTTAACATCATTATTACCCTTAATACCCGATAGATCTAACTCAAAAAAGAACCCAAAAACACTAATCAAATCAACACAAGGCATTACAACTCAACCAACAAGAATTAGACAATGTTCTTCAAGTACTTCACATATTAACTTGTAGAAAACTCACCAATCACTGAATTGAAACAAGTTTGGTGTGTGGGTGACCTGACCCAACACTAAAATATCTCACATACCTTGATAGGGATTACCATCGACAAATTCCACTCGCAAAGCTTGACGTTCTTGGTAATTCTTGACTTCTCTCCCTTTCTTTCTTCTTTTGTTTCTCCAAGCCCTAAGCGTAATTCTAACTTTTCCTAACTGATGTAATACTTGTTTTTACCTCAATAAATCCCTCAAACGAAATAGGAATTAATTGGTGAAAAGACTAGTTTGTCATTTCCTACATCCAGACTAGGACTTTCTTCAATCGAAATCACACAAACTTGGCGGCGTTGGAAAAATTAGTCCAAGATCTTTCCACCCTTATGTAGAGGCACCTCTAACTCATCATGATCTAGAAGAGATGACAGTTTGAAAATGACCAAAACTCACTTTCTTAACTTATAAGCTTTTTCTGTATTTTTCTTTTTCTTTCCAGAAATGATTATTTTTAGTTAAGGAAAAACTGCATTTGCAACTACAATTCTTAAATTTAACCAAATTTATTGATTAAAACTCTTCTAAACAACATTTGAACTAAGAATTAGCAATACCCATAAACTAAATCAGCCCATAATTACATAATCACACCCCAAGAATTGAGGTTTTAGATAGACATCTTAAAAAGATAAAAATAGTTACCAAATCATGTCTCTATCAACTGGATAAGATTAATTTCATCCTTACAATGCTTCAAGTTGAAGAATATCAAAGACCCACTTTCAATTTCTCGATAATAAAAAACTTCAATTCTCCAAAGCTTAGGAAAAACTTGTCTCAAGACTTAGAGTCCAATAAGCAAAATTACTCTAATGTTTGACCAAAATAAAAGCTGATACTAAACTTAATGTTAATAAATGTACTTATATTGCCAAAAAATATGTTTAAAAGGGACATTCGGTGCAGTTAGTCAGGATCGTCAATCCACTCAAGAATCTACCATTTGTTCAAGATTCTCGCCCTTGTGCTTTGGCCTTCAACATTCTCAAGTGTTATAAATTTAGAAGATCAAAAACTGTATCATCAAACTACTCAGCGATCCATGATTGCTTCTTTGTCTCGCAAACTTGGGTTTCTCCTTCTGGGCTTGGAAAATTAGAGCCGACATAATGTCCATTCGGCGACCCTCCAAAGGACTTGGTGATCACCATGCTTTAATTTCTTTGTACTTTCATCTCTCTTTGTTTCTTTTTGCAAATTAGTGTTCATGCTTTGTTTCTCAATTGATATACCTAGAAATCAAGGGGTTTACATAAGTTATTTGCATAAAATAAGCATTTTAGTACACTAAATCATTGTAAATAAGCCCTAATTTTGTCCAAATCTAGGACTCATCACCTGGTTCTAAGCAGCACCAAAGGAATAACACTTGAAGGCATCCAAACAAATATTGAGATACTTGAAGGGAGTACAAGGCCTTGTCCTCTTTTACCCTTCTGGTGACTCCTTTGGTCTAACTAGTAATGCTGATGATGACTATGCAGGTTTTCGTTGTTGATCAAAAAAGAACTTGAGGCATGACTCATTTCCTAGAATCATCACCGATTTCATTGGGAACCAAGAAGTAAAATTCAGTAGCTTTGTCTACGGTAAAAGCAATCTGTTACATCATGTTGTGCTCAATTTTTATGGATTAAGCAACAACTCAAAGACTTTGGTGTTCTCACAAACAATATTCCCCTGATATGAGAAAACACTAGTGCAATGAACATGACCACGAATCATGTTCAACAAAAGACGATTAAACACATCAATGTGTGACATCACATTCTAAGGCATAATGTTGAGAAGAAGAATGTAGTGATGACATTTTCCAGGGCTGAAGGCCAAGTGGCTCATATCTTTACAGAGCCATTGAGTAAATAAAGCTTCGTCAAGAATAGTTTGAAGCTAGGGATGCGCAAAGTCACTTGATTTCATAACAATTTTCATGAAATCTCTCTTTCTTACTTTCTCAAGGAGGGCATGCATCTATACATGTTGTATTGCTTATCGTTTTAGAATTAAAATCTGCTACCTTACTACAGGTGCTCACTCACTCGTTTGTATGTGTTCTATAAAATATATTATTAAAATTATCACATCCCAAAACCACACCCTAGAAGTTAGCGGCAATCTCTGATTGCAACCGGCGAACTTGACCTCTTGGTGTTCTTGTACAAGCCCTTCATTCATTGCATAAACATAGTGAAAAGTAATACGGAATTAAAACTTTTCATGAAACATATCATAGTCTTTAAAAATATCTCTTTCATATAAAATCATAGGAAATACTAAGTCTCAATCTCATCATCTTAAGACACAAGAATACTTGGGCACGTCCCATACACAATACTAATATAGAAATACTTAGTCAATTACAATACTTCTAATAGAAAATATAAAAGACATATATGTCATCGAGTCAAATGAGGACATACATTTTTTTAGTAGTTTCTTATTCTCAGAGCTAAACTTTTCTACCTCTTTCTGATCCACAACACTGGTACTAGCTCCCTTGGAGATAACCCTCTACAACTGAGCCTTAAGTTTGCATGATCTCTACCTCCTTATCATTCAGGATCACTGTAAGGCTAATCAACTCTCATTGAGAGAGGCTTGTTGCTCTAGAAGATCTGACACATGAGACCTAACCTTTGCATGTCCCTCAACTAATTCACACTCCAAGAGAGTGACAACAGTAAGCATCTTCTTAATAATACTAGGTACTCCTCATCCAAAAGTCACTTAAAATGATTGAACACATGGTTTAGAAAATAGTCATAAGGTATGCTATGTTTGGATGACTTCCAAGTCATCACCATGTGAATATTCTCAAGAATTGTAGCAGGAAGATTGATTTCCTCAAGCTCATCAAGTTTCTCTATGAGAATCAGATTAGGAACAAATGCTACAGTTCTCTTCTCTATCCTTGGTACCAATACCTTTCTGATGAACTCAAACATTAACTTGTACTCCACTCTGAGAAACTTCTTAGGTAGACCTTCTAGTTTGATGTCCCCATGCTTTATGGCTTGTTTAATAAACTAACTAGAGGCTTTGCAGCCTTCAATTGATTAAATTCTTTTCACATGAACACCCAGAATGATTCTTAATGTTTCCTCATCAAGATATATCTAGTCCTTTTAAACAGTTGTCCTAAACCCCCTCAATCACTCATAAACTCGATCTTATATTATAATTCACGCACCTCTGGTTTTGCAAGTATGGTGTTGAGGCATCAGATAGGTGATCCCAACTTTGTAGGGAAACAAAATCAGAAAAAGTTGGCATACTGAATTTTTTGATGATTTCAGGATCGAACAATCATCCATTCAACACCTTTTTTTCTCCATTTCTTTTATATGTTCTTCCTAGTCATCATCTTTTCTTCAACTAGCTTTTAAACATGAGGACTTGGTCCCTTGACATGTTTTGATTTCAGAGTAGACCTTTTACTCACACTCTCCTTCTTTACGAGAGATTTCTTTATTAACTCTTGACCCCTTTTAGATTTAACCCTCTCCATATTTAGTTCATTTCTTGTTTTATCCATAAATATATCAATGTTATCAGATTCTGTCTCACTAGACCATATAGGTAAAGGTGTTAAGGTAGGTTCCTCATGCACATGACCATCCTTTTTTCTCTTCCTATTTCTTTCCATTTGATTTCATTTTATTCTACGGCACTTCTCATCATCATATGCATCTCTCCCCTAGTGGCATATCTTTTCTTGTCCTCTGTTGTGTGAGGCTCTACCATCTTTCCCTTGCTCTTTATTTTATTTATCTTTCAGACTCAATAGGTTTGTTGTCAAGTTTAATCTCAGGAACAATATCAACTCCTCTAGATTGGGACAACCATTTTTGAGGCATTAGCACCATGAACCCCTTTCTACGCCATACCAAGAGAGATTCTTCTTCTCACTCTTCCTCACTGTAAATATCAAAAGACGTAGGGTAATTTGGTAGAGTGTATAAGAATAATACAAAATAGTGTGCATTAGTAGTTCTTGCATTCGTAATGCTTGTATTACTTATGTAAGCATTATTTCTTATACATTGTTTGGTTTGATGTATAAGAAATAACAAATCTTGCGTTATTTCTATTTTAAAATATATGCTTACAAAAATACATGACACTTTATTTATTTTTACACTTCCTTGCAACAAATTTCTTTGTTGAAACATCATTAACTACTCTTATTCTTATTTTTCTCAAAAATAATATTAAATAGTTGTACTTTTTGAGTCAAAATATAATTGTGAAAAGGTGGAAAAGAATTTTTTAAAATCAAATTTATCATCTTTCAATTGCCAAGTGAGATAGGGTATAAATGGATAGGGCGTGGACCAATCCAACAAAGCCATATAATTTCAAATCTTAAGGCCAACAAGATGTTACCTAAGGGGTTAGATATACTCCTACTAAGGCTGGTTTTGTTAAAGAAACTCTAAGTTTTAGTGCAATAGTCAACTTGGTGTTGTAAGTCCAAAATTGTATGTGTAATAATTGCACTATGTGAGTTAAAATGAATTCATGTTTGCATGTCATGTTCCTGTTTTTATATGGCGTGGACATGGTTTTTTTTTTTGTGTGTGTTTGAATGAGTAGTGAGGTGCATCAAGTTAAGAGTGATTGAGAAGGAAGTTCGTCAATCTCAAATATGAAGCTTCTGATAAGCTTGAGTAATATGCACTATCCAGTGTAAGTATGAAACAGAAATTCACAAAGAGTAAAGTCTCAAGTATGTTAACTTTTTTTTAAAAATCACCCTCTTTTTAAAATGATGTGTAGCATCATTCGGGGACGAATGTTCCACAGGGGAGGGTATAATGTAACAACCCTAAAAAATGACTATACTAAGTAATGTCTAACGTATCTAGAATGCCTAGATTAGATCAGGTTCACACGGATTGATGGCGTAGAAGCAGACCTCTAAACCTTTGCAACAGACAAGTCAACTAGATTTTTGAGTTATTTGATCTAGGAAAGGTTGGTTCCATCCATGTAGGGCACCCGAATACGAAGATTTACCCGGATGAGTCTTTATCGGACTTAAAGAGGGGAAATCTTAAGTTTGGATGGTCTAGGGGTAAAATGGTCTTTTTCCAGGCTAAGGATAGTATCATAATTACCCTTAATATGTAATTAATTATTTAATTAATAAGGTTGAGGGGGATTTTTGATAGAAAGGGCCGAAATTGGACTTTGAGCAAAATCTTGCTCCACCCGGGTTCGAACCTAGGTGGGAGCAATGATTTAACTTGATTATTTAGATTGGTAAATTAATTTAATTAATAAATATTTAAATTCTGATTTAAGAAAAGGTAAAATCAGATTATTATTATTAATTAATTAATTAATGGGGCAGTTTTGGTCGGGTCGACCCGGAGGGATCCATTTTCGTGATGGGGCGGTCACAGGTTCGAACCTCGACGGAATCAATATTTAAGTGGATTAAATTGAGGTTCATAATCTGATTTTTTGTAAGGTCATTATGGTAATTTAACATGTAATTAAAAAATAATCAGATTTTAACATTTTAACAAACCTTATTTTGACTAAGTTTCGACTAAAATCCTACTCCTAAGGAACCTCTCTCTGTTTCACGTTTCATCTACTCTCATGATCTGCCTCTCTCTCTCTTTATTTCACATTCTCTCTGCCTAAACAAAACACAAGAACATAAAATCTACAAAAGTTCTTCACACTTGAAGAACTTACACGAAAAATATAAACATACAAGTTACCCAAAAACGTAAAGCAAAGTTCCATCGGGTTTGTGTTGGAGTTTCGGGATTTGGATGTGAGTTTGGAGAAGGTTTTTGGGCAGAAAGTCGTGGGTTGAAAAACATTGAAATCAGGTACGGGTTTTCATGCTGGACTCCTATCTCCAAGAGAATTTCCTTTCCACGAATTCAACGAATTTTGAAACTAGGATTGTTCCCGTTCTTGTCGAACTCCTTGTCACTAGTATCCTTCTGATTTCAATCTGAAATAGGTTACAAATCATGTTGTTGTTATGTTTGCGTATAGTTTAAGTATGAAGTGTGATTTTCGTGATAATGTGTTCATGGTCATGTGTTTGGAATTCCAAGCATGTTAATTTTTGCCAACCGAAAGTATGTGAAAAGTGATGTTTGTGCAAATGTTTGTGTAAATCATGATGTGAAAAATTGGTGTACTGTTGCTGGATTTAATGGTAATTCTAGGATGAATATATCCATGAAAAAAATACACTTATAGATGAACCAAATTATTCATGAAACGTACTAAGATCTAATGAACAAATGATGATAACAAGGATTGAAAATAGTTAACAAATTTCCAACATTTGGTAGGTTGGGTTCGACCAATCAACGTGGTATAAAATGCAATGAAAAATGAATATAAAATAAGTTAAATAACTAAGTATTGAACCCAAGACATCATTACATAAAAGCTCCAAAAAAAATCAACAAAAGATCAAGACAAAAATGGATAGGAGGAGACTAAATTCCAGCTTGCTAGAAATTGTAGTCTCGGCCAACTTTTAAAAAACAAGAACTTCATTTAAATTTTTTTTAAAAATATGATGTAATTGGGGATTGAACCCATGACCTCACCAAATGAAAATTTGAAAAAAAATCGTGAGAAAATGCGAGGAAAAATAGATTTGGTGAGTGGGGATTGAACCCACAACCCCTTGAATGGATGAGAGAGTTAGGAGAAAAACAAAAGAGAAAATAAACGCGGAGAGTGGGGATTGAACCCACAACCTCTTGGATAGGTAAAAAAGTTAAGAGAAACTAAAAAATAAATAATTAGCCTGTGGGGGATTGAAACCACAACCTCCTTGACATAAACGAAAAGGAGAGGAGAAACAGAAAGGAAATATTATGGAGTTGATGGGGATCGAACTAGGGTCCCCCAAATCTGAAAAATGCAATTATCAAGTTTAAAATAAGATTAAGTGTTGTCCAAGGGATTCGAAATCGGCTTCCCTTGCCCAATTCCGTATTGACACATAAGTCATACGTAAGCAAATATTTAATGAATGCTGCCTCTAAAGATCAAAATCAATATCTTGGCATATCTTCAAAATACATAAGTCTTGTACCACATAATCTTGGGTAAACATGAATCACTTAGACAAACTATGATGAAGCCTCATGGCTTGTATGTGTGGACTCATAAGTCTAGCATACGTTTAAAAGTAAGTGAGCCTAAGATGTATCTGATAAAATGATGTAACCCTAGAAGGGTTAAGTAAGAGTGTGAAACACACTAAATGGACAAGGGCATTAGCATATGATGAAATGAACATTCACGTGACGGAGTGAGTAATTATGAAAAGCAAATGTTTTAAAGTTAATGAATGAGGTGACAATATGAGAAGAGTCTAATGTTAAAGATGAGAGCAATCTAAAATGATGCCTAAGTAAATTTTACCAAAATGTACTCACCTATGAGAGTGTAAAGTTAATTAAGAGACCAGTTTCTATAACACTCTAATGAAAGTATTGAAGTTAATGCATATTTAATACTAATGATTATATGAGAAATCATCTAATGAGCTATGATGTCCTCATGCTAGAAGCCATCTACCATGATGTATGAGTTGAATGTAATGGAACTTTATACTGAGCATCGATAGGCTAGCTATGAGCGGTGATACTTTCCTTCGAAAGGGGCAGAGGTTCACGTATCTATCATGAGATGATATTTCCCGGCATTGCCGGGTATGGGTCTCCTTATAGCTCCTTGTCTTTGAACCTATACTGCCAATATGGGGATCTAGCAGGGTTCAAGTCCCTATATACGCTAGCATGTTCGGGTCACTTTTGCCGGTGATTCCACCTCTTTTCGATGTGGGGAAGACACTGTATTTCATGATGCTCACATGATCTATGTCGGTTAAGTTTAAAGTTCCGAAATGAAGAAATGAGGGGAGCCTCAAATGATGCACATAATGATATGAACGATACCAAAGGTGTTAGGATAGGATAATCAAGAGGTGAGCTAGACTGAAGTAATGACACTAGGTTATTCTTGATCATTGCACAACATACCAGATGAGAGTCTTAAACTACAGGCTAGGTAGGGATAGTGTTTATACTAGCTTATGAATGAATGAAATCAAGTACGTATGAATGAATGAAACAGACTCTGGTTTGCTAAAGAAGGCTCCCTAGTTGAGGTCCCATATGTTGAGCCCTCATTTTAGGAAGTCTTGATGTCAAGTCCATGATTCCAAGGTCTCATGGCATATGAATGAATGATATGAAATATGCTATGTGTTATATGCAATATGTTATGTGCTATGTGTAATATGTTATGTGCCGTGTACAATATGATATGTATGATGATGCATGTTACTCTCATGGCATAACTTTCCTTAACCAAATTTGACAAGTCCCCTGACCTTCCTAATTCAAATTTGGCAAGTCCCCTGACTTTACTAATTAAAAATTTTCAAGTCCCCTGACTTTCCTAATCCCAATTTGGCAAGTCCACTGACTTGACTTTCCATAAATCATGTTATTAGGAAAGAGCTATTCTTACTCATGCATGTCCTTAGTGTGTGCTTGCAAATACCCATACTTAGAACAAGTGTGTACTAATCCCATACAACTCTATATTTTTAGGTCCAGGCACGAGTGTACGTTAGAGCTTACAGATCGACGCTAAAGTTATCTAGATGTGGAGTATTCATCCAGACTTGGTTTTATTCCAGACATTGTATTGGTGCCATTTTGGCAAGTATACACTAATTGTAGTATTGAACTATTTCGTTCATTTGATGTTCCTAATGTTAGGTGGTTGATGGTGAACATATATGAATTTAAGCAGAATGACTTACATGCATGTTACGAAACAAAAAGTTCAAATTTTCTGCTAAAATTAACCTAGATGAAGTAAGGATGAATTATGTAGGCTTGTCTGCGCCTCTGAGAGGTCAACAACGCCGGTCTCGTCTGGGGTCTAGATTCCAGTTGTGACAGCCATTTAAACAAGGTCGCTACAAAGAATAAGTATTCTTTCCCTAGGATCGATGATTTGTTTTCCAAACTCCAAGGGGAAAATTACTTTTCAAAGATTGTTTTGGGGTATCACCAACTAAGAGTTAGAGGAGTTGACATTCCTAAAATGGCTTTTCATACAAGGTATAGTCATTATGAATTCCTAGTCATGTCTTTTGGTCTAACTAATGTCCCGGTGACTTTTATGGACCTTATGAATAAGGTGTTCAGAATTATCTTAATTTGTTTGTAATTGTCTTTCTTCATGGTATCTTAATATATCCCAAGAATGAGGATGAACACACGAGTCGTTTGAGGATAGTATGCAAGTCCTCAAGGAACACCAACTTTTCGCTAAATATAGTAAGTGCGATTTTTTGCTAAGATAAGTTGATTTTCTTGGTTACATTCTGTCGAGTGTGGGTATAGAGATTGATCTGAAGAAAATGGAGACAGTTAAGAATTGGCCTAGACCGCTAACCCCCACTGATGTTCAAATTTTTTGGGTTAAGCCTTGTATTTTAGAAGATTTGTTGATGGTTTTTGATCTATTGCTTCTCCATTGACGACCTAACCCATAAGAAAGTTATGTTTGAATGGTCGGAAGCTTTTTAAAACGGCTTCAAATAGGTGAGAGATAAGCTTACCTCTGCAATGGTATTGACCTTACCAAATGGCACCAAAAGGTTTGTGGTATATTGTGAAGCTTCTCAAGTAGGTTTGGGTGGTGTCCTTATGATACTTGGTAACATTATGCCTCAAGGCAACTTAAGGTACATAAAAAGAACTATCCGACTCATGATCTTTAATTAGCGTTCATAGTGTTTGTTTTTAAAATATGGAGACATTATCTATATGGAGTGCATGTATATGTGTTCAATGATCACAAGAATCTCCAATATATGTTCACCCAAAAAGATTTAAACCTATAGAACAAGAAGGTTGTTAAAGCTTATGAAAGACTATGATATAAGTGTCCTCTACCATCCTTGTAATGCCAATGAAGTTGAGGATGCTTTGATTCGAATGTATACTGTAGTGTTGCTCATGTAGAAGATGAGAAAAAAGAGTTAGTCCATGATGTGCATATATTGGCCCGGTTAGAGGTCAACTAGTAGATTCTCCTAAGGAATATTTCATAATCAAACATAGTTACAAGTCTTCCTTAGTTGTTAATGTGAAAGATACACAACACCTTGATCCCATCTTGATGGAGTTGAAATAATTCGTGCTTGGGAAATCCATTGAAGCTTTCTCCCAAGGGGGAGATGGGGTACTTAGGTATCAAGGTAGGTTGTGTATATCATATGTGGATGACTTAAGAAGATAGGTTGTGTGTATTAGATGTGGATGACTTTAGAAGACAAATGTAATACTCTGAAAGTCTAAGGCCTAATATAAAGCCTAACATGAGAGTCTAATATATATAAGTCATTTAGGAGTTTTAAAATCAAAACTTCAAGGCACGTCCATGACGTTCAGAAACTAGTTCAAAGAAGAGTTTTCATGTGGGTTTTCTTCTATTATAAGATTGGCCCTCTAGTTGGCTTTGTTGATTATTTTAGTAGATAATTATGAGTGTATTATGATGTATTGCAATCCAATTATGCTAGTTATTGATTAAATAACCTAGGTGGTGAAGCAGATCATGAATTTAACCTAAGTCCCTAACCCTTGGCAATGAACTAGTGATGATTTTTTGTGTAGTGATTTAGTTGACTTTATTATTGTGTTAATGACTATGGTGTGATGATATTATAACTGTTATTGAGTTGAGTTATATGGTTGATGGTAAGACCTTGATCATGGATTGTGGAGGAGATTGGGGTAAGTCTTGTGATCTCAAACCTTTACTTCAATTATGATTATTTGTGTTTAGTAATGAAGTTATATTGGAGTATACCTTATGATAAGATTGATTAGTGTTGGTATGATGTTGAACTGAAGTTTCTTAAATTATGTGATTGTATCAATATAAGGTTGGTGATGAACTACTTATGTGCCTTACTATGATGAAGTACCTATGTGCCTTACTATGATGAAGTACCTATGTGCCTTACTATGGTAATGATGTTAATGTGCTAATCTCTCATGTGAGGGTTGTAATGAAAGGTTTACTCATGCAATTCCTATTGATCTATGACTATGACTATATAAGGGGTAGACCGTATGAATTAAACTAAGTTATGGTTATTAATGAAAGACATTTCAAAAGGGACTCTAGCTTAGCACCGAGTGAACTAGAGTGAGGAGTTTCCGTACCCACATATGGAAGGTAGGATAACTAATGTACTCATGAGATTGGAGACTATAATGCATGTAGCATAAAGAGGGTCCCTACTATATCTCCTAGTTCTTGAACTATGTGTCCTTCATAGAAATACTAGCTAGTGGATCCACGTAGATGCTATGTTCATATTTTGGTACTACCTTGGCAAGTAGTCCACCTTCCTTCGGTGTAGGGTTCCATAAAAGCGAATTCCATATTGTGTCATGTGGTCTATGTCGGTTAAGATAAGATTCTCCCGAAAGTAAAATGAAGTAATAAAGTGGACTCTAACTAGGATGACTTGAGGGGTTTTACTTAGTCTAGGTAGGGGTATAGTACTCTACCTATACATTGCACTAGTTAGCCTTGAAGGGAGTCTTAGAAGGATGTTCTTATATACTTATAGACTTATAAATGTAAATAATATGTATGTAATGATCTTACATGTTGATGACACTACGCGATGTTGATTTTGACTTATGAATATGTGGGTTGGTCTTTATTGATAAAGTATGATGACGTTTACTCTTAATAATATAGTATGTGAAGTTGGACATTGCTTATGGATCTTGTTGAGTTTTCTTGATTGAGTGAGGTTTTGGGGCCTTACTTGGCCATTGTAATAGTGGGATTAATATGGGTGTACAAGTGGTGATCTTGCTTTTGTTATGATGATATTAACTCTAATACATGCTTGTTGATGTTATGACTTAATGATAGAGTTGTCTTGATTATGTTCTTAATTATGTTAAAATGCATGTTAACTTTACTAGACATAGTATTGTTGGTCTTGTGATGTACATGGTCTTGACTTAATGAAGATGTGCTATTGACTTGTATTGGTTCTTGAATGTGCATAAGGCTTTTTAAAGTAAATTAGTATGCTTTAATGAAATGTCCCTTTTTAACATGATTTCTATGTTGTATGTGCATATGGTCTATACTTAGTACAAGTGATGTGCTAAACCCGTTTCTCCCTTTTACCCAACATTTTAGGTACTGGTCGTTCAAGGGTTTATGACAACTTTTGAGGAAGACTTGGATCCTCATTATCCAAGTTGGTTAGGTCCTCACCACTTGGAGGACTATGCCAGTTTCTACCATTACATGTTTATTAGTCTTAGAGACACTATGTTAATTCTCTTTCATGTGAGTTTTATGATTGTATAACCTATATGTGGCTTTTTTGGTATTTATGTATGGGTTAGGCCCAATTTTTATTACTCTTGTTTAGATAGTTTAATTTGAGACATCTGTTTTAAGACTATCTTATGTATCTTATACATATGTGTTATAAAAGTATAAGACTATGTATTCTTCCTATACGAAGGGTCTATGTATACTCTCTATAATATATTATGTGTAAGTGAGAGGTTTAAGTAAACCTCAATGTAGAAGTAGTTAAAAAAGTTTTAAAATTTTCCACGTTTTAACCTATGGATGCAAATGAGGAATGCTAAGAGTTTACTTTTAGTCCTCTTCAAGGACGACGACACCGTTTACTTCTGGGGGTGCTCCCCGGATGTGACAACAAATTTTGAAAAAAGCCCATGGTTTGTTATATTTCATTGATCTAGAGCCACCAAGAGGTAAAGCGACTTGCGGGAGATCTATTGGTGGAATGGTTTGAAGAGGGCTATAGCAGAGTTTGTGGCCAAATATCCTAATTGTCAACAAGTTAAGGCCGCACATCAAAGACTGGAGGTTTGTCTCAAGATATATCAATACCCACTTTGAAGTGGGAAGATGTTAATATGGATCTCTTTTGTGTTTTCCTAGTACATGAAGGCAACATGAATTGATTTGGGTCATTGTTGATAGAATGACCAAATCAGCCCCTTTGATTCCCGTCAAGGCAACATATTTGGCAGAAGATTATGCTAAATTGTATCTTAAGGAGATTGTGAGAATGCAAGGAGTTCTCTTGTATATCATTTAGGATAGGGATATTAAATTTACTTTTCATTTTTGGAAGGCATTCCAAAGTTGGCTTGGTACCAAGGTAAAACTTAGTACTGCTTTTCACCCTCAAACGGATGGTTTGGCGGAACTAACCATCCAAACTCTAGAAGATGTGTTGAAGTCTTCTGTTATTGACTTCAAGGGAAATTTGGATGACCATACACCATTGATTGAGTTTACCTACACTAATAGCTATCACTCAAGTATTTCCATGGATTCATTTGAGACTTTTTATGAGAGAAATTATAGGTCTCCGATTGGGTCGTTTGAGGTAGGTGGGTTTGCTCTAATATGTCCCACAGTAGTTCATGAGGTCTTGGAGAAAGTACAACTCAAATGGGATAGATTGAATACGTCCCAAACTTGGCAAAAATCTTATGTCGACAACATAAAGAGGGACCTCGAGTTTATAGTAGGTGACTTGGTTTATTTAAAGATATAATCTATGAAAGTATTAAGAGGTTTGGTAAAAGGGAAAACTTATTCCTCTCTATGTGGGGACTTATGAGATTTTGAAGCGTGTGGGAAGTGTTCCCTACGAGTTGAAATTACCTATTGAGTTAACTCCGGTTCATTTGATGTTCCATGTATCAATACTCAAGAAGCGCATAGGTGATTCGGTGTCTATCCTTCCTCTTGAAGGCTTAGAAGTTGATGCTAACATTTCCTATGAAGAGTTCAAGGTTGAGATTGTAGATCGGGAAGTTAACTAGTTGTGGAATAAGGAAGTAGCTTCCGTAAAGGTTCATTGGAAAAATCATCTCATGGAAAGTGCTCTTTGGGAGGACGACGCTGATATAATGTCCCGATATCCTCATCTTTTTCCTTCCTCTTCTAGTCAAAGTTAAAGTCATTCATTTCTCTTAGTTTTGGATTTTTAAGAGTCATGTGTGTTTTGAACATGACTTTGTTTCCTTTGTGTATGCATTCTCTTTGAAGAATTCATGTTGGATGGGTGTCTTTAATTTGCATAAATTATATGTTTTTCATGCTTGATGGCACTTGATATGTTGTTGGTACATTTGACTTAATGTGATATTTTAAAAGAGCATTCTCAAGTATGAAAAGATGTATTGGATCTTTTATTAAGATTTTGAGATATATGAGAAGGATAAGGAAATTTCTTTTTGCATAATGTGAAGTAATTAAATGTGTGCATATGTGGTGGGTGATGTAGTTCTTACCTCATGATGATACCTTGTTGTGATTAAGAATGAAATTGATGTTACCTCCTTTGTTCTGAATTTTTTTTCATATATCTTGTCTTGGTTGGGCTGCTATTATTGAGCCGTTATCTTCCCTAGGAAAAAATTCAAGTGCCATTTGGGGATGAATGTTCCTAGGGAGGGGGAGTATTGAAACACCAGGGAAATCCAATTGTAAGGTCTCTCAAAATGAATTAAGGGTTCTAGAGACTGAAATGTGTCTAAAAAGGTTAAAGAAGTGTTTTACATTATGCATACCTGATTTAAAGTAATTTGAAGTTCAAATATCCAAGAATGTCAGATAACATTCAAAAGTTAGCCTTGAGACGTGCTACTGTATTCTAGTGTGCCTTGACATGTTTTGAGTGTTAATTGATACTCAAATTGATATGGGTGGTCCTTAACTTGTGTATGATCGTAATTACATTTGAAACATACAAGCACGACTCCCCAAGTACCACCCATGGGGTCCTTGAGGAGGACCCAAAGGCTGTCTAGACACTGCCTTGGCAGTGTCTAACTATGCTTGGCAAACGATGGATCATGCATCCATCTACGCAACGTCGATTGCGGGCGTTGCTCCACACTTAGTTGTGGGATATTACTCCCTAAAAAATCAGCCTCAGTCACCAATAATAGAAGGACAGTACGGTCTCACGTAGATGGGACCTGCAACTATACAGGATGCACACTACCATGCTAAGGGGTTAATAGGATATTCATCCCACGTCCTAAATAGACCGTATTAAGTTATTTTATGTATTTTAGGATTTATTAAGTCATTTAAAAAGAAAAAAACCCAATTCCCAATTCATTCTTCAAATTTCACCCTTCCCTCTCAAAACAAAACCTCTAAGAAACCTCCATTGGAGATGAAGCTCAAGATCAGCTAAGGGGTGCGACTTCCAAGGATTCTTCACCAAGTTTTCGTGGTTTCTTCTTGTCAAAGGTATGGTGATCCTTAATCCTTATCTATCCATTTATCTAAGGAGTTCCTTCCAATGTTTTCAAAGAAGATTCTATGATTAAATTGTTCATCTTTCAATCTAGCCATGGGTTCCTTCTCAAAATGATTTCAATAGAATGCTTATGATATATTTATTATTAGATACAGATTAGAAGGTTTATTTCAATCCAATTTCATGATGAACCCATGATCCTCGCAATTTCTTAAATTAGCCAATATTATAGGCATTGTGATCTTGATGTAAGGTTGATTGTAGTATGATGTGATTATACTAAATCGATTACAGCTAATGTCTTATATGTAAATTGATGGTGTTAATTGATCAATAATGATCAAAGTTTGGAGATTTGGTAAGTTTGACTTATATTCCTCTACTTTTTATAGAATTGATTATGTAGTGTATATTGTGTGGTATGGTCCACTTATGGTGGCGGTTTGTACTTTATTGTAAATCATTATATATTTGATCATGGTCTTGAAGGAAAGTTATGAATTCTGAAGTGTGATTATGATGATCACACCTATGAAGTGTTATGTCTAGTCTCCAATGGTAGTATCATGTTCTAGGTGTTGATAATGTCTATTACATTTTAATGAAGTCGTTAGGGTTAGGTTTGGTCTATGTTCTACCATTGATGAATTTCTAATGGTGAATTACCCCTACCTATGTACCCCTATATGAATGTGTGATCATAGCCAATGTTAGGAGTCTTAGATACAATGTTGATGTAGTCTTGTCTCCTATGCTATAATGTGGTTTGTGGTCAATGAATGAATGTGTATTGTCATCTTAAGAGGGTGTCTACCTCAATGTTGTGTTAATAGCCATTAGGTGGTCATTATGACCAATGTACACACACTCACACCTCATGCATGCTTATAAGTAGTATAGGTTCATGGTGGCAGGATTATTCTCATATGCACTAATGTCTACTACTATGCATGCAAAGTATATGTCCATGAAGCATGAAATGTATCATAACTAGGATAACTTGAAAGGTGTACTAGGGTAGGCAATAGTATGTGACTTTTCCTATACATTGCACAGGTGTATCTTGATAGGATAGTTCCTATGGTGATTACTCAATGTACATGAACATGAATGCATGACTAAGCTATGAACATGAAAATATATGATATGATGAAGTATGCATATGTGTAGTATCTGAATGTGTTTATGTGAAAGGTCTTCTCATGTAAGCACACATACACACACATGAATGCTTATATTAATGCATGTGTGATAATCTAGTAAAGAGAGATTCTCTTGAAAGGTATTCTACATTTTACTCTAAACTAGATGTTACATAAATATGCTATGTCCATGTGAAAGGTGTTCTCACATGATTTAGGTTGATGAAAAGGTATTCACATTTATAAAATATGAGGAGTTAGACCTCCTAAATCCACTTTTATGAAATATAATAAATAAAGACTTATCAATAAAGGGGTTAGCACCGAGTGAACGTGACGATGGGGGATGCCCCTTCCCAAAAAAAATGCTTGTTCACCATAGTCCTCACGAGTTGGATAACTATAATGCCCAAAAGGCATAAAAAGGGTTTCCATATATACCTCAAAGTTTCGATAACTATGTTTCCCCATAGGACCTAGCAAGTGATATCACCTTATATAATAGAATGATACTCATGTCTTACCTTGGAAATAAGGATACCTTTTTTTTTGGTGTGAGGGGATGACACCAAATTCCATGTTTGGATTACATGGTCTTATAGTCGGTAAAGTCTAGGATTCCCCAAGGTAAAATGGACAATGGAAGTAAAGTAATGAACCCTAATTAGGATAACCTAAGGTAAGTTTCTTAGTATAGGTGAGGGTATGGAGATTTATCTATGTATTGCACAAGTAGCTCTTGAAAGGAGTTCTAAGAAAGTGTTCTATATGTATATGAATGTGCATATGTCTAATATGCATAATATTATGGTATTGACCAAATTTTATGATGATATGCACGGTACGAGTATTATAGTGTCTATATGATGAAGTCTTACCTTATATGTGAATGTTGGTCTGATTTATTATATGATGAATGTCTTACTTGGCATGTATGAAGTTGTCTATACTGTCTTCTTGATGTCTGAAGTAACTGATGCTTGTGGTCTCTTTTTGAGTTTACTTAGTATGTGTGAGGTTTTGGGGCTTCACATGTACATTGCATTAGTTGCCATATATTGGGATTATGAGTAAGGTCTTATGATGTCTTTATGAAATGAGGTCCTAGTGTGTTATTGTTGACTATTGCCTATTATGATGTTATTGGTGGTCTTGACTTGCATGTAGTCTTAAAGTGAGTCTTACATGTGGTTCATGGAACATGTTAATTCATATGTGAAATAGATGTCTTAGGATATACTATGTTCCTATGAATGCCTAAGTTAGTAAATGAAGGTTGCATGGATGTCTATCAAGGTGACCATAATGATGCTTGAGTGTGGATTGTGTAATGGGACTCGATTCATGCATTGCACCAAGTATTACTAGAAGGTTGCTTAGGGGTAAGTAAAGTAAGTATATCGAAGATAATTTTATGAAATGATATATGTGCTGTAAATGACTTATGTGACTTCATGTGATGTTATGAATAATGTTCATGCCTATGGGAAGTATATGAGCTATGTTGTGCTTATCGTATTTAAGTTTTATAAAGTTTTTACTAAATGGCATGATGCATGGTTTTGTAACCAAATGTCCTCTTTAAATACATGTTTTTGCATGGTTTTCATACTTAGTGCATTCCTGTACTAACACCATTCTTCTTCACTTTTTTACATGCTTAAAGGATGTCTCTAACGTGAAAGGCTTGATATGTATTTCCCAAGCTAAAGAAAAAGGATGCTTTTGTTTCAAGGATTTACTATGTCATGTTTATATTCAATATATTGTAATATCTTAAATATTCTGTTATTATGTTAAGGGTCGTGCTACTGGTGTTGATTCTAAGATCGTAAATGAAACTTAGAGTCTAATTATGTATTATGACTAATATATATATATATATATATATATATATATATATATATGAAAAGATGATTCTAGCGTATGATGTACTATAAAAGTTTTAATTTTTCCACTAAATTTACTATGACAATGAGATGAATGACGACTGTGGGCTTGTATAAGACCTCCGAGAGTTTAAGTACGACATATTACTTCTAAGGGTTGCTCCCCGGTTGTGACAAATGTAGTAACAGAGCATCAGGTTATAAAAGTGGGTCAACTCGGTGGCCCATCAACGTCTTGAACGAGTGAGAGCCTTCATCCAAGGCCGTGTGCGGTCGCAATCCACAAAATCTTTTAGGATCCAAAGTCTAGTATTGCCACGTCAAGTAGGGTCTCGTTCATCGATGGTGAGTAACGACACATCTATGAGCGAGAGGTTATAGGGCGATAGAGTTTCCCTTCTTCACTTTTTTTATGTTGTGCCATAGAACTTAACTCTATATGATCTTTATCTTATGCTTTATTATCCAATGGTCTTTTAAATGTGATTGCTTGGATGAGATGATATATGTATGCTTGAGGGAGAAAAGGTGAGTTTTAATGCTCATTTTGGTTTTGTGGGTGTGATAAGTATGTGTGAAGGTTATTTTGGCATGTGTTGATATGGTGCCAATTATGGCTATATATGTTATTTATGAGAACTAAGGTGCTATGTGAGAATTCATGTCATGATATGGTTATTGTTTGTTAAAAGTTGTTATGGTCAAATGAGTTCCCTTTTTGAATGATAAGATAATATATGGTTTTCTATGATGATAGTCTAATGTTATGGCTTGATCTTGAAATGTTTATAAGAAGTGTGGTAAATGGCTAGAGATGCATGCTGCCTTTACATATGTGAAATTATTCAAATGTTATTCTTTTATGTGTGATTCTTCGTAGTTGCCTTATATGGATTCGAGTCTTTTGTATAGGCTTGATTCTAAAAGTGAAGGTAGTGTGCTTACCTTGGAACGTGATTGTAAAGTATGTTTGTAATGGGTGAACCTTTATAATTAGTTGACTAGTTCCATTGCGAACCTATTCTAAGATTGGGGAAAAGGGAAGGAAGGGTTTTATTCCATATGTTGGGAATATGCTTTTCTTTAAGATTGACTTAGAATGATGTATGTATCCCTTAAACCTTAAAGAGGAGGACAAAAATGATGTTGACCTACCTTGAAGTTGTTAGATGTATATTAAGATTGATCTTGAGTATGACCATTTGAGGAAGTTCTTAGGTTGTACCTAGGTATTTTTGGTTGGAAGTTTCCTCCCAAGGTGATAATGTGGGTTGAAAAGACCTAGAAGTTACCTCACCCTAGTGTTGAAAGAAAAGAAATAGGCCTTTATGGCTAAGTCTCCTCTATTGTTTCCCTTAAGGTTTTGATGACCCTTGGTATTCATGGCATAGTTGATACCTTATGTGGTTGGGTAGTATGACCTAACTTGATTGTTATGGATTTCCTTTAGTTGTTGAACCTAGAGGAATGATGATGCTTGAGCTATTGCCCTTGTTGATTGAGTTAGTAGACTCCTTGATATGAGATTAGGAGTGAATACCCTTAATTATGCTAAACCTTCTTGAGTAAAGAGTATGTAAGTTTAGTATTGACTTGCCTTGACCTTGTTGTTTAAGGGCATGATGTGACTAGGCTTACCAAAAGTGGCGGATAATGTGCTTAGACAGAAATATTTTGAGTGCCATTGATGTTCCTAGGTTGAGTTCCTTTGAATTTCTCTAGGTTGAGGATAACTTTTAGGTGATGTTGATAAAGGGTGTGCATGAGCTTGGGCCCCAAGGAAAGGATAATGTGCTTAGTTTCTAAGGTTGATAAGCTAAGGTCCTCTTAAGGTCGAGTTAATTTGCTCTTAAATGGGTTTACCCTAAGTGGAGGATGATGATGATGTGAGTAGTAAGGTGGTAGATATCCCTATCTTGTCCTTCTATTTTTAATTTAGCTTGAAACAAAAGATGTTCCTAGTAGCTTGTTCATGATAGGAGTCTTGCATAAAAGTATAAGTTGCATGTTCTCCATATGTTATGTATGTCTTAATTGACACTATGTTAAGCATGTTTTGAAGACTCCAAATTGCATGAAAAAGGAATTTTGATCAAATTCATGTTTTCTCATGTTGATTGTGAATTTTGATATGATAATTATGCATTAGACTTCATGAGATAATGTAAGCAACACGTTTGATGTCACATATAGTGTGTGTGTTTTAAGCCATCAATGTAAAACTGATTCTCCCTTAAATGAAAAATGATTAGTCTCTTACAAATGTGTGACTTTTATGACTTGGGAAGTGTTAATGTAGGCTCACTCTTGAGAAGTGATAACGTGTTTAGCTATTGTTCTTGATGTGTGCCTATAAATTGAAAGAATTTCCCTAATTCATGCATGCTTATGAAGACTATTATTATGCTAGAAATTTTGTGAAATACTTTATATTGTTGTGATGTGTGTGGTGTGACTTACCATTTGGACTGCATTAGGAAGTAAATATGAGCATTCTTTGGTTAAATGTTGAGAATTTCTCATTAAAATGAATCAGCCTTTATGCATTACTTGTATATGAACTCTATGATAACATGTAAATATGTTATGGAGAAGGACATTCATCCTTACACATAGCTAAACATAGATATGTTAAGTATGGCCAAAATGGTACTATGACTAAAAGATAAGGAATCTTTGTTAATCTACATTACTCATGATCTATGTTCATCTAGTGTAAGTTTCTTGTTGCTACTTGAGTGATGTTGAATCTGCCTATGTGTGAATCAAAGGTTCTTGAATAATAAGCTCTTAAAGAAATGAGATGTAAAGACCATGTTATGATTAGGAGAAGGATATTCCTCTTATGAACATGACAAAAGCCAATGTGTTTTATGCATTAAAAGGTTTTGCTTGCTTGTGTTGCATTGAGTGCAAAATGGTTAGAAATTTGTGTTCCTTGTAAGTTTACTGCATTGACTTTTATGTGATGATGTGTCGAATGTTTTTAGTTTCTCTATGGTTCATTGATTCCTTAAAGTGTTTAAAAATATACCAAGTGTCATTCGCGGACAAATGTTTCCGATTGGGGGATATTGTAAGGTATCTCAAAATGAAGTAAGGTGTATAGTGCCTCACATGTGCCTAAATAGATTATAAATGTGTTAAATAAGTGTTTTATAGTATGCAAACTTGATTTGAAGTAATTTGGAGATCACACGTCCCATGACGTTCAAAAGTTAGCCTTCCAACGTGCTAGTGTATTATAGTGTTCCTTGACATGTTTTAAGTATTGTGTGATGATCGAATTGATATGGAAGGTCCTTAACTTGTATATGATCATATTTACGTTTGAAACGTCTAGGAACATCTCTCCAAGGACAACTCAAGGGGTCCTTGAGAAGGACCCAAAGGATGCCTAGACACTTTCTTGACAGTGTCTAACTACGCTTGGAAAACGACGGATCGTGCATCCATCTACGCCCCATCGATTGGGGCGTTGCTCCACACTTTGTTGTGGGAACTTAAGCCCCAAAAATTCAGCCTCAGTCACCAACTACGGAAGGACAGAACAGTCCCATCGTTCAAGCGACGGCTCATCAGTCCCCACAAGATGGGACCTCCAACTCTGCAAAATGCAAGCAGTCGTGCTAAGGGGTGAATGGGAAATTCACCTTACGTCCTAAATCAATCATGTTAAGTTAGTTTATGTGCTCTAGGGTATATTAACTTAGTTAAAAAGAACAAAACCCAATTGCCAATTCAATCGTCAATTTCACCCTTCCCTCTCAAAACAAAACCTCTCTAGAAACCTCCATTGGAGATGAAGCTCAAGGATGTATTCTTCACCAAGTTTTCGTGTTTTCTTCAATTTAAAGGTATTGTGGTACTTCATCCTTATTTATCCATTCAACTAAGGAGTTCCTTCCAATGTTTTCAAAGAAGATTCTATAATCAAATTGTTCACCTTTCAATCTAGCCATGGGTTCCTTATCAAAATTATTTCAAAAGCATGCTTATGATAAATTGATTATTAGCTATTATTTAGAAGGTTGATTTCAATCCAATTTCATGATGAACCCATCATCCTCCTAATTTCTCAATTTAGCATATATATTGGGCATTGTGATCTTAATGTTAGGTTGATTCTAGTATGATGCGATTATATAAAATTGATTATAGCAAATTTATTCTATGTAAATTGATGGTGAATTATGGGTAATTGATCAATGAGGATCAAGTTTTTGAGATTTGGTAAGTTTGACGTATATTCCTTTACTTTCTATAGAATTGATGATGTAGTGTATATTGTGTGGTATGGTCCATTAATGGTGGCAGTTTTTACTTTATTGTCAATCATTATATATGTTGATCATGAACTTGTAGGCAAGTTATAAATTCTTAAGTGTTGTTATGATGATCACACCTATTAAGTGTTATGTCTAGTCTCCAATGCTAGTACCATGTTCTAGGTGTTGATAATGTCTATTACATTTGAATGAAGTCGTTAGGGTTAGGTTTGGTCTATGTGCTGTCATTGATGAATCGCTAATGGTAAATGACCCCTACCTATGTACCCCTATTTGACTGTGTGATCTTAGCCAATGTTAGGAGTCTAGGATAAAATGTTGATGTTGTCTTGTATCCTATTCAATAATTTGGTGTGTGGTCTATGCATGAATGTGTATTGTTATCTTAAGAGGGTGGCTGCCTCAATGTTGTGTTGATAGACATTAGGTGATCATGTTGACCAATGTACACACACTCACACCTCATGCATACTTATAAGTAATATAGGTTCATGGTGTCAGGATTATTCTCATATCCACTAATGTCTACTAATATGCATGTAAACTATACGTCCATGAACCATTAAATGTATATTAACTAGGATGACTTGATAGGTGTACTATGTAGCCAATGGTATGGGACTTTGGCTATACATTGCACATTTGTATCTTGATAGGATAGTTCCTAGAATGATTACTCTATGTACATGAATAAGAATTCATGACTAATCTATGAAAATGAAAGTATATGATATGATGAAGTATGCATATGTGTAGTATCAAAATATGTTTATGTGAAAAGTCTTATCATCTAAGTACACATACACATATGAATGCATATAATGAAGCACGTATAATAATCTAGTAATGAGATAGTCTCTTGAGAGTTATTCTCAATTGTACTCTAAACTAGATATTGCTTGAATATGCTATGTCCATGTGAAAGGTTTTCTCAAATGATTTAGGTTGATGAAAGGACATTCTCATCTATAACCAATGATCTAATCATATGTGAAGTTTGACCTCCTAAAGCCATTTTTATGAAGTAAAGTTAATAAACACTTTTCGATAAAGGGAAGTTAGCTTTACACCGAATGAATTTGACAATGAGGGGTGCCCCTTCCCAAAGGAAAGGCTTGTTCACTATAGTCCTTACAAGGTAGATAACTATAATGACCAAAAGGCATAAAGACGGTTTCCATGTACACCTCCAAATTTCCATAGCTATGTTTCCCCATAGGACGTAGAAAGTGATATCATCTAAGTAAAGTAAAATGGATGATGGAAGTAAATTAATGAACCCTAATTAGGATAACCTACGGTAAGTTTCTTAGTGTAGGTGAGGGGTATGGGACCTTACCTATACATTGTAAAAGTATCTCTTGAAGGGAGTTCAAGTAAGGTATTCTATATGTATATGACAATGTATATGTTTTATATGCATTATATTATGGTATTGACCTAATTCATATGCGAAATAGGTGTCTTAGGATATACTAAATTCTTATAAATGCCTAAGTTTAAGTAAATGAAGGTTGTATGGATGTATACCTAGGTGACCTTTAGGTGATGCTTGAGTGTGGATGGTGTAATAGGACACTATTCATGCATTGCACCAAGTATTACTAGAGGGTTGCTTGGGGGTAAGTCAAGTAAGTAAATGAAAGTTAATGTTATGAAATTATATATGTGCTCTAAATGACTTATATGACTTCATGTGATGTTATGAACAATCCATACATATGTGAAATATATGAGCTATGTTGTGTTTATTGTATTGAAGTTTTATAAAGTTTTTACTAAAAGGCATGATGCATGGTTTTCTAAACAAATTTCCTCTTTAAATGCATGTTTTTGCATGGTTGTCATACTTAGTGCAATCTTGTACTAACATCATTCTTCTTCACCTTTTTACACAAAGTGTAGGTTGTGGATGATTAAAAGATGTCTCTAAGGTGAAGGGTTTGATATGTGTTTTCCAAGATCAACAAAAGGGATCCCTATGTTCCAAGGATTTCCTCTCTCATGTTTATATTCAATGTACTGTAATAGCTTAAATGTTATATTATGATGTTAAGGGTTGTGTCCCTATTTTATTCTATTGATGGCGCGTCTAATATGGCAAAATAGACTTAAAGTCTTATTATGTTTTGTGACTTATATTTTATATATATATGAACTTATGATTGTAGCTTATGATGTGCTATGAAATTTTTAAATTTCTGGCTAAATTTACTATGACAATGCGATGAATCATGACTATAGGCTTGTATAAGACCTCCGAGAAGTCAAGTACGCCATGTTACTTCTACGGGGTGCTCCCCGGTCGTGACACCAATGAACTAAGCTAGAGACTTGTATGATTAATGATGACTTTAAAATGGTTAAGATGATTTTTCTAAACCTAACCTAATGCAATGAACTTGGTTAGGAGGTATTAGAGTCTACACGTCAAGAAACGATCATGTTGTCTATAAACTAGTAAAAATTAAACTAGTGAATTCTTAGGTGTTATAAGGGGAATTGAAGTGTTATATGATCATGAAATGTTCTTAAATCCTTTAAAATATATAACTAATTTTTTAGGGTATAAACGTCCGGGTACGACCCCCAAAGGACCACCCTAGGGGTCCATGAGGAGGACCCAACCATTTGACCCAAAATCTTTCAAATGAAAGCTATACCTATAGTGGGCAGTGATGAGCCGTAGGTGATTCTTGTGGGTCAGATTTAGTATCCCACCAAGTGTTCTCCTTTCACACTCTATGAAGCAAAGTACGACCATGTAGTGCAGGTCGTACCACCACCTACTGTCCGTAGGTGGTGGCCGTAAGTGGCTACAATTTTTTAAAAATTAGTTTTGTGAAAAGGGTCTTATTACGAGTTAGTTATTTAACTAGGAGTTAGAAGGCGTGGTTAGAGAGTTAATTACCAAACTAAACCTAACTATAAGACGCCAACCCCAAGACCCCAAGTCATTCTAACGGAACTCACAAAACAAAGTCAAACACTCTAAAAAATCTCTCAACTCAAGACTCTATTGAAGAAGAAGATCAAGCTTTGGGTAGGGCTTAAAGAACAGGAATATTCTCCATTTAATCCTTAAGTATTAACAAGGTATGGAAACTCTCCTTTCTTGGGACTCTTTCCCCAAGAGGTTCCTTCAAAATTGATTTCAATATGCTTCCTATTTTCTAGATTTCACTCAATTTCGTGGGTCACATTCAAACATGATATATTTGGTCTAGTATTGAATAATAATTATTTAATATGAATGTAAGTATTGATTGGGTTTTTGATATAATTATCTAAAGACCCATGAATATTCTTTTTCTCTTAACTTTAATACTTGAATTATGTTGAATAATGATTAGAGGTAATGTAATAGAGTATGGTATTGTCTAGTTAACTATTGTATGATGATGATAACCAATGTGATGGATGAATATCATGAATTTGGGTGAAATCTTTAACGGGTATATTGAAGGCCATGGGTAAGACCTTCAAGGTTATGAACATGCTATTGTATTACTGTTACTTTATCTTTGGTAAGGTTGATTACTTGAAGTTTGAATGATGTATTTATGAATGTAGTATAATGATATGAATGTGATGATTGTGAGATGATGGTGGGTGTGTTGCTATATACAATTGATGTTAGTTTCTACATGCATATTATGACTATGTTATGAAGGATGGTTATGACATGATGTTGGGTTTGTGATGAAAGGGTTTTCTCATTCTAAAACCTATGATCTATGTATATGTTATATGAGAGGTTAAGCTCACATGTACTATGAATTGATGTTTTGAGTAATATTTAAAGACACTTAAAAAAAAAGGGAATTTATCTTAGCACCCAGTGAACTTAAAAATGAGATGTGTTCCTTCACCAAGGAAGGAACATTTACCCGATGATCTCATATGGTGGAAACAACAATGCCAGTTAGCATAAAGAGGGTTTCTAGCAACAATCTCCTAGTTTCTTAACTATGTGCCTACAAAGGAATCTTAGCTAGTGAATGCACCTTGATGTTATTACGAATGTTTATGTCTTACCTTGGCAAGTAGGACACCCTCCTTTCGGTGTGAGGGGATGACACCGGATTCCATGTTGCTCACAAGGTCCACATTGTTTATGGCAAAGTTTCATGAATTTTTAAATGAATGAATGAATGAAAGTAAGAAGATGAAAACCAACTAAGACTACTTAAGGGATGCTACTTAGTAGGTAAGGGTATGGGACTGTACCTATACATTGCACAAGTGGGTCTTAAGAGGAATTCTAGGAGGGGTTCCTTATGTATACTTATTATGAATAAGGATATTTTGGTTTTACTTGATATATATGATATTGGTCTCACTTGGCATGTATAATGTTGGTTTCACTTGTTGTGATGATGAAAGAACTAAGGGACAATACTTGTGGTCTTCTTGATGGTTTTTTTGGTATGTGTGGGTTTATGGGGCTTCACATGTACATTGCACTAGTAGGATTGAATTGGGGATTATGAGTAAGGTCTTATAAAGTATAGATGAAATGAACTATAATATGTAATGTTGAACTATGGACTTGTTATTATGTACTTATGATTATAGATATGTCATGATTATGGTAGGGACTTGTGTATGCGTTCTTGGAATGTGCTTATATGCCTTTAACAAAATGTTCTTTTGTGCATATTTACAAACATTTTACTTGCATAGTTTCTGTACTTAATACATATGGCTTGTACTAACCCATACTTCTTCTTTTTTCTAAACAAGTGTAGGTTCGGGTCATTGAGGTAATTCTAGTCCTTTTTTGAAGAAACTTGATTGATATGCCTAAGTTGGTGAATCCTCAAGTCCGAGGACGAAAATTCTTTGATTATACTTTGAGTTATTTTCCTTATTGAAAGACTATTTTGTATTCGTATTATAAGACTTGTTATTTTTGTAAGGGATAAATCCTTATTTTCATACTCTTATGTCTATATGGAAATGTGAGTCAAGTTAGTTTCGTTTTTTGATATATGAACTGAAGTTGAACTTCAATTGAAAACTCATAAATTTTCCAAATTTTTCTATCTAATATACAATTATGTATGCTAAGGGACTGTCTAAGACCTCTTAGAGGTCGACGACACCGATTACAACTAGGGGGTGCTCTTGTGGCTGACGTAACAACCTTAGTAACTAAAAATTTGTCAAACATGAATCTAATTTCACTTCTCTTATCGAAAATTTGAGATACACTTAAGAGATTGTATTTCAAATAATTCACATAATGAACATTGTGTATGGAAAGATATGTTGATCTTTCAATTTTCATAATTCCGGAAATAAAACCCTTCTTCCTGTCACCAAAAGAAACACCACCGCCCTCTTGTGCTTTTAAAGAGTGAAAGTTTTGAGTGTCTCTAGTCATTTTCCTTGAGCATCCACTATCCCTCTACCAGCATTGACTGCTTTCTCTCTTTGTCACAAGAATTACTTATTATACTTAGGAACTCACTTGGGATGGAGTTTCTCAAAAACTATAAAAAGGATTAATGATAAACCTTCATATCCATAAGGGAAAAATATCTTGATAAAATGGTATCTGGGACCACGTTCCTTTTTCTTTTGTACATATCCTTTACTCGACTTTAGAAAAATCTCTTGCCTTTCTTTTACTCCTTTCAGAGTCTCACATTTTTATTTTAGATAACCATTCCTTCCACAATGGGTACACAGAATAGTAACATAGACATATTTATTGTGGGAATTTAAGAGAGGCTCTATATGTCCACAACCTAGGCCATTTTTGTTGTTGAACTTCTGATTGGCTAAGTTTGAAGGAATATTAGATGAATAAGTCCATATAAAGGAGTGGTTTAGATCTTCTTTGATCTTAAAAATATCCTTCACTAATTGAGAGTTTTTTTCAAGGGAGGCAACTAACATAGACTCAGAGGCCTTCAATTTCTCTTCTATCTCGACCTCAAAGGTACTAAGTGTTATACCCCTAAATTCATAGAGTAAAATAGAGCCAAGAGATGGGGTCCTTGAGTTTGATGTCGAAGATTTAAATCGTAGTTGTGACTTTATGTGTTGTGAATGAGGAGTTAAATGGTACGGAATCAAGTGTTCATTAGAACTAGTAGACTATATGATCTATAGGTGATTGGTGGTACAAGCGATGGGAAACAAACAAGGCAAAAAAGCAAGCCTAAGCCAAAGGCAAAGGTTGCCCAACCCTGGTAGCTACTTCCTAAGGGTTTTCAACCAGTGGTGTGGACCACGGTTCGTGAAGTGTCGATGGACATAACTTAGAGGCTTGGGAGGACAGTCCAAGTGGACAAGACACTGCCCCAAGCCCATGAGGCCCTTCACGAGCCATCTAAGTGACAACAACTTGTCAAAGTTCCTGTGAAGGTGCCTTGGCATGTGAGGGTGTTTTAGGGTTAGGGAGGGTTGGGAGATCTACTGGAAAATGTACCACGGGCACCACCACGAACCGTTAACATGGTTGTGGTATCTAGTAAAAGGCTGCCAAGTGAGTGGTTCTTAAGTAAAAACCCATTCGACTTGGGTTAAGTGTTGATCGTTTTGCATGGGTTTTATACACACACGAGAATATATATATATATATATATATATATATATATATATATAA
>NC_028640.1:13647936-13656102 GCF_001406875.1 Solanum pennellii
GAAGAAGAAGAAGAAGAAGAAGAAGAAGAAGAAGAAGAAGAAGAAGAAGAAGAAGAAGAAGAAGAAGAAGAAGAAGAAGAAGAAGAAGAAGAAGAAGAAGAAGAAGAAGAAGAAGAAGAAGAAGAAGAAGAAGAAGAAGAAGAAGAAGAAGAAGAAGAAGAAGAAGAAGAAGAAGAAGAAGAAGAAGAAGAAGAAGAAGAAGAAGAAGAAGAAGAAGAAGAAGAAGAAGAAGAAGAAGAAGAAGAAGAAGAAGAAGAAGAAGAAGAAGAAGAAGAAGAAGAAGAAGAAGAAGAAGAAGAAGAAGAAGAAGAAGAAGAAGAAGAAGAAGAAGAAGAAGAAGAAGAAGAAGAAGAAGAAGAAGAAGAAGAAGAAGAAGAAGAAGAAGAAGAAGAAGAAGAAGAAGAAGAAGAAGAAGGAGGAGGAGGAGGAGGAGGAGAAGAAGGAGGAGGAGGAGAAGGAGAAGGAGGAGAAGGAGGAGGAGGAGGAGGAGGGAAGGGGCATCATCTTAGGTAGAAATTCCCTCATTGATTCAATAATTTTTAAGGTATGTGAAGCTTATTCATAAACGGGTTCTTCCACCCATGGATCCCCCATAGATATCCCCTAATTGAGAATCGAAAGTACCCCAATCTAGTTAGGGTTGTGATTACATTGTGGGTACGCATGATTGTAACCCCAATCTAGTGGGTAGCATTCAATTATGTTTATATGATGATTATATGATGTTTTTCAAGTGAATTTCTTTATTAACCCTAATCTAAGTTTATAAAGGTGATCATGGTGGGTTTAAGCCATTAATGATGAAATTGAAGGTTCATGTGAAACCTTACTAAATCAAGGTCTTGAGTAGTAATTGATCAAAGTTAGGGTCATGTAAATATGAATTGAAGTAGACCTTATTGATTAGGATTGATATTGACTTGTTATGTTTGAATTGAACCTTAAAGATGAATTATGGCTAGAGTCACCTAGTAATGAATAATGTGATGAGAATTGATTAAGAAGAAGGTTATTACTTGAAAGACTTGTAATTTACATATGAATTAGGATAGATGAATTAAACACTATGATCTTAGGTTGTTGTGTTGTCTGTAGATTTAGGATTTGAATCAATGAAAGTGATAGAATCACTTCGGCATGGATGGATTGTCAAGGATATCCTTCCATGAGAGAAAAGTGTTAACCAAGGATTAACAATTAATCCTTGGATGTTTGACTCTAAGTGGATATGCCAATGAGAAGGAGTGTCGCACAAAATAGGGTACGGACTCCAAGAAAAGAAGAGAACACACCTAGTAGATGTGAGGACAATCCAAGTTTAAGGGGGGGGGGGGATTTCTTACATAGTAGGTTGTGGGTTTTCCCAAAGTTAGGTCTCATGGAATGGGATTCTTCACATAGTTGAGTTAAGATTTCCTAGTTGGTATCTTCATATCCAAGGTACTAAGACATGCTTGAGAAGCATCTCATAGGGTCCATAGCATAATGAACTAAGACTTACTAAATGAAGTAACTCATAGGGTTCAAGATGTGTGTATGAGCTTAGACATACCCAAGATACTATCTCATAGTGTTCATGAATATAGATAGACTTACACATACTATAAGAAGTATCTCATAGCGTCCATGTGAATAAGGAACTTAGACATACTTGATGAGGTATCTACTAATGTTCAACTTAATAATGAAGTATTATGTTCTTGAGATAGAGTACCTCATAGGGTTCTATGTTAAAGAGAGGAAATAGGTTCCAAACTAAGAAGTACTACTAAAAGGACCTAAAAGTAATATTTAGCATGATTAGTACTATGGGATGCTATGAGTTCATTGCTCAAAGTATGAAATAGGGTCACTAAATAAAAGCCTTGAGATAGGATTGGACTAGAGTTTCATTTCCTAGTTACAGTTGACTAGAGGTGAAAGATTCCTTAGTTAAGAGTTAAGTTGATAATGAGGCCAAGGAGGGTGAATATGACTAGGATGACCCCAAAGCTATGCTTAGTGTGAAGGGTAGTATGGGATGCCTTTCATGCATTTCACAAGTGTGTATTGAGGTTAATTAGAAGTATGGTACCCTTATGGCATAGAGAAGATTTAGAGTTAACCATGTAAGTAGACCATGATTAAGATAACAAAAAGGGGATACAAGGCTAGGGTAGTATTATGGGATGTTATTCTTTATTTGCACGTGTATGCTTTTGAGATTACTTGATAATGGTGATATCAAGGTGGATGACCAAGGGTCATTTATGATGATATTTCTTATGCTTGTTGACTATGTCTTAGGTTGACTTGTATTATTTGACGCTTAAATTTGAGATTTATTCTTATGATATGTTATCGTCTCTCATGCTTATGCCTTATGTTGACTTAACATTTGATATGCTCTTATGATGTTATGTTTGCTCTTATACTTAGTACTCTTTTGTACTAACGCATATTGCCTTCATTCTAACCAAATCTAGAGTCAGATCTTTGAGTTGTTTTTGGAGGCTAGAGTTTCAAGGATTTAGAATATTGACGATCTTGATGATACCTCATAGCTTTGTATGTCATTTACTTTTATGTTAATACTCTGTATGGGATGCATTCCAAAGTTTAATGCTCATGTCAAGTTAGATGGTTTGAGACAAAAGAGTTAGGAAAGACTTTAAATTGCGATTTATGAAAATGACGTCAATTGTATATCTGAAAGTTTTAAATTCTTGTATATTTTCTATAGACTTATGTAATGAATGATAAGGGCTTGTATAAGACCTCTTTGTGTTCAAATACTCCATGATACGACTGGGGTGCTCTCGGGTCGTGACACTGAGTTTTCACTTTCCACCCTCAAAGGTATCGAGTTCCTCATTCGCTGCAAACTATAAGTCTCTAAAATACTTATCCTAACACTCATTTCAGAAACTTGAGAATTAAGAGTTGCGCTTTCATCCTTGCATAGGATCAAGTTTTCACTTATCATCAAATTATCAGTATTTAATTCATTGATTGAGTCAATAAATACAGCAGTAAGTTTTCTCAATTTTTTAATGGATAAACAATCTAGGTCACTTTTGAGATAAAAAAAGAGTTACCTCATCCTAATTCTCTTCAAGATCAAATTTATCCATCAATGAGAAGATGGAGTTGAATACAGTTTCATCATCTTTGATATCCATCATCAAGACATATTCATGACTATCTTCCTCTTCCTCGGGTCCACTTCATCCATTTACCAAATAGCAAAGACTTTCTTCACTAATTGATTAACATGAGCCTTCCGTTCTGTATGGTATCTCTCTTCTTAGAAGTTTAAAGTCCTGAGTTTCCTGCTTCTAGCTTGGACGGTCCCTATAAAATGACCCAGCCATTTGCACAGGTCATTTCCATGTGTTTCTCTGTTGATGGAACCTTTAATTTGAAACCCTCTATGATTCTTAATTATCTTCTGGAACCTTCTAGTTATGTATGCCATTTCATCCTTCACTTTAATCCCATCATTCGAAGATATATTCACGTCCACTGATTTTTCCATTTTTCCCTCTTTCGTGGTTGACCCATGTTGTATGATCAGCTCGTAGGTTTGAATGTTTCCAATCAAAATTATCCATGGTGAGTACCTTAAAATCTCTTGCTTTAATGATAACATTCACTTTGATCTCCTACGACTTGGAAGCACCTGAAAATTTTTGAACTTGTTTGTTTGGGTGATTACGCTCATTAATACATCTTAGTTCGTTGGTTATGGATGTGAATCTTGTGTTCATCTAATGGATGGTCCCGCCTTCCTACATACAGAATTTCCCATATTGAGTCATTAGTATATCAATTATAGACTCCTTTAATTTGTGTTAATTCTTCATGGGCTATTTTGAGACAATCCCATATCTCTTTAGTTGTATCGCAAGCAAAGATTTTTTTGTACTCATCTGGATCGATTCCACATACCAACAACTTCTTTTATTTAAAGTTCTTCTCTATGTTCTTACTGTCCGCTTCATTGTATTCAGTACTTGTTTTGGGAATCCCTTGTTATGTTCTCCATCTACTACATCCTTGGTTAGAATGCAAGGTCCGTCAAGAATAACGTCCCATAGCTTGGTGTCTTTAGCATTGATGTAGTCATGCATGCGTGTCTTCCACCAACCATAAAATTGCCAATTGAAACAAGGTGGTCTAGTTGTTGACTGACCTTCTTCGAGGCTAGGTAGAGCAGTCATTCCTTCAAGATTTTTTCTTTTCTTGGTGTTACCCAAATAGAAAAGTCGAGCTCTAATACCAATTGCTGGAATGTATGCGCCCACTGGTAACAATAGGTAGAGGTCCATAACAAAGTTAGGATGAACAAAAGGTAAATATAGAAAGTAAAGATAACACATGCAATTTTACGTAAAAACCTTCTTGCTCAAGGGATTAAAACCATAACCTATCTCACACGATTTTCAAAATGTTTTTACTAAACTTCACATTCCAAAGTAAAACATAGTTTACAATACATAAGAGATTAACCTCCTAATCTCTATTATGAATAATATGCTACCACTCAATGAGCTAATGTATGCATTGCCCACTATACTAACCCGAATGATTCATATGTACTTTAATGTAAGATTCAAAGTTATCCACAACTAAGTTCTTACAATGATTCACCCAAGTTTGAAACATTTCTAACACAAGCAAAAAGAATCCTACAATGCAAGAACAAATATAAACAATCAAAGTAACAACTAGTTCAGGAAGCTATTAGACATCCTATAAGGACCCTTGCTATTTTTTAGGCTTGAATATCTTTCTTTGCATGAATGAATGAATTCATCTGTTGTTTGTCATGTTGGATATATAACCCATTAAAAGCTATTGATTGTTGGACAAATAACCTCGTCTATTTTAATTGGTGTGGAACACTGACAACCTCAGCAACTTCTGTTGTGACAGCTTCCCAACTGTTTAACACATGATCCTAGAAAATCATACTCTGCAAAGGATCCGGTCCATGCATATGTGATGAGATCATCAAAACATTTGGGAGCATTAATACTTATCACACACCAAATGTAACACTACGAAAATCTAAGACTTGTTCTAGAGCCTAACATAAGTGTCATAAGGATTAGACACTGTTTTATAGTCCATTTTGATTATTATAAGTCATTTAGGAAGTTTAGAAACCAAAACATCCAAGAACGTCCATGACATCTAGAAACTAGTTCAAGGAGGAACTAGCATGCCTTGGCCTATTTGAGTAGTTTTTAGGAGTCGAAAATTGATGAAATTTAGTGGAAGGGTGTCTAACATGTGTTCCGGTTGATTTATGGTCAAAAAGTCTGGTACGACTCCCCAAGGACCAACCAACGGCCCTTGAGGAGGACCCTTGCACGTTGGAGTCAAACATTGCCTTGGCAGTGTGCACCCACAAAAGACAATCAATGAAACGTGTGTGGATCGACGGGGCGTTGATGCCATCCGTCGACCAACACTACGACAAATATCTAAAGGACCTATTTTTTCATGTTTCAGAACTCATCGGTGGATGAGCATCACGTAAGGGGGCAAGGGTCGTCGACTCACAGACAGACCGTAGTCGAGGTCTCGTCTGTGAGGGCTGAGATTTCTTGCATGTTTTTAAGTGACTTAAATTAATGAAGGGGTTAGTTAATTAGTTAGGGGTTTAGTCAGTTCTAGTTAATTTAATTAATGACCAATATAAATATCGTAGCCTAAATTACACTAACCTAAGCTCATAATTCCCAAACCCCAAACTCACTTTCTTCTCTCTTCTTTCTCTCTCTAGTGAAGACTCCATTGAATACCAAGCTAGGGGAGGGTTCTAGGTCTGCAATTACCAAGGTCTCTCCGTCAATATTCATAAAACAATAAGTTATGGTATCTAATTCACCTTTGAGACCTCTTTCCTCAAAGGGTTCCATCAAATCTATTTCAAAAAATTGAGTTTTCAAGTGGGTTTCATCCAATCTCGAAATTGGTGTTATGAATTGATTTTTTTTTATTTATTTTGGATATTATTAATATATTAATATGTATTCTAACTAAATTATGATATATCCTAATGGATTTGTCTATTTAATAGAAGATGGCCATTATCCCTTAACCCTAGGTTATGATCTGGATATGAATTATGTTATATTGGTTCAATTGACTTGGTTATTGGTTGAATTAGTACTATATGAAGTTGTTATACTAATCATGAATGAATTAGGTTGATTTATAGTTTTTTTATGCTATTTCTTCATAAGTTGATCTAGGTTATGAAGTATGTTGTGAGATTGACATAAGTATCTTATCTTAAGCTATGAAGTAGTATCGAATTGTGATGTAGTGATTCTTTTATCATTGTTATCATGTTTGTCATTGATTTATGATGATGTTATACCCTAATTGTGTTGAATTAAAGGTTGATGGTAAGACCTTGATGATGACCTATGAAGGAGACTTGGTAAGTCTTGTGATCTCTATCCTTTACTTAAAATTATGGTTAATTGTGATTAAGTCGTGATGTTGTATTAGAGTATGCCTTGTAATAGGATTGATAGGGTGTTATGATGTTGAATGAAATTTCTTGACTATGATTTGTGAGATGTAAGCTTAAGATGTAAATGTTATAAGGATGATGAATGATTTACCAATGTGTCTTATCATGATGTGAAAATGTTAATGTGTTAACCTCACCTATATGAATTGTAATGAAAGGACAATACTCATGCAATTCTTATTGAGCTATGATGATGATGATGATTCTTACACAAGGGTTAGACCCTATGACTTACATTAAGCTATGATGCTTAACAAAGACATTAAAGACATTTCAAAAAGGGACTCTAGCTTATCACCGATTGAACTAGAGTGAGGAATGTCCCTTTCCATATAGGGAAGGTAGGATCACTAATGTACTCTTGATATTGGAGACTATAATGCATGTAGCATAAAGAGGGTCCCAACTATATCTCCTAGTTCTTGAACTATGTTGCCCGCATAGGAATACTAGCTAGTAGATCCACGTAGTTTCTATGTTCATGTTTTGGTACTACCTTGGCAAGTAGTCTCTTTTCTTTCGGTGTAGGGTTCCATGACACCGGATTCCACATTAGCTCATGTGGTCTATTTCGGTTAAGGAAAGATGTCCCCACAAGGTAAAATGAACTAAAGGAATTAACTCTAACTAAGGTTACCTAAGGGGTTTAGTTTAGTCTAGGTAGGGGTATAGGACTCTACCTATACATTGCACTAGTTATCCTTAAATGAAGTCTTAGGAGGATGTTCTTATGTATATACATGCTTATAAATGTAAATGATATGTATATGATGATTTTACATGTAAATGATAATGTGTGATGTCCATTACTCTTATGAACATGCATTTGGTATATAATGCTAGAATTATGATATTGTGTTCTCTTAAGGTTATGTTATGAGAAGTGGGATGTTAGTCATGAGTCTGGTCGGGTTACTTGATTGAGTAAGGTTATGGAGCTTTGCTTGGTCATTGCACTTGTTGACTTGATAGGGGTTATGCGTAATTGTCTTACTTTGGTTATGTTATAGTGAACTCTTATTCATACTTGTTGAGGTTATGACTTGACGGTAGGGTTACTTTGACTATGTGTCTAATTATATGATATGCATGTTGACTTGAGTATTTTAATGTTTTTAGTCTTGTGATGCACATTCTTATGACTTCATAAATATGTCTTATTGATTTGATATGGTCTTGTTGAATATGCACAAATGTTTTTGAAGTAAATTGCGTACCTTTATGATATGTCCCTTTTCTTGGCATGATTTAAAAGTATGTGTGCATATGGTCTCATACTTAGTATAAATGGTGTACTAATCTCATTTCTTCCTTTTCCCCAACATTTTAGGTTTTGGTCGTTGAAGTGCTTTCGAAGATGACTTGAAGAAGGCTTGGATCTCTTATTCATACAAGTAGGGTAGGTCCTCACTTTCCGATGGTGATGCCACTATCTAGCTAATAGAGTTATTTTGAGTTTAAGATTATTATGTTCTTTCTTTTCCAGTTAGTGTGAAACATTGTATAGCCCATGTGAGGCATTATTACTTTGGTTTATGGGCTATGACCAAGTTCTTACACTCTTGTTAGATGGTTATGAGATGAGATGAGATGACTATTATGACTATGTTATCTTATATATATATATATATATA
>NC_028640.1:13656317-13671096 GCF_001406875.1 Solanum pennellii
TATATATATATATATATATATATATATATATGTGTGTGTGTGTGTGTGTGTGCAATAAAAGTAGAAGACTAAGTAATATTCTTATACGAAGGGTCTATGTATACTCGATATATATATACTATTTGGATGTAGAGGTCTATATAAACCTCCAATAGAAGTAATGAAAAAGTTCTAAATTTCTGATAAATTTGACCTATGAATGTAATTATGTATGCTAAGAGGCTAGTCTTAGTTCTCAAAGAGGAGGACGATGCCGGTTACGTCTAGGGTATATTCACGAATGTGACACCAAAGAATATATAGGTGTAGACGAGGCAAGGTCTTCAATATTTTTAAGTACTACTTCCAGCAACGTAATCTTAGAGGTAGCACATGCAAGTGCTTGATATTTCGATTATGAGACAAGCTTCTGCTTTCTAGAGGCGCAACAAACTAAATGTGAACCAAGGTAGATGGAAACCAACAGTGTACTTGTCAGCATATATATAATCTTCCCAATCAATATCGTTATAACCATGTAAAGGTAGATCGTCTAATCGGGTAAAGAAAAGACCATAGGAGGGAGTGGCCTTGAGTTATCAAAATATTCATTTCGCTGCCATCCAGTGAGAATCCAGTGGTAAATGCATGAACCGTGACACTTTGTTCACGGAGTAGGTGATAGAAGGCCTTGTAAATAATAAATATTGTAGAGCACCGACAAAACTTTGAAACAGGATCTGATCGTGAAAGGATTGACCATCAAAACAACATAATATCTTTGAAAATGAAGTCGGAGTACACACCAAGGTGCAACACACCACTTGAGAACATTTAAGTAAGTTAGATATGTATTTTTGTTGGCACAAATGCAAGTTACGGTTGCTTCAATGCCCAAAATATTAAAAAGTTTGTCCATATCTTTGACTGCAAATCGTGATTGCAATTTAGCGACAAGAGAGCTAATGCAACAAGCAGATTTATTTCCCATCACCACGATATCATCAACACAAATCAAGCAAATTATTTTAACACCACTTGAATGCATATAGTGTTAGGAACGAAAATAAGCAGGTGAAATGCAGAAGCTAGCAAAGCAAACCTCGAAAGACTATGAGTAAGAAGCCAAATGAGTAATTAACCAAAAGACACAAAGTTTGATGTCGTTCGATCAATCGACCTACATCCACAAGGAATAAAAGCAATCAACTATAAATCTTAGAGTACACAATATAGATAGAAATAACCTCAACCAATTCACTCAGAATACAAGAATGTTCACAAATTATCCCCCATAACCAAAACTCTCAAACGCTGGGACTACATTATGAATGTTAATATATTTACACAATCCTAAACCTTTCCTACAATAAAAAGACTAGTAAGAAATATTAAAATTTTTTCCTAAAAGGAAAAGCTATTTATGGTAAGAGATTCAAGGCAAATAAAACCCAACATATAGGGCAGTGAACTATCTACCTTAAAACACTTGAAACCAAATGAGATTAGAGTATCAATGAGGCGTTTATTCCACATGTGAGGGGGAGGTTTAAGGCCATGAAGTGACTGTTTGAGTAAGCACACATGATCTGGTTGTAAAGGGCCAACATATCCCGAAGTTTGGGACATATATAAAACTTCATCAAGATACTCGTGAAGAAAGGCATTCGAAATGTCCAACTAGGTAATATGCCAACAACAAGAAACAACTGATTTGGCATGGAGTCAGAGCATCTGAGATCGTCATGCAAAGAAATACAATATGTAGTAGGTTAACCACTTGTGAGAAGAGACTCTTGCATCGAGCTAGCCAGGTCCATTGGCATAAGCTAGTTCGTTGGAGGACTATTGAGATGGTTGCATATGAGCATCTTGATACCTATTTGTCGATGACAAGATGTTGCAACAGTATTTGGCATTGTCAACTGAATGATAACATGTCTGCTATCAAAACTGGACAAAGTATTGGTCATCACGTCATCGCGTACAACAAATGAAAAAGTATTTTCATCAAAGAAACAACATGACGAGAGACATAAAATTTAGACGCGAGTGGATCAAAGCGCATATAGCTGTTATGAATCTTATATTAACCAAGAAAATACACAAGATTTAGAGCAAGAAAATAACTTATCTTTTGTGTAAAGGGCAAAGTGTTTGAAAGCAAAGTCATCCAAAAGTATGCAAACTGGAATGGAGGAATCTATGTGTTATTTGTAGTTTTGATGATATGACAATCTTCGGGCCCTTGTAAAGGTACCAGGTTCTCAACATGAGTTTTGATGATCTAACAAACTCAAGTACCTTGTAAAGGTACCAGGTTCTTAACTTGAATAGTCTTTTGACTGCCAGCTGGAGAAGGTACAGAAAGTTGGTGCACATTTCCCAACGGCGTCAGAAAAGTCAGACCTCTCCAACCAATGGCAAGAGTTTAAGGAAAGGACTTTTCCATAAAAAAGTCACTTTCCTAAACATCATTCCTTAGTTTTTGCAACTTGACAAAGTACTTTCAAGAACACTTTCAAAGGCTATAGAAAATCCAAAGTGAGGAATTTATTCAAACAACAACTGAAAACCCAGGAGCATATCGTGTAGTTGTTTAAGAATATATTCTTGTGGTCTTACATTGTAAAATATTCCTAAATCTATAAAGGAATCAGTGTGATGGTGTCGAAATTCTAAGTTGTCTAGAAGGGATAGCTTAGTGGGTAGAATAACTTCTACTTAGGCTTATCAAGCAATAGAGTTATTGCTTGAACGTGAGATCAAAAACTTTTTCTCACATTTGTGTAACTGGTTTTACTTTTTCTTGCAAAGATTAGTGAAACAGTTGTAAAAATCCTGTGAGATAGGTCGTGGTTTTACTCCCTTAAGCAAGGAGGTTTCAACGTAAAATTGTTGTGTTGTTAAACTGCATTTACTCTCTGTTCATACTTGTTTGTGTGTCAACGGACCTGGTCCATTGACTGATAAGTGGACGCATATATTCTAACAAGTGGTATCAGAGCAGACACTTTCTATCTGGTTAACATCAAGAAAGTGATATCTGTTTTAGGATGGCTGCTACACTTAATCTAGAAGAAGGTCAATCTTCAACCAGACCTCCTCGTTAAAATGGGCACTTCCATAGTTGGTGGAAAGTTAGAATGCATGATTTTCTCATGGCTGAAGACAATGAGCTATGGGAAATTGTCTTAGATGGACCATTTATTCCAATGATTTAAGAAAAGGATGGAGAAAAAACTAGGCTTGTTCCAAAGCCTAGGCAAAAATATGATGAAGCTGATAGGAAGAAGATCGAAAAAGGTTACAAGGCAAAGACTCTTGTTGTTTGTGGGATAGGGCCAGATGAGTTCAATCGTGTCTCAGCCTATGAGTCTGCAAAAGAAATCTAGGACTACTTAAAAACAACTCATGAGGGAATTGAAAAAGTAATAGAGTCAAAGATTGATATGTTCACTTCTTTGTATGAAAAATTCAAGATGAAAGAAGCAGAAACCATTCATGAGATGTTCACTAAATTGTCCTCCATTACCAACGAGTTGAGAAGCCTTGGAGAACCTATCAGCATTAGCAAGCAAGTCAGGAAAGTGCTTCGAATCCTTCCAAAGTCTTGGGAAAGAAAGGTTGATGTCATTACTGAAGCAAAAGATCTGAAAGTGCTGACAATGGATGCTCTCTTTGGAAATATGAAGAGTCATGAGATGAATCGAAATCATGATCTGTCAAAGAAGGAAGTCAAAAAGAATAAGTCCTTGATGCTAAAATACAAATCTGAGGAAGACTCCAGTGATGATGATATGGCTTATCTCATCAATAGATTTAAAAAATTGTGATAAAGAACAAAGGTTTTAAAAGGGGAGCAAATGGTCCTCGAACTGCCACTCAAAATGATACATGTTACAAGTGTGGAAAAGATGGTCACTTTATAAGAGAGTGTCCCTTACTCAAGACTTAAAATAAGGAATATCAAAAACCAAGGGTACTCAATAAAAATGATCGTAAAGCTGCTGCTGACTATGTGGTCAAAAAGGCTCTTGCTGCATGGGGAGACTCTTCGAGTGACTCAGAAGATCCTGATGAACCAAATGATGTGTCAATGGTGGTGGTTCATGAAGAGGAAACCATATTCAATGAAATGTTTGCATTCATGGCTCATTCAGAAAATGAAGAAGAAGAGGACAAGGTAACTCTTCTTGATATGAAACATGATCTGAATAATTATTCTCTTAAAAAATTGAGAACACTAGCAAATGTTATGATTGATTCAGTAATTGAGTTAACCTCTGAAAGCGACATTATGGATGCTGAGCTTGACAGTTTAACTGGAAATAAAGTTAAATTGGAAGAGAAAATGTAGAAAATGGAAGATAAAATGGCTTCTCTAGAGTCTAACAATACTAAACTTAAAAAATAGTTGTCTCAGATAAAGGATGAAGCTGAAAAGCTAAATGGAAGGTCAATTGGTTTACAAGTTGAAACCGAAGAAAAACTGAAAACTACTGAAAAAAATCTGGGGTTGGCCTTGGAGAAGAGCTACAACTTAGAAAAGGATATTGTAAAACTTAAGGAAGAACATGAAAAATCTATGAAGTGGACAAAATCTTCTAAGTTGCTGTCAAGTATAACAAATCAGAGCAATTTCAATAAGAAGGGTCTAGGAAGTTTGAATATTATTCCTCCCTTTAATCCTCACAGCAAGTATGTTTTTGTGTCTGACAATCTGCTTTGTCTTCACTGTGGTAAAAATGGGCATTTAAAGGAAGAGTGTACTGGCTGGAGAAAGTATCATGAAAGACTCTTTAATTATACAGAAAAGCAAAGAGTATCAAAAGAGAGACCTGGTCCCCCAAAACAAGTTTCAACTAAAAGATTTTCAAAGAAAATATTTGTTTCTGCTACAAAGTCTTTTGTTAAAAAGATTCAAAAACTACCCCATTGGACTAGAAACAATTTGATCACTCCCTTGTCTGCCTTCTGGGAACTCAAATTTAAATGGGTTCCCAAGCCTAACAAGTGATTCTTGTTGCAGGTGAGTGAGAGGAGCAGCAGTCAATGTTGGTATATGGACAGCGGATGCTCTAAACATATGACTGGTGACATCAAAAATTTCCTCTCACTCAAGACACTTCAAGGAGGAGGTGTCTCTTTTGGTGATGGAAAGAAGGGTTACATTTTGGGAGTTGGTAAAGTGGGAAAGTCTCTTGAAGAATCAATTGATAATATGTATCATGTTGGTGGTTTGAAGTACAGTCTTCTGAGTGTATCTCAAATTTGTGACAAGGGAAATGAAGTCAAGTTTACTTTTGAGAAGTGCACTGTGGTTAATCTATCCTCAAAGAAAGTGATTCTTACTGCCTTTAGAAGTAAAGACATGTATGTGGCTAACTTGGAAACGTCTCATGGAGATGATCTGATATGTCTTAGTGCTCAAAATGAGAATGCTGATCTTTGGCATCGAAGACTAGGGCATGTGAGCTCACCTTTATTGAATAAACTTATTTCTAAGGACCTGGTCCTAGGTTTTCCAAAGTTAAAGTTTTGTGAAAACAAAATATGTGAAGCGTCTGTCAAAGGAAAACAAATCAGATCATCTTTCGAGTCAAAGAAGCAAGTAACATCATCAAGAGTACTGGAGCTGATACACATGGACATATGTGGACCTTTGAAGGTTCAAAGCAGAAATGGTAAGAAATACATTCTGGTGATAGTTGATGATTACTCAAGGTACACATGGAAAAGATTCTTAAGATCAAAAGCAGAGACACCTGAAGAATTAGTGGTGTTCTTCAAAATGATTCAAACAAAATGGAATCAAGTGATTGTTGGAATTAGATCTTATCATGGAACTGAGTTTGAAACTCAAAACTTGATCAATTTTTCATGGAGAATGGTGTTAGTCATAATTTTTCTGCTCGAAGAACTCCTCAACAAAATGGAGTAGTGGAAAGAAAAACAGAACCTTGGCTGAACCATGATTATTGAGTCAAATCTTCCTCAAAGTTTCTAGGCTGAAGCTGTCAACACAGCATGTCATATTACTAAAAGGTGTTTGATAAGGTCTGGATTAAATAAGACTCCCTATGAGTTGCTTAATAACAGAAAACCTATGTTGAGTTTTCTTAGGGCTTTTGGCTTTAAATGTTTTGTTCTGAACAATGGAAAAGATGATCTGGGAAAATTTGATCCTAGAAGTGATGAAGGAATGTTTGTTGGATACTCTTCATCAAGTAAAGCATGCAGAATTTTCAACAAAAGAACTCAATGTATTGAAGAAAGCATTCATGTTGGGTTTGATGAAGATGGAAATTTGAAAAGCGATGCATCAAATGATGAAGATGAGTTGATTAAGCTGTTCAATTCACAGAAAATTGAAGGAAGTGAAGCTGAAGCAAATGATCAGTTGAGGAATGACAATGATAATATAATATAGTCTATCTGAAAAGACTGATAAAGTTGAAAAGTGTGATGAGGGACCTAGTACTACTCCGAATTCCAGTCAGAGTACCTCAAACTCTCCAGAAAATGATGAGCTCATTGAACAAGAAGAACATACTGAGAGCTGAACCAGTCTGCCTTGAGACTAGGATGGAAACATAGTTCATCACATCCTCTTGATAATCTTATTTCTCCTTTGAATTCTGGAATTCAAACTAGATCAAAAACAAGGAATCTAGTTGCATTCTCAGCATTCATATCATCTATTAAGCCTAAGAATGTGAAAGAGGCATTAGGTGATGCAGACTGGATCAACTCAATGCAAGAAGAACTTCACCATCTAGAAAGAAGCAAGGTATGATACCTGGTTCCTCGACCTGTTGGCAAAACAGTGTTAGGAACAAGATGGGTTTTCAGAAACAAGCTTGATGAAAATGGCGTGATTACTAGAAACAAATCCTGATTAGTTGTTCAAGGATACAATCATGAAGAAGGAATAGACTATGATAAAACTTTTGCACCTGTTGCAAGGATGGAGGCCATCAGAATTCTAATAGCTTTTGCTGCATTCATGGGGTTCAAGCTGTATCAAATGGATGTCAAAAGTGTGTTTCTGAATGGAGACCTGAAAGAGGAGGTGTTTGTTAAACAACCTTCTGTGTTTGAAGATGCTGAGCTACCAGATCATGTGTTCAGATTGAGTAAGGCTCTGTATGACTTGAAACAAGCTCCTAGAGCATGGCATGAAAGGCTGTCAAAGTTTCTATTGAAGAATGGGTTCAAAAGAGTAAAAATAGACAATATCGTGTTCTTATTAAAAAGAGAACAAGAATTGGCTATTATTCAAGTTTATGTGGATGATATAATTTTTGGAGCCACTTCAGAACATTTGTGTGAAGAATTCTCATCATTAATGGGAAAGAAATTTGATATGAGCATGATGGGTGAATTGACATTCTTCCTTGGTCTACAAATCAAGCAATCATCAAATGGAATCTCAATCAGTCAGGAGAAGTACATTAAGGAGTTGTTGAAGAAATTCAATATGTTTGATTCAAAACCTATTGATACTCCTATGGGAACAAACTCCAAGCTTATAGTATATGAATTTGATTCTCTTGTGAATCAAACCATGTATAGGGGAATCATTGGGTCCTTGTTGTATTTGACTGCTAGTAGACCTGATACTGTTTACACTGTTGGAATGTGTGCTAGATTTCAGGCGTGTCCTCGTGATTCACATCTAAAGGCTGCAAAACGTATTATAAGATACTTGAAGAAGACAGGGGACCTGGTCCTCTTCTATCCAGCTGGTGACACTTTTGATCTTGTTGGTTTTGCATATGCTTATTTTGCTGGTTATCAAGTTGACAGGAAGAGTACTTCAGGAATGGCTCATTTCCTTGGATCTTCACTCATTTCTTGGGGAACTAAGAAACAGAATTCTGTAGCTCTTTCGACAGCTGAAGCTGAATATGTAGCAGTTGCTGCATGTTGTTCACAGTTGTTATGTATCAAGTAACATTTGGAGGATTTTGGTATAATCAGCAAAGTTATTCCTCTTATGTGTGACAATAATAGTGCAGTTAGTATGGGAAAGAATCTAGTTCAACATAAGAGAACCAAGTACATTGATGTTAGACATCATTTTTTGAGAGACAATGTTGAAAAAGGGAATATTGTGCTTACATATTGTCCAACAGAGGGCAAAATGCAGATATCTTTACCAAGGCTCTCAGCAAAGATCAATTTGAAAGTAACAGGTTGAAGTTGGGCATGATGACCTCTAACTGATTTCCAGAGTTTCATAAGTTGAATTCCTTTGATGGCTAAACTTGCAGTACATGTATCCTTTGTGTCAATAATTTATTATCTGGATTAGATCATTTTGGTACCTATTGTAGGTATACATTCAGGAAGGACTAGCTAAGCAAAGACTTGGCTAGAACAGTTGACGAATGATGATAAAGCTGTGTTATGGGACCTGGTCCCAGTCAAGGTTAGCATTTGTAAATTAATTTTAAACTGAAAAAAATATGACCGTTGATAAAGCCACGTGTCAGTCATCGGTCATTCTGACCGTGAGTCCCATCGCTTATTCTTCAAGTGACACGTCAAATCAAGGAACTGGCACCGTTTCAAATCCTTTTTAAACCCTCTTTCTTTCCGTTTAATTCTTCATCTGTCTCTTAACATTCCTCACTCTAAAAGAAAAAATAAAGAAGTGAAAAGACGAAATCTAGTTTTATTCCTTTTCTCTTTGTCTTCGAAAAGCTGTCTTTTTGCTTCTTCTGGTAAAGATGTATGATTCTTCTTCAACCTCTAAGCAAATGCTCACTGCTCTTAGTGAGATAGAACCTATTGCATTTTACTCTCCTTCAGCAGTAGATTCTAGATCTAATGTTCCTTCAAGTTCTCACCAAGATATTTCTGAAAATCGATTTCATTCCATAGATCTGAACACCTCTAGCGTCCCTACTAGACCTGGTCCTTACCATGAGATGCTTCCAGACACTCTATTTGAAAGAGATTTGCCAAGAAACAAATCTTCTGAGTCAAACATTTTGGCTGCAATTGAAGAGCTGGTAATCGAAAGTCTTGCAATGATGAGAGAAGCAGTCAGGGCAGAACAAAATGAACTTTTTCAAGGTGAAGAGGTCAGAGAGACTCAACCCATTTTTTATAAAACTCCATATTTTGGGAGGTATCCATCTTCTAACTCCTCAGATTCTGAAAGTGATGATGAACCCATCGAATTGAAGGTTGAAAGGAGGGATGTTGGGGTATCAAGAAAAGGGAAAGAAAAGGTAGTGGAAGAGGTTCCTAGAAGAATACCTACTACTAGGTCTGATGCTAGGAAGTTGCTGGCTGATGCTTTGAAGGCTAGTGCAAGATCTACGGCTGAAATCAGGAGTGCCAGAACATTAAAAGTATCAAACTTTAAACTGCCTGAATCTGGTGTCGTAGAGTTGTCTGCTGAAGAGATGGAAAAGAAGCACAAGAAGAAAAATTCAGGAAAAACAAAGTCAAGGGATTCAAAAAGGGTTGAGAAAGAAAAATCCACGAAGGAAAGTTCTAAAGGAAAACGGAAAAGATCACAGGTACCTGGTACCCAACGAAGGGGTGAAGAGGATGTCAACAAACAAGAAATTGTTGACAACTTGAGAAAGCAGTATGTGCTGGCTGGGAGAGTCTTTGACATGGGAATAATCAATCTTCCTGGAATGGACTCTCTCCATGACATGGTAGAAATTCAGTCATGGATGCATCTATTCAACAGAAAATCTCCTATTCTTCATGAAGAGGAAGTGCGTGAATTCTACTACAACATTCTATTTAAGGAAGATGGGAGTATCCTTACAAGAGTGAATGATATTGCAGTGCATCTGGACGAGTTTCTGCTGGGCAAAATTCTCAGGGTACCTCGAGAGGGCACCAGTTCTGTGATTGGGAAAACTTGTTCGGTTGAGTTAGCAGCATTGGTATCGAAGCTTCCCACAACAAAGTATGCTGGGGTCTTTAAGAAGGTGATGAAGAGTGAGTATCAGTTTGTGTTTGAGTTTGTAAACAAAACTCTACTTCCTCGGACTGAAAAGAGGACTTCAGCTACTTCTGCTGATTTGTTTGGGATGGAGTTGTTGTGCAATTTTGAACCTCTGAATCTCCCAGGGCTTATGCTTGAGCATATGTACAAGACGGTCATTGAGAGGAAAGGAATACATGGAATGGGATATGGATACTTTCTTACTGAAGTATTCCAACACTTTAAAATTCCTCTGAGCGTTGGTAGGGTTGGGACCGTGAAACAAGCTTTCTCAGAGAATACTCTGGTTGAATATGAGTGTATTGAAGTGAAAGGCAATCCCAAGAGCAAAATGGCTCAACTCATAGAAGAACAGGACCAACTCAAGCATGAGGTTGAGGAATTAACTATGCGATTGAGTGGAAAAGATGTTGAAATTGCTATACTCAAAGCTGAACTGCTCACTGCACAGACAGAGGGACCTGGTACTTCTGTGGTTCAAGCCCTGGAAAGGGAAAATGCAGAGCTGAGGTCCAAGGTTATTGCCTTCCAAGAAAAGGCAATAAAGGATAATGATGCTGCAAATGATCGACTCGCTCTCATTATTCAGTCCCTTTCTCATCAACCTCCCCCTTCTTAGTCTGTCCCAATCATTTCCTGTGTCTTCCTTGTGTGGCTTGTCTTTGTGTCGTTTGGATTATCAGTTTGCCATTAATGTATGAAATGTTATCTTGGAATGTTATTTATCTTATTCCCCTAGTGTTCTAGCTCTTATCTATTGTGAATGCTTTCCTTTATGTTTGATTGCTATCAATCTTTGATCTTATCTGGTATTATTGTTGATACTATTGGTTTACTGTATCTTTTTTTTATGATGCCAAATAAGTGGTAGACTTGTTTGTGAGGGGAAATACAGACAGGGGGAATATAGTCAGAGTGAAAATTTCTTTTCAGGAGGATGGACTAGTAATTCAGGGGGAACTAGTTATGAAGCTGGAGTGGTGCCTGAGTATTGTCTGTCATCATCAAAAAAGGGAAAATGTTATTTGTAGTTTTGATGATATGACAAACTCAGGGACCTTGTAAAGGTACAAGGTTCTCAACATGAGTTTTGATGATGTAACAAACTCAGGGACCTTATAAAGGTACCAGGTTCTTATCTTGAATAGTTTGTTGACTGCCAGCTGGAGAAGGTACAGAAAGTGGGTGCACATTTCCGAACGGCGTCAGAAAAGTCAGACCTCTCCAACCAATGGCAAGACTTTAAAGAAAAGGACTTGTCCATACAAAAGTCACTTTCCTAAACATTATTCCTTAGTTTTTGCAACTTGACAAAGTACATTCAAGAACACTTGCAAAGGCTATAGAAAATCAAAAGTGAAGAATTTATTCGAACAACAAGTGAAAAACCCAGGAGCATATCTTGTAGTTGTTTAAGAATATATTCTTGTGGTCTTACATTGTAAACTATTCCTAAATATATAAAGGAATCAGTGTAGTGGTGTCGAAATTCTAAGTTGTCTAGAAGGGATAGCTTAGTGGGTAGAATATCTCTACTCAGGCTTATCAAGCAATAGAGTTATTGCTTGAACGTGAGATTAAAAACTTTTTCTCACATTTGTGTAACTGGTTTTACTTTTGCTTGCAAAGATTAGTGAAACAGTTGTGAAAATCCTATGAGACAGGTCGTGGTTTTACTCCCTTAAGCAAGGTGGTTTCCACGTAAAATTGTTGTGTTGTTAAACTGCATTTACTTTATGTTCATACTTGTTTGTGTGTCAAGGGACCTGGTCCATTGACTGATAAGTGAACGCATATATTTTAACACTATGCATGACGGGTTTCAATTATATGTCTATTTTTCCTTTCAGCAAAACCCGTGGTGTACAAATGTTATGCTATTTCTTTTCATTGTTGAAAATCTTTTAACAAAAAAAGAGTCATATTTAAATATGACAGCATTTTTTTCTTTTATGACATTGTATTTACTTTGGTCTAGCTTTTAATTAGTTTAATACATGTGTTAGCAATTTCCATCTTTTATTTGTGACATTGTATTTATTTTGGTCTAGCGTTTAATTAGTTTGATGATTATTATAGCAATTTTCTATTGTTTTTCTTCTTTTTTTTGTGACATTGTATGTATTTGGTCTAGATTTTAATTTTTAACATATTCCACAAATCTAAAGATAATTAACTACTTTTTCTCTTTGTACTTATCACTAATCTTTAAAAAAAAAAAACAGAAACTAAAATTCAAAAAGAAAACTTTTAACTTTTATAAACAACAAACTGTTCATTTAACTTCTACCAATTAACAATTGACACATCACCATTTTTTTGTCTTCAAACTGACTAAGCATAAACAATTTTAAAGCATAAACAGTTTTAAATTCTGAATAACCAAAAAACCAAAATGAAGACAAACAAACCCTAAGAGACTGAAAAAGAATCCAAATTAATATATACAAAGGTCTAGTACTCTATACTTTTCTCGTTCTTAGTTCATAAAAATTACTTTTTCCGTTTAAAAAAGAATGACTTAATTTGACTTGGAATGGAGTTTAAGAAAAGAAAGAAGACTTTTTAATCTTGTGGTTCAAAATTAAAATTATGTCAAATTTATCAAAATATCCCTTAATCTTGTGGTCTTAAACATGTCATGTGAAAAGTTAAAGTTAAAATGTTGCCAAATAAAGAAAAGAGTCAATCTTTTTTAAACAAACTAAGAAGTAAATAGGACATTCTTTTTGAAACGGAGGGAGTATCTCCATTTCATAATTTATTGCATTTTCATGTTAAATGTTATTGTATGTTGTATATATATTGTCATTTTGCATACATTAATTCGTTTTGATGATGATATATTTTAGTCAAATGTCTTCAATTATTACTGAGTTCGATTCATTCATGTAGTGAGATTGGAAAGTTCTGTGCATAGCAAAAACTTAGTGCATCAGACTGTCTTTTTCATATACATATATATATATATAAAGCCAGTGTGTAGTACTGAGAACTAAATTTTTTTTCATCTCATTTTACTCTTGGTGGCCACATTTGCATTTCCATAACAAGAAGCACAAAAAGCACCATATTTAGTTAATAGGCACGTCCATTAATGACTAAGTTTTCTTTCTTGTGTGAGCGTGATTTTGTAATTGGATATGAAAATCTTTTACTTTGTTGAGTTTTGGTTGTTTTCAAGATTCCTGACATAGATGGTGCATTCAGGCGAAGACAAAAGCAATGTGGTACGTATTAGTGCTTCTTTTTTTAAAAATAATGATAATCATGGACGTGTTCTATAGTTCCAGCCCCGTCTTAGTGCTGCAGTTTTTATTAATTAAAATTTACTTATCGAAAAATTGAATAACATATGGATGACATAGTTTATGTAATCAGTTAGTTGTTTGATATTTGATTTGCTTATTGTCTGTCCTATATTAGGTAGGGTAATACAGTGTAATGGATCCGGTTCCTTTTTATTTCTCTTTTCTTCATTTTCCCCAAATTCCTATTTGGATTAATGACATATGTCATAGGTTAAAATAAATGGTTAAGATTTAATTTTTCAAAGTAAACCTCTTTAGTTAATAAATATATCATATATCAAGTATCAAAATTATTAAAATCTCACAATCTTAGTAACATATTATTTTCTATATATATAGGTAAAAAAAGTTTTCTTCCTATTATTTCTTTTTAGGTAGGATCCTTTTTTTTCTTTTATATAATATTTTTTTAATCTAATTAGAAGAATAATTAAGTGAATAGAAGTATGACAATTATAATTAACCTACCGTATGTACTGATTCACTATATTCTTAATCTTATTATGAAATTAGGATTAGTTTGTCAAAATAGTTTAATTATCTCTAGGTAATTTATGAATCACGGACCAATATACCTTCAACAAAAGATTACAATAAAAATATTATATAAAAGAAAAAAAATACTACGTAAAAAGAAATAATAGGAAGAAAACTATTTTTTACCTATATTGATGGACAAAATAATATGTTGATAAGATTGTGACATTATAATAATTTTTATATTTGATATATAATATATTTATTAACTAAATCATGGTTATAGGTTTACTTTGAAAAATTATATCTTAACCATTTATTTTAACCTATGACATGTGTTGTTAATGCAAATAGAAACTTGGGAAAAATAGAGCGGAGAAATGAAGAGGAGCCGAATCCCAGTAAAATAGTAATGCATTACAGTATATCATTTTATTTTGATCAAGTAATGAGGCGAATTGTCACTCTATTTTCGTTTTCTTTTAAGTTCCAACTTCCGGAAATAGTAACATCTTTTATTCATATTTACTGAAAACTTATATTTAAGACGAAAGTGAGCTCATATGTTTTCTTTGTATCATTTAACAATGATCTCCCTTCCTGTTTATAACTGCATTTTCCTTTGAGAATCCTTTAACTTCTGAATTATTGTTGCGCCATTTGCAATTCTGTGTACCGACAGTTAGTTTAGGTATATGTAGGTGTGGCAAATAGTTGGATCGGATTGAATTTGGATGGGTTATGGCTTGAGAAAAAATGGCTTAGATTACAATTCATTCAAATATAATATGGGCAAATATGAAATTGGTTAAATATGTTTTGGGCAAAATGGTTCAAACCCATTTAAATAAATTTATCTTTCAAAAAAAGAAAAACACCCCTCCCCACAAATACCCCTTCTCCCTCACCTCTCACCAACCTACCCCTAAAAAAAAAATTATTTTCAAAAAAGCAAAAACAAAAAAATTACCCCTCCCCCGGGCACCCTGACTCCCCTCCCCGCCCCCCCTTCCACCAACTTACCCCTAAA
>NC_028640.1:13671590-13732776 GCF_001406875.1 Solanum pennellii
CCCCTCTACCAACCTACCCTCCACCCCCCCTTCACCCCTTCTCCACCAACCTACCCCTAATTTTTTTTTTAATTTTCCAAAAACAATAGAAATCTGTATTTCAGAAGAAAAAAAATTAACACCACCCCATGCCTGCCTCTGGATGTGTATTCTCATGTTAACTAATTTTGTTCATATTTATATGATCTTAAATAGGTTAAAGACCATATTAACCCATTTAAGATAAGGAAAGAACATATGAGTGATTCATTTAACTTAATGTGGGTAAAATAGTTTCATGTCCTTATATGGGTTGAAAATGAAGGAATATTGATTGTATTGAAGTATTAACCTAATAAGGGAATATATGGGAGATATATATATAGGAGATATAGGAAAGAGTACTAATAGGACTAGGATTAAGGAGTACTAATCCTAATAGGACTAGGATTAGTACACAGTAAATACTAATATTATTTAATACTATTTATTTAATACTATCTGTTATTATCCCCCCTCAAGCTGAGCTGAGCGGAAGCGAACAGAAGCTTGGAACTGAGGTAATCGTGCTGTCGGCTCGCGAGAGGCTTGGTGAGAATATCAGCCGGTTGTTCATTAGTGGGTACATACTGCACAGTCATGGTGCCGGCCTGAACTTCATCGCGAACAAAGAGACAATCGGTATCAACATGCTTCATTCTGGTGTGTAGGACGGAATTCTTGGCCACACAGATGGTTGATTTGTTGTAACAATAGAAAGCAGGAACAGTGTGAGTGGCGCGGAGTTCGCGAAGAATATATGTGACCCACATGGTCTCAGCAGCAAGAAGAGCAAGGGCGCGGTATTCAGCTTCAGTCGAGGACCGAGAGACCTTGGGTTGTTTTTTTGTACACCAGGAGATCAGGTTCGGCCCCAAAAAAACGAGAAACCCCGATGTAGATTTTCTGTCATTTTTATCATTCGCCCAATCTGAATCTGAGAAACCCCGAAGCTCCAAGTCCCCGGGTCGAATGAGTAAACCACGACCAAGAGTGCCAAAAATGTACCTGAGAATGCGTTTTAGACAATGGTAATCATGTTCACTTGGTTGATGCATGCGCTGAGCAACTCGGTTGACAGCAAACTGGATGTCAGGACGGGTAATGGCCAGATACTGTAGAGCCCCAATGAGGCTGCGGAAGTGGGTGATATCGGCAAAGGGGGTGTCGGCTCCATTCGTAGACGAAGAGACTGCCATCGGTGTTGGTTGACTGGTGCATTTTTCCAGTCCAGCTTTCTGCAACAGATCTCGAGCATATTTTGACTGATGAAGAAACAAGCCGCTGCCTGTCCGAGAAACCTCCATTCCCAGAAAATAATGTAACGGGCCAAGGTCCTTCATTTTGAAGGTAGTATGCATAGCTCGAGTGACATCCTGAATGAGAGCTGCAGTAGAGCCTGTAATAATGATATCATCTACATAGACAAGAAGAATGACTGTACCGTGTGCTGAATGTCGAGTAAACAGACTCGTGTCGTGTACGCAACACGTGAAGCCGAGTCCCTGGAGGAACGTTTTCAGACGTGTGTACCAAGCACGGGGGGCTTGCTTGAGCCCATACAGAGACTTCTGGAGTTTGCAAACATGTTGAGGGAAGCGGGGATCAACATAGCCCGGTGGTTGCGTCATGTAGATAGTTTCATCAAGCATGCCATGAAGAAAAGCATTGGAAACATCCAACTGATTGATGAGCCAATTGTTGCGCACGGCGAGTGACAGTACCAGGCGAATGGTTTCCTGCCGAATAACAGGACTGAATGTCTCGGAGTAATCAAGCCCATACTCCTGATTGTAGCCTTTAGCAACCAAACGAGCCTTGTACCTGGAAATACTGCCATCCGCATTGTGTTTAATTTTGTACACCCATTTACAGCCCACTGGGTGCCGCCCATGGGGCTTAGGTACAAGAACCCAAGTTTTCTGATCAGTCAAAGCCTTAAACTCGTCATCCATAGCATGACGCCAATAAGCATTTTTTGAGGCAACAGAGTAGGTTGTTGGTTCACTATCGGGAAGGGGTGTATTTGGTAGTATGGTAGCCTGAAAGGTTTTGGGTTTAAAGATACCGGCTTTGCCACGGGTTAACATGGGATGAGTATTGGGGGGTGGCACGGGCGGTGGTGATTCGGGGGTGGCCGGGAAGGACCCAAAACGGATCGGGCTGGAGATGTTGTGGGTATGGGGTGGTTCGGGTTGGTTGTGAGTGTGGGTGGTGGTTGCGGGTGTATTGTGGGTGACGGTCGAAGGGGTGATGAGGGGTGGTTGGGTAGTGGGTGGAGGTGTGGGGGAAGGTGGTGAGGGACCCTGTGAGTATGTTGGAAAAAGGGGAAGGACGCCAATGAATGATGTATTTGTGGAGGAGGAAATAGACTCGTAGGGAAACTCATTTTCGACAAATTTGACATGACGAGATATGTAGACTTTATGAGTTTGTGGGTCAAGACAGCGATAACCCTTGGAGGTAGGATGATAGCCCAAAAAAATACAAGGACGGGATCGGGGTTGTAATTTGTGAGTAATATGAGGGCGTAGCCAAGGGTAGGCAAGACACCCAAAGACGCGGAGGTTGGTATAATTGGGAAGTTCTTGGTAAAGGAGTTGATAGGGTGATTTGTTGGAGAGAGTGTGACTGGGCATTCTGTTAATGAGGTAGTTTGCGGTGGCTAGAGCTTCTACCCAAAAGGAGACAGGGAGATGAGATTGATGTAGAAGAGTAACCACCGTTTCAATGAGATGGCGATGCTTACGCTCAGCCACCCCATTCTGTTCGGGAGTGTATGGACAGGAGGTTTGATGTATAATTCCCAGGGATTGCAGAAACTGGCCAAAGATGTTATTGACATATTCCTTTCCATTGTCACTTCGAAAAAGTTTAACATGAGAATTGAATTGTGTTTTGACCATTTTTTCAAAAGTGACAAAGGTGGTGTATGCCTGTGATTTGTGTTTTAGTGGGTACAACCAAGTGTATTTTGTAAAATCATCCACAAAACAAATATAATAGCGAAAACCAGCAAATGAAGGAACAGCAGTAGGACCCCATAGGTCAGAATGAATAAGTTGAAAAGGTGCAGTTTTACGCTTCTCAGATAAAGTAAAAGGTAATTTATGAGATTTAGCAATTGAACAGGAGTCACAATTGTTTACATGAATGGAAGAAAAACCTAATTGAGACATTAAAGAATTTATTATTTGAGTAGACGGGTGACCCAGACGACTGTGCCACAACAGACTGTGGCCATCAGCCGAAAGAGCCACCGGAGCCACAGGAACGCTTTCTGAAACTGGGTGGGCAGACGAACTTGTGCCAGGAAGAACGTACAGACCATGCTCACAGGGGCCCTGAAAAATCACCCTCTTGGTAGTATTGTCTAGGATCTGAAAATCATTAGAGGTGAACAAGAGTGAGCAATTATTGTCTTTTGTGAATTGGTGAACTGAAAGGAGATTGGATTTAATAGAAGGGACGTGGGTAAGGTTACCTAGGTGAAAGATAGCGGTGGGGGTTTTAATGGTACCCGTGCCAGTGTGAGAAATATTAAGGGACTCACCGTTGCCAACAGTAATACCATTGGAGCCATGATATGGATTTGGAGCGTTAAGCTTGGATAGATCAGAAGTAACGTGCATGTTGGCCCCAGTATCCAACAGCCATTCAGAGGAAGGGCCGGCTTGAGATGCATAATTGGCACGGTTATCACTATTTCGGCTCTCCTCATACCGAAACCAGCAACGAACAGCGGTGTGTCCTGTTTTCTGACAGATTTGACAAGTTGGACGATCCCGCTCGTAAGTGCCCTGCCCGCCGCTGGAAGATGACTGCCCGCCGCTGCCGAAGGAGTGCAGGCTGTTGTTGCTGCCGTGCTGCTGACCGTCGTACGGCGGACGACTGCCCTGCCGACCGCCGCGCCCGCGGCCTCCGCTGTTTCTGCCGTAGCCATGGCGGCTCCCCTGCCGGCCGCCACCACGCCCCCCGCGATAGTTCTGGCTTGCGGTGAGGGCGGTGGCCGGCTCCATAACAGCGGCTTCTCGGAGAAGAAGTTTGCTCTCCAGATCCACGTTGATTTCTTCACTTTTTAGCCACGAGGAGAGAGTAGCCAGGTCAACGGGCGTTGGACTGATGCGAACTGCCTGTTTAATGGAGGAGTAAGCTGATGGGAGCCCCCGAACGACGCACATGACGAGATCTTTTTCGGGAATGATTTCGTTCACGGTGTCGAGGGCTGTGATGATGGTGGAGACCTCGTCTAAATACTCCGCCATAGTTTTCGTTCCTTTGGTAATTGTGTGGAGACGATCACGCAATTGAAAAATATGAGAGTGGGAAATTGATGCATAGCGTGTTGCGAGGGCCGTCCACAGGGCTGAAGCAGTTGTGTAGGATCGGACGTGTTTCTGAACCGTGGGAGAGATGACCGCAATCAAACATGATCGGATCTGGCCATCCACGGCTTTCCAGGCGGCATGGGCCGGATTGGTTTTTTCTGATTTGTCCGTGGCGGTGATGACTGCCGGCGGCGGTTCTGTGCTTCCATCGACGTATTTGAGAAGGTAATTGGCCTCAAGGGCTGTAAGAACGGTGATTTTCCATGTAGGGTAATTTATGTCTGATAATTTTTCGGGAATCAGGGCATGAAGATGCCTGAGAAGGAGTTTAACGCCAGAAGGAAGTGAATCGAGAGGATCCACCTCGGTTGTCATGGCTGCCGCTGCCCAAGAGAAGAGAGGGAACGATCGGTGCCCTAAAGAGTGAAAAAAACCTAGAGAAAAGAAGATCTAGGTTTTCTGGCTCTTGATACCATGAAGGAATATTGATTGTATTGAAGTATTAACCTAATAAGGGAATACATGGGAGATATATATAGGAGATATAGGAAGGAGTACTAATCCTAATAGGACTAGGATTAAGGAGTACTAATCCTAATAGGACTAGGATTAGTACACAGTAAATACTAATATTATTTAATACTATCTGTTATTAGAAATTATCACCTCAGATATCCGTAGCTACGCAAAAAATGTTGGTTATTGTCACTGTTTTCATAAGCCGCTAATAGAAAAACATGTGGTTTTCAATTATCACTCAACTTTGCTTTAGTTGGTCAATTTTAACTGGATCGTTCTAATGTCGTCTTATAGACATAAGATACTCAAAGAAGATGATATTGTTATTTGTCAAATGCAAGTATGATACGAATGATCCTAAAAGTGCATGTGTAGAAAGATGCTTAAATGTACTAACCAACACACAGGATAATGTCAGAATGGTGAGATTTGCGAAAATCAGGTAAATTAGATGATTCACTTAATTAGTTGAAACATTTATGTATTGTTTCTCTTTATTAGTATATATACTTTCAAAATGGTCTTTACCGATTTATAAACATACAACAGATATTCCAGAAACCTGAATATGCAAAAACTATGTTATATATTCAGGACTAACGGACATGGTTGGGGTCTTTCAGCCGATGATAATATAAAGGTAATTATGTATATACTATAATATAGTTAATTGTATTTTTTAAAACTCTTTACATTATCAGTCAGGACAGTTCATCATTGAATAATGCGGAGAAGTGATTTCATCTGAAGCAGCAAAAGAACGGTCTCATCTTAATGAAGCTCATGGTAAGTTATCGACATTAGAGATGGTTGTCAATAGTTTCAGTAGATGCTTATTATGTCATTGTCTGTACAAGGAAGGGAAATTTTGCAATATTCCTAAATCATTCATGGTAAGTGTTGAATCAACGATTGTCAATTTGATGAAAAGTGAAATTATTAAGATAGAGACGTTGGTCAGTCTGTGGCACATATGTTGTTGAATTTCCCAGTCGACCAAATTGTGAAAAGTGGAAATGGACTGTTTTAGGGGAAACAACATTAGGAATATTTGTAATAAAGAATATACCTCTTGGAAAGGAGCTCACAATTAATTATTATTTTGAGTGGTACGCGGGTGCAACTGTTCGTTGTCTATGTGGAGATGCAAAATGTTGTATCTTTTTGGTTGCCAAGTCTCAAAGTTTCATGGTAACTTAAGTTTCTTATGATACAACAAACAAGGGGGAGAAAAGTGATTCCTATTGGCATATGCTTTTTTCTGTTTTCCAAAACAGAATAGATGCTTCTAAATTTGGTATGAGTCTGTCAATCTCATTTCTTATTCTTTACTGCTGTTTTTATCTTCGCTCTCATTCTTTGGTCAACTTTAGCTATTTAGTTGCTACAAGAAATTGTTAAAAAGGAATAGTAATTGGAGTTGAAAATAAAAGATTTGGTGGTTGGCAAATTGGTAAGATTTGCAACCATTTTTGACTTTGCTATATTTACCTATGTCATTAGTGAAATTGACATGGTTTTATCCTTCTATGAATAGAGCATTATTGCTCATTTGTAGAACACACAAAATTAGAGAGAAAAAACATTTTGACAGCAAAGTGAGGTATTCCATAGACTATACAACAAAAATAATCTATGAAGAAAAATAGAGTGTGAGCGGTATTTTAGTAAGATGTAAACCGAAAGAGTGTTGTTCCTTTTGAGTGTTTAGTAATCACTTTGACTATTGTATTCGTGACTACACAGTGTCAAATTCCTTACTATAGTAATATCAGTTGCTCCTCTTGGCCCGTGGTTTTTTCTCTTATTCAGAAGGGTTTCCACGTAAAATTTTTGGTGTTGTTATTTTCCCATTTTATTTCCATTACTTTTACCTTATATATGTTTGTGTTTATCCGTGTTTTCCCAACAAGGAGTACAATCATGTCTGGAAAGAGGGGAATGACACTCAACTTTATTTGCTATAGTTTGTACTCAACTAGAGCCATGATGTCTCGGGTTAGTCAATACTGTTATTCTTATAGTAACCTGTATTTATAAGGTTAATAAACAGAAACAGAAATATGATGAAGCAGAAAATACATAAAATACAAGAAGTAATCCGAGTCCACAGAAACTACTGTCTGTCCTTAAGAAATTTAATCCCTCACTGTACCCAAGGTTATGGATTAATTTCTCCCAAGATAAAACGGATTAAACCTGTTAAAGAAATAGCGGTACCTCAAATTTCTTTAACTTTAGCGAACATCCAAACAACAACAAGTCACAGAGACTCAGTCGATCGACACTTTGATTTTTATTTGAGAGAAAAATAATTGCAGAGAAGGAAAAATCTTTTAGTGTTTGAAAAATTGAAAATTGACTTCCTTTTATAGCCATTTTCAGCAAGGAACGTGTCTGTTCAGTGAAATCTGTTCAGACCCGTTTTATCCAGAAAGTTGTGTCTTTTAGAAAAAAATAACAACTTATCGGAAAATTGTGTCTGTTAAGAAAATAACGACTTTTTGGAAAGTATCGACTTTTGGGAAAGTAACGACTTTTCGGAAAGAGTAACGACTTTTCGAAAAGAGTAACAACTTTTCGGAATGTTTACCGTTACCCGCAAATTTGTAAGAGATAATATTAAAAGGATTTATTTGATTTAACAAAAACTGATTAAATAAATTTTGTCCAAAAAATTTATCTATCAATCACGTCATTTGCCAAATCCAAATCCAAAGCCAAAGCCAAAGCCAAAGCCAAAGCCAAAGCCGAGGCCGAGGCCGAGCGACTACGACGACGGCGCGAGGGGGCATCTTCTTCTTAGCTCTTTAAGAAGTAATGGAAGTGTTTCCTTATATAAGGACAACAATTTTCCTTTCTTTTGCCGATATGGGAGAAATGACTTTTCATTTGCACTTTGCAAATGACTTTTCATTTTCCCTCCAAAGTAGTTCCCTCACTTTTCATATTCTCTCTTTTCTTTCCCATTCACACTTGCTAAACCCCAACAATCCCTCACATGAATGGGGAAGGCTATTATTAAAACATATGCATGAAAAAACTTGTGTGTCTTGTGGGTAAAGGTTAATTGCATCTGGATAAGTAGGTTTCCCTTTAAACTTTCCGTAGTGAACATATATCGGATATACTCGGTAAATCGGTAGATTTGATATCTTTAAACCGTCGAGCTTTGGTGTATACCTAGACAACATATGTCACACATCCAACCCTTGAACTGTTCTTAGTTCTCATTGTTTTGTTCGTTTCAGCCATGAACACATCTTGGATAGTAAGTGCTTAAAGAACTGGTCCTACCGGATTCTCTTTGAAGCGGCTTACACTTCACACTTACATAGGTGATTTCTAAATGTGTTATCCCATAGATACACCATTTGATATTCCCTGTATCAAACTTAGAAACCATTAAAAAGTCCTTATGTCTTTATCCTGGTTACTAAACATTGTCTCTTCATGAGAATGGACCATAAAATAATAATAATTTTTTTTTCTTTACAATGTTGAACCGTCATCAATGACTTTGTTTTATCTCCTTGAACCTAGATATTGGGATCTCCAGTATTCTAGGTAGAGTTACCGCCACGATGTCTTGTTCTCGGCCATAGTCCCATTCCCGTCGATGATTTCTCAACTCCCTCTCTATTTTGGCCTTTTGTAAGTGGATCCGACACATTATCTTTTGACTTCACATAGTCAATTGTGATAATTCCACTAGAGAGTAGTTGTCTCACAGAGTTATGTCTTCGTCTTATGTGACAAGACTTGCCGTTATACATAATGCTTCCAGCCCTTCCTGTTGCAGCTTGACTATCAGAATGTATGCAAATAGGGCCATTGGTTTGGGCCAAAATGGAAAATCTTCTAATAAATTCCGGAGCCATTCAGCTTCTTCACCTGCCTTGTCTAAAGCAATGAATTCAGACTCCACTGTAGAGGGAGCTATACATTTTTGTTTGGATGATTTCCAAGATGTTGCTCCTCCACCAATAGTAAAAACGTATCCACTTGTGGATTTTGTTTCAGTTGATCCAATAATCCAATTTGCATCACTATAACCTTCAAGAACGGATGGATATTTGTTGCAATGTAAAGCATAGTTTTGATTGTCATCTAAGTATCCCAAAACTCTCTTCATTGCCAACCAATGATTTTGATTAGGATTACTTGTGTATCGACTCAGTTTACTGAAAGCGCAAGCTATGTCTGGTCGTGTACAATTCATGACTTACATTAAGCTTCCCAATACGCTAGCATAGTCCAATTGAGACTGACTTTCACATTTATTCTTTGCAAGATGAAGGTTTACATCAATTGGAGTCTTTGCCCTTTTTAAATTCCAAAATTTTATCTTTTCAAGTATCTTTTGAATTTAATGAGTTTGAAACAATGCTAGAGCGTTAGAAGTTTTAAGAATTTTAATTTCTAATATCGCATCCGCAACTCCTAAATCTTTCAAATCAAACTTACTAGCGAGCATACACTTAATAGCTTTTATATTAGCAATGTCTTTGCTCATTATAAGCATGTCATTTACATATAGGCATAATAACTTTCTAATTAGGAGTATTTTTAATGTAAGCACATTTATCACATTCATTGATCTTAAATCCATTTGACAACATGGTTTGATAAAACTTTGCATGCCATTGTTTTGGTGCTTGTTTTAGTCCATAAAGTGACTTAATAAGTGTACACACTTTCTTTTCTTTACCAGGAACTACAAAACCCTCAGGCTATTCTATGTAAATTTCTTCTTCAAGCTCTCCATTTAAGAAGGCTGTTTTCACATCCATTTGATGAATTTCAAGACCGTATACTGCAGGTAGTGCAATCAACATCCGAATTGATGTAATCCTAGTCATTGGCGAGTATGTGTCAAAATAATCAAGACCTTCTTTTTTTCTAAAACCTTTGACAACAAGTCTTGGTTTATATTTGTCAATAGTTCCATCGTCTTTCATCTTCCTTTTAAAGATCCATTTTGAACCCAAGGGTTTGTTCCCAGGAGTAAGATCAACCAACTCCCAAGTATGATTGCTTAAGATTGATTCAATTTCACTATTAACAGCCTCCTTCCAAGAGGTTGAGTCGCTAGACAACATTGCTTCCTTGACGTTTACTGCGTCTTGGACTTTCTTCATTTTGTTCATTCTCTTTTCGTTCTTCTCTGGGTTGTTTAGATCCCCCACTAGATGACTCAAATCTAGTTTTATACGGATAAATATGTTCAAAAAATTAAGCACTATCTGATTCCATTACTGTATTATCATGAATATCCGGATGTTCGGACTTATGAACCAAAAATCGACATGCCTTACTGTTTGTGGCATATCCAATGAATACACAATCCACAGTCTTAGGTCCTATTTTTACCCTCTTAGGTATAGGAACTTGGACTTTGGCTAGACACCCCCACACTTTGAAATATTTCAAATTGGGTTTTCTACCTTTCCATTTCTCATATGGAATTACATTTGTGTTTGAGTGAGGCACTCTGTTAAGTATTTGATTTGCTGTAAGGATAGCTTCCCCCCACAAGTTCTGTGGTAAACCTGAACTTATATGTAATACATTCATTATTTCTTTTATAGTTCGGTTTTTCCTTTCGGCAATTCCATTAGACTGAGGAGTGTAAGGAGCACTAGTTTGATGGATTATTCTATTTTCTAAACATATTTCTTCAAATGGAGATTCATATTCTCCACCTCTATCACTTCTGATCATTTTGATCTTTTTATCTAACTTATTTTCAACTTCAGTTTTATATTGCCTAAATGCATCTATTGCTTCATCCTTTCTATTTAACAAATATACATAACAATATCTAGTGCAATCCTCAATAAAAGTTATGAAATACTCTTTCCCACCACGTGATGGTGTTGACTTCATGTCACAAATATCAGTGTGAATCCATTCTAAAGGATTTGAATTCCTTTCAACTGATTTATAAGAATGCTTAGCATACTTAGATTCAACACAAATTTGATGTTTTTTTTATTGCACTCAAATTTTGGCAAAATATTTAATTTAATCAGTTTTCGCAAGGTTTTGTTATTAACGTGTCCCAAACGTTCATGCCATAAACATTTAGACTCAAGCAAGTAAGAAGAATAAAAATATTTATTCATATCAACTACAATTACATTGAGTTTGAAAAGGTCATCTCCTACATACATATCATTTTTGCTTACTACTACTTTATCAGAAACAACAACATATTTAAATTCATTCTTGGTGAGAACTGGAATTGAAACTAAATTCTTTCTCAATTATGGAACATATGAGACCCTATTCAAAGTCACCACCTTGCCTGATGTCATCTTTAATAGGACTTTGCCAGTTCCTTCCACTTTTGCAAAAGCGGAGATTGCCATAAATAATTTTTCATCTGTAAGTGCTGGAGTATATGATGAAAATAATTCTTTGTTGACACAAACATGGCATGAGGCACCAGAATCTATCCACCATTCTCTTGGATTTCCAACCAAGTTACATTCTGAAAGCATTGCAAAGAGATCGACCATTTCTCCTTTGGATTCAGCCAAATTTACTTGATCCTTTTTTTTCTTGTCCTTCTTTGGACCCCGACATTCATTATCCCTATGACCATGTTTACCACAGTTAAAGCAGTTTCCATTGAATTTCTTCGGAGGAGGATTGCTTTTTGGACCAGATGCTTTCTTTCTTTTCTTTAATTTTGTGGGATCTTCTTCAACAAAATTTACTCCAGCTATTGCTGAATTACCACGTGACCTCTTTTCTGCAGCCTTATTATCCTCTTCGATTCTCAACCTTACTATGAGATCTTCAACAGTCATCTCCGTGCGTTTATGTTTCAAGTAATTTTTGAAGTCTTCCATAATGGAGGTAACTTTTCAATAATTACAGTCACTTGAAAAGCATCATTCACAATTAATACTACATTAAAGATTATGAGAGTATTAAGGGAAAACTTAATATTTCTAACGTAGGCATTAAATAAATTTATACCTTCAGCAAGGATATCATGAATTATGACCTGCAATTCTGGAACTTGGGTGACGACTGTCTTATTGTCTATCATCTGATAGTCCAGAAATTTTGCCACAATGAATTTCTTCATTCCGACATCTTCTGTTTTGTACTTCTTTTCTAAAGCATCCCAGAGTTTTTTTGAGGTTTTGGCATTGCTGTACACATTGTACAGATGATCTTGCAGACCACTCAAAATATAATTTTTACACAATAAATCTGAGTCTGTCCATGCTTCTGTTACCAAGAATCGTTCATCAGCCGGAGTTTCATCTGACATAACAGGAACATTCTCATTAATGAACTTCTTCAGACTCAACGTAGTGAGATAGAAGAACATTTTTTGTTGCCATCTCTTAATGTCGACTCCAGAAAACTTTGCAGGTTTCTCAACCGGCGCTAAGGCAGCATTTGAACGATTATGTGCAACCGATGTTGTTGCAGCACTTACTTTTCCAGCATTTGTTTGACTTGAATTAATAATTTTTTTCTGTCACAAATGGCAAATAAAATAAGTATTTGAAATACTAGCAGTAAAGAACAAATCTTTACACAAACTGTTGCTGATTTAACAATAAAGTTTTTATGTTCTTTTAATCGTTAATCGAATGAATTTTAAAAATTCAAGCAGAGTAGAAAACCATATCTCCAGAAACCTCAAATACAGAAACTCTTAAATTTCTTAAGATTGTTATTCTTATAGTAACCTATATTTATAAGGTTAATAAATAGAAACAGAAATAAGATGAAGCAGAAAATACATAAAATACAAGAAGTAATCCGAGTCCACAGAAACTACTGTTTGTCCTTAAGAAATTTAATCCCCTCACTGTACCCAAGGTTATGGATTAATTTCTCCTAAGATAAAATGGATTAAACCTGTTAAAGAAATAGCGGTACCTCAAATTTCATTAACTTCAGCGAACTTCAGAACAACAACAAGTCACACTGACTCAGTCGATCGACACTTTGATTTTTATTTGAGAGGAAAATAAATGCAGAGAAGGAAAAATTTTTTAGTGTTTGAAAAATCGAAAATTGACTTCCTTTTATAGCCATTTTCAGCAAAGAACGTGTCTATTCAGTGAAATCTGTTCAGACCCATTTTATCCAGAAAGTTGTGTCTTTTGGAAAAAATAACAACTTCTTGGAAAATTGTTTCTGTTAGGAAATAACGACTTTTTGGAAAGTAACGACTTTTCAGAAATAGTAACAACTTTTCGGAATGTTACCATTACCCGCAAATTTATAAGAGATAATATTAAAAGGATTTATTTGATTTAACAAAAAGTGATTAAATAAATTTTGTCCAAAAAATTTATCAATCAATCACATCATTTGCCAAATCCAAATCCAAATCCAAATCCAAATCCGAAGCCGCAAATCCTAATCCAAATCCAAAGCCGAAGTCGAAGCCGAGGCCGAGGCCGAGCAAGTGACGACGACGGCGCGAGGGGGCATTTTTTTCTTAGCTTTTTAAGAAGTAATGGAAATGTTTCCTTATATAAGAACAACAATTTCCCTTTCTTTTTTGCCGATATTGGAGAAATGACTTTTTATTTGCACTTTGCAAGTGACTTTTCATTTTCCCTCCAAAGAAGTTCCCTCACTTTTCATATTCTCTCTTTTCTTTTCCCATTCACACTTGCTAAACCCCAACAATCCCCCACATGAATGTGAAAGGCAATTATTAAAACATATGCATGAAAAAACTTGTGTGTCTTGTAGGTAAAGGTTAATCGCATCTGGATAAGTGGGATTCCTTTTAAACTTTCTGTAGTGAACATATATCGGATATACTCCGTCAATTGGTAGATTTGATATCTTTGAACCGTCGACATTTAGTGTATACCTAGACAACATATGTCACACAATCCACCCTTGAACTGTTCTTAGTTCTCATTGTTTTGTTCGTTTCAGCCATGAACACATCTTGGATAGTAAGTGCTTAAAGAACTTGCCTTACCGGATTCTCGCTGAAGCGGCTTACACTTCACACTTACATGGTGATTTCTAAATATGTTATCCCATAGATACACCATTTGATATTACCTGTATCAAACTTAGAAACCATTAAAAAGTCCTTATGTCTTTATCCTGGTTACTAAACATTGTCTCATCATGAGAATGGACCATAAAATAATAATATTTTTTTTCTTGACATTGTTGAACCGTCATCAATGACTTTGTTTTATCTCCTTGAACCTAGATGTTGGAATATCTAGTCTTCTAGGTAGAGTTACCGCCACGATGACTTGTTCTCAGCCATAGTCCCATTCCCGTCGATGATTTCTCAACTCCCTCTCTATTTAGGCCTTTTGTAAGTGGATCCGACACATTATCTATTGACTTCACATAGTCAATTGTGATAATTCCACTGGAGAGTAGTTGTCTCACAGAGTTATGTCTTCGTCTTATGTGACGAGACTTACCGTTATACATAATGCTTCCATCCCTTCCTATTGCAGCTTCACTATCAAAATGTATGCATATTGGGCCATTGGTTTGGGCCAAAATGGAATATCTTCTAAGAAATTCCAGAGCCATTCAGCTTCTTCACCTGCCTTGTCTAAAGCAATGAATTCAGACTCCATTGTAGAGGGAGCTATACATTTTTGTTTGGATGATTTCCAAGATGTTGCTCCTCCACCAATAGTAAAAAACGTATCCACTTGTGGATTTTGTTTCAGTTGACCCAATAATCCAATTCGCATCACTATAACCTTCAAGAACGGATGGATATTTGTTGTAATGTAAAGCATAGTTTTGAGTGTCATCTAAGTATCCCAAAACTATCTTCATTGCCAACCAATGATTTTGATTAGGATTACTTGTGTATCGACTCAGTTTACTGATAGCGCAAGCTATGTCTGGTCGTGTACAATTCACGACTTACATTAAGCTTCCCAATACGCTAGCATAGTCCAATTGAGACTGACTTTCACCTTTATTCTTTGCAAGATGAAGGTTTACATCAATTGGAGTCTTTGCCCTTTTAAAATTCCAAAATTTTTATCTTTTCAAGTATCTTTTGAATTTAATGAGTTTGAGACAATGCTAGACCGTTAGGAGTTTTAAGAATTTTAATTGCTAACATCGCATCAGCAACTCCTAAATCTTTCATATCAAACTTACTAGCGAGCATACACTTTGTAGGTTTTATATTAGCAATGTCTTTGCTCATTATAAGTATCTCATCTACATATAGGCATAAAATAACTTCCTGATTTGGAGTATCTTTAATGTAAACACATTTATCACATTCATTGATCTTAAATCCATTTGACAACATGGTTTGATCAAATTTTGCATGTCATTGTTTTGGTGCTTGTTTTAGTCCATAAAGTGACTTAATAAGTTCACACACTTTCTTTTCTTTACCAGGAACTACAAAACCCTCAGGCTATTCAATGTAAATTTCTTCTTCAAGCTCTCCATTTAAGAAGGCTGTTTTCACATCCATTTGATGAATTTCAAGACCGTATACTGAAGCTAGTGCAATTAACATCAAAATTGATGTAATCCTAGTCACTGGCGAGTATGTGTCAAAATAATCAAGACCTTCTTTTTTTCTAAAACCTTTGACAACTAGTCTTGCTTTATATTTTTCAATAGTTCCATCGTCTTTCATCTTCCTTTTAAAGATCCATTTTGAACTTAAGGGTTTGTTCCCTGGAGAAGGATCAACCAACTCCCAAGTATGATTGCTTAAGATTGATTCAATTTAACTATTAACAACCTCCTTCCAAGAGGTTGAGTCGCTAGACAACATTGCTTCCTTGACGTTTACTGCGTCTTGGACTTTCTTCATTTTGTTCATTCTCTTTTGGTTCTTCTCTGGGTTGTTTAGATCCCCCACTAGATGACTCAAGTCTAGTTTTATACGGATAGATATGTTCAAAAAATTCAGCACTATCTGATTCCATTACTGTATTATCATGAATATCCGGATGTTCGGACTTATGAACCAAAAATTGACATGCCTTACTGTTTGTGGCATATCAAATGAATACACAATCCACAATCTTAGGTCCTATTTTTACCCTCTTAGGTATAGGAACTTGGACTTTGGCTAGACACCCCCACACTTTGAAATATTTCAAATTGGATTTTCTACCTTTCCATTTGTCATATGGAATTACATTTGTCTTTGATTGAGGCACTCTGTTAAGTATTTGATTTGCTGTAAGGATAACTTCCCCCCACAAGTTCTGTGGTAAACCTGAACTTATAAGTAATGCATTCATCATTTCTTTTAAAGTTCGGTTTTTCCTTTCGGCAATTCCATTAGACTGAGGAGTGTAGGGAGCACTAGTTTGATGGATTATTCCATTTTTTAAACATATTTCTGCAAATGGAGATTCATATTCTCCACCTTTATCACTTCTGATCATTTTAATCTTTTTATCTAACTGATTTTCAACTTCAGTTTTATATTGCCTAAATGCATGTATTGCTTCATCCTTGCCATTTAGCAAATATACATAACAATATCTAGTGCAATTGTCAATAAAAGTTATGAAATACTTTTTCCCACCACGTGATGGTGTTCACTTCATGTCACAAATATCAGTGTGAATCCATTCTAAAGGATTTTAATTCCTTTCAACAGATTTATAAGAATGCTTAGCAAACTTAGTTCTACACAAATTTGACAATTTGATTTATTGCACTCAAATTTTGGCAAAATATTTAATTTAATCAGTTTTCGCAAGATTTTATTATTAACGTGTTCCAAACGTTCATTCCATAAATATTTAGACTCAAGTAAGTAAAAAAAATAAAAATCATTATTCATATCAACTGAAATTATATTGTGTTTGAAAAGGCCATCACTAAGGTAGCCTTTTCCTACATACATATCATTTTTGCTTACTACTACTTTATCAGAAACAAATACACATTTAAATTCATTATTGGTCAGAATTGGAATTGAAACTAAATTCTTTCTCAATTTTGGAACATATGAGACCCTATTCAAAGTCACCACCTTGCCTGATGTCATCTTTAATAGGACTTTGCCAGTTCCTTCCACTTTTGCAAAAGCGGAGATTGCCATAAATAATTTTTCATCTGTAAGTGTTGGAGTATATGATGAAAATAATTCTTTGTTGGCACAAACATGGCATGAGGCACCAGAATCTATCCACCATTCTCTTGGATTTCCAACCAAGTTGCATTCTAAAAGCATTGCACAGAGATCGTCCATTTCTCCTTTGGATTCAGCCCAATTTGCTTGATCCTTCTTTTTCTTGTCCTTCTTTTGACCCCGACATTCATTAGCCCTATGACCATGTTTACCACAGTTAAAGCAGTTTCCATTGAATTTCTTCTTAGGAGGACTGCTTTTAGGACCAGATGCTTTCTTTCTTTTCTTTAATTTTGTGGGATCTTCTTTAACAAAATTTACTCCAGCTATTGCTGAATTACCACGTGACCTCTTTTCTGCAGCCTTATTATCCTCTTCGATTCTCAACCTTATAATGAGATCTTCAACAGTCATCTCCTTGCGTTTGTGTTTCAAGTAATTTTTGAAGTCCTTCCATAATGGAGGTAACTTTTCAATAATTACAGCCACTTGAAAAGCATCATTCACAATCAATCCTGCATTAAAGATTATGTGAGTATTAAGGGAAAACTTAATATTTCTAACATAGGCATTAAATAAATTTATACCATCAGCAAGGATATCATGAATTATGACCTGCAATTCTTGAACTTGGGTGACGACAGTCTTACTGTCTATCATCTTATAGTCCAGAAATTTTGCCACAATGAATTTCTTCATTCCGGCATCTTCTGTTTTGTACTTCTTTTCTAAAGCATTCCAGAGTTCTTTTGAGGTTTTGGCATTGCTGTACACATTGTACAGATCATCTTGCAGACCACTCAAAATATAATTTTTACACAAAAAATCTGAGTCTGTCCATGCTTCTGTTACCAAGAATCGTTCATCAGCCGGAGTTTCATCTGACATAACAGGAACATTCTCATTAATGAACTTCTGCAGACTCAACGTAGTGAGATAGAAGAACATTTTTTGCAGCCATCTCTTAAAGTCGACTCCAGAAAACTTTGCAGGTTTCTCAACCGGTGCTAAGGCAGCATTTGAACGATTATGTGCAACCGATGTTGTTGCAGCACTTACTATTCCAGCATTTGTTTGACTTGAATTAGTCATTTCTGTCACAAATGGCAAATAAGTTAAGTATTTGAAATACTAGTAGTAAAGAACAAATCTTTACACAAACTGTTTCTGATTTAACGATAAAGTTTTTATGTTCTTTTAATCGTTAATCGAATGAATTTTAATAATTCAAGCAGAGTAGAAAACCATAAAGGTTTTAATCTACAGAAACATCAAATACAGAAACTCTTAAATTTCTTAAGATTTTTATTCTTATAGTAACCTGTATTTATAAGGTTAATAAATAGAAACAGAAATAAGATGAAGCAAAAAATACATGAAATACAAGAAGTAATCCGAGTCCACAGAAACTACTGTTGTCCTTGAGAAATTTAATCCCCTCACTATACCCAAGGTTATGGATTAATTTCTCCCAAGATAAAATGGATTAAACCTGTTAAAGAAATAGCGGTACCTCAAATTTCATTAACTTCAGCGAACTTCAGAAAAACAACAAGTCACACAGACTCAGTCGATCGACACTTTGATTTTTATTTGAGAGAAAAATAAATGCAGAGAAGGAAAATTTTTTAAGTGTTTGAAAAATCGAAAATTGACTTCCTTTTATAGCCATTTTCAGCAAGGAACGTGTCTGTTCAGTGAAATCTGTTCAGACCCGTTTTATCCAGAAAGTTGTGTCTTTTGGAAAAAATAACAACTTCTTGGAAAATTGTTTCTGTTAGGAAATAACGACTTTTTGGAAAGTAACGACTTTTCGCAAAGTAACGACTTTTCGGAAATAGTAACAACTTTTCGGAATGTTACCGTTACCCGCAAATTTATAAGAGATAATATTAAAAGGATTTATTTGATTTAACAAAAAGTGATTAAATAAATTTTGTCCAAAAAATTTATCAATAAATCACGTCATTTGCCAAATCCAAATTCGAAGCCGAGAGAGCGACGACGATGACGACACAAGGGGGCATCTTCTTCTTAGCTCTTTAAGAAGTAATTGAAGTGTTTCCCTATATAAGGACAACAATTTCCCTTTCTTTTGCCGATATGGGAGAAATGACTTTTCATTTGATTTTCCCTCCAAAGTAGTTCCCTCACTTTCATATTCTCTCTTTTCTTTTCTCATTCACATTTGCTAAACCCCAACAAATACTTGTGTTACCTGAAGGTTGCAGGTACTAGCGAAATTAGTTAAAATGTAACCGGCATTACAAAGAAAAATTCTCAAATGCAAGTGATATATAAATTGTCAACAGTAATTAGTGCCTATGATACTATAATATGGCTTTCTTACTGCAGATATAATATAAGGTGGGACCAAGTAATAGGTCACATAAGAATTATAATATTGGATCTTGTTCAACACGAAGATGAAGTATCCACGCATGCACAAGTGGAAGAAGCCTCGGTGCATACCCAAACAGAAAGTCAAATCTTCTAGTCGTAAGCAAGTCAACAAAGAAAGCACGAGAAGAAGTTATCAAGTAGGAGGTATTTTCTTTGTAACACTTCATGGTGTAGACAACTTTTTCTGTCATATTTTTCTTTATATTATTGCCAATATCATGCAGGGGATAAGTCACTTTGAAGCTCAACTGCTTATATGAAGAAACTTGCCCTACCATTCAAGTGTATGGGCGGGACAAACAGGATACCGCGTGCAACAATATAGCTGAGAAGTGGATCAAAGCAAACGTCTACTCTAAATATAATACACATTCTACTTTAAACTTATAATTCCAAATAATGTACTCTTATAATAAAAACTCATCATACTATTACAATAGTAATAATATGCTAGTTACTATCCGTCAATCTCAAGCAAGTTTTGATTGACTATGAATTTTCATTATCCATGTCATGACTCCATTTAAACCTTGTTATAAGACGTGTATTTCGGCACTTGTGATATTATATGCTTGCCACACTGCTTGTAATTTTGAAAAATTAACTTCTCATCTTGGTTACAAAAGTAGAAAGATGTTGAAGAATATGAAAATAGTAACTCTTGTTATCAAGAGCTTACACAATTCGCTTTGAAAAATTTCCATAGATTTGAGAAATATTATGCTACTAATCGCCTTCAAATCGCATAGAAAATTTATAAAAAGGGAATAAAAACAATAAACAAAACTATACTCACAATTTACATTATGATTAAATCAATTCTATTTATTCATTTTATGATGGTAATTTATTTTTCGATCATTTTTGTTTTTGATATCTCCATATATGTTTTAACTGCTTTTTGTTTTTATATAAATAGACATAATAACTGAAGAGAACATAAATTTCCAACAACATTATTTGTAAAAGTTGTATAATAACAATATTTATCAGAATTATATTTTTAAAATTTATGTAATAACATTCATATATCATATTTGAATTTTATTTTTGAGAATCACACATCATTTAGAAGCAAGTGTCCAGTGCTATTAACCATACATGAGAATTATACATCAATGTTAGGTCCAACGAGATTAGAAAGAACATATCTTATGTGAGACTCGAATTATGATATGTAATTTGATGGATATTCTCTTACGTCTATGTAATCAATCAGATTTGTCATCATCATGTAGACTCTTAGTGCTGCTTCAAAGTAAACATGGAGAATATCATGTTCAATCCATTCATACCCTAAAATTCAATATACCTATCCCCAACTATCAAATTTGCCCAAATGATTGATTATTTAAATTTAGATTCTATTGCATCTCTCTGCAAAACATGACAAATTACAACTTAAAAGATACATATTTTTAACCATTAAATAAGAATTATATAATAAAGAAATATGTCTTAAACCTTGTTATGTTAAATAAATGCCAGCTATTGTAAGACACTTACCCCAACGTTTACTTGATTTCTTTCTACTCTTTTTTGGTGGTGTCCGCATTAGAAGTGTGTACATATATATTTGTCTAAAAAAAAATTGGGTGCTCATTATAAAACATGGTGAATAACAACAAATTTTAAATTGATGGCTCCAAAATACAACATAGTGATTACTAAAGAAAATTAAATATCATATTGATAATTCATGTTAAGGACAATTATTTGAATATCCTATTTATAATTGGGAAATCATTTATATCAGCTAGTTAGACTAAAGAATTTCAATAAACATAGTTGCCTAAAAAATTTTTTAATAAGAGAATATAAATAGCTCAGCAATAAATATATAACTTGAAAAAAGTTTTAAGTTAAAACAAAATGTGTCTTGTTGCAATAAAATACCTTGGTTTTAGTTCTCAAAAATATTACTAGCATATTAACTTTAAATACTTAAATTTAAAATTTAAAAATATCAGAAAAAGTTCTATAGTGATTATAATGAAAAATTAAAAATTGTTAAGTCTTTACTACAATACTAATGTCAAAACTATATACAAGGAATAATGAATAATTTTTAATATTAATCATGGCCTAAAATAAAGATCTCAAGTGTATATATTGTTGAACAATAATAAGATATACTCTCACAAGCAGATTTGATTATACAAAGTTGAAGATTAAAAGAGTCTCAATAAAATTAGTGGTCTAAAATGGAATTCTACTAAAACACCTCAAGTATATACATAGTTCAACAATAATAATATGTTAGTATTATGTTATAGTAGAAAATTTCAATAAAATTAGTGACCTAAAAACAATAATTTAATAAAATATCTCAAGTATGTACATAGTTCAACAACAATAATATATAATGTTATCTCACAAGTGGTTTTGTTGACTAAAGGTCAATAAAATTATTGGCGTAACACAAAATTTTAATAAGAGACATCAAATACGCATACATAGTTACCATTTGTAATCATGGCTACTATTTTTTTTCATTCAAAAACCTTGATAAACATCAATACACCAAAAATATTGTTGCAACAAGTGTTCTTGACACACATCAATACACCCTAAGAAAATTATTAATATACAAATTTTTTTAAAGGATTATGAAAGCTTACCAGTTTAAGAGGGAAAAATGGTGTTTGATTGAGAAAAGAGATGAAGAAAGTTTGCAATTGTGAGAGAAAAAGGCACGCAAAGAGCTAGAGAGGTGTTAGTATATTACTTTATAATATTTTAAATAAATCTGAACATTGCTAAGAGTCTCCTACATATCAGATTCGTTCAGACCTTTTTAAACTCATTAAGAGATGATAAATAAGAAAAAGTAGGTTTTAAATACTTATGATTTAATAAAGGAAAAACAGTGTTTCAAATTTATTTTGAGTAGATAGTTTCTAGCCAGTTTTTCCAATCAGAAGGGTTACAAGTTATTTTACCCTGTTGCAGGCAGCAACTGGGAAAACGAGCTAGCCACAATGATTCTCTACCTTTGAAATAGTTTGCTCCATTTTGATTGACAGTTGCTTCCTTATCATTTATCTTCATGTAGATAATTATGCAAGTTCATTCTCTATTTGACCACTGTTAGTCTGATGGTTCATTTATATCATTTGGTGTTTTATCTTATTATGTGAAGCGGGTTCAATTCCAAGTGAAGATTTTCCTTTTAAGTGTTGCATGCATTATTTGGTCAACCTCAGGTTAGCGGACATTTCGAGGGCCTCATACCTTCTAAAATTGTAAATTGAACCCCGAATCTTTTTTTATTTTCAAATAATTTTTAGATTGTTTATATCTTTTGAAAAACTCATATTTTCTTAATTTTTTTCAAAAATTAATTAACAACTCTCTTTGAAAATCGATTTTTCTTCAAAACTTAAATTGAGTTGATTTTTGAACACTAAAGTCATTTTTATTTTCAAAAACATCAATAAAGCAACAACAATAAGAAATGATCAAGAATCACTTCTCAATAGAAGACGTTTACATCAATTTTAATGTAATTTTTCTTAACATTTTTGTGAATGTTACGTGGGGGATAAACAATGAAGACACTTGGAAGCTCAATTCCGCATATAAAGAAATGTATCCCGTCATTGGAGATCATGAGTTAGGGACAAACATTTAATCTTCAAAAGAAATCCGGACAAATTAACTAGAAATCACTTCAAGTTTTCGTATTTCACAACTCAAAATTGATCACTTTTAAAGATTAATGTACGTAATTAAATAATCAAGAGATATTATACTCAAATTAAATTAATTATTAAAAAATGAAGTTTGAAGTTTGGATTCAATCAACTTAGAAGTCACATTTTCTTATTCCCTAAAGATAATAGACATAAACTTCATGTCCTTAAGAGAGTTTAAGAATTTTTGTAAGACCCCGAAAGTGACTTAGGTGAACTAGAGCCTAAAATGTTGGTCATTATGGTCTAAGTTCCTAATTAAGTCCATTGCATGGTATTGATGCAGTGTGTAAGAGTTTAGGTGCATTGGAAGTCAAACATCAAGGGACGACTAAGACGTTCGACGACTAAGTCACCTATGTGCCTCATATTTATTTGTTTATATGTGATTCATTAGGTTTTAAGGTCTTTATATGAGTAATTATAGCATATATAGATAGTGTGTCAAGTTTTGTGGTGTTCGGAGGTCAAATGTCCAAGAACGTCGATGACGTTTGAAAGTTGTGCCTTGAAACGACCTTGTGTGTCTAAGCATGTTTCATCGAGTTTTACGTGTTTGTTTTGAATGAAATTCATGTGAGAGGTGCTAAACTCGTATACAATTGTTTTTGGGTTGGAAACGTTCGGGAAAACATCCCCAAGGACCTTCCAAGGGTCCTTGAGGAAGGACCCAAATAATGGTGACAAGACTGTTCAAGCCAGCCCCAAACGACGGTGGCATCGACGGTTCATGGGACAATCGACGCCCTGTCGATGGGTAACTTTGGTGGATAATTGGTATTGTTATGGAATATACCCATGTTGAGTCTCTTAACTCAACGACGGAAGGACAGGACGGTCCGTTTATGGACAAACGGTCCGTCGACTGCCCAACCGTAGATGGGTCTGTCCTGTACGCAGCTTCGCTGTTAAGTGAGGGGTGAAGTTGTAATTTCACCCCAATTCAAAATAGAAGGTTTGGAGGTTCTTAAGAGGTATTTTGGGTATTTTAAACATGTATATAAGGGTTTAACACTTAGAAGATTTCATTCTTCCAAATAAAAAGCCCAAATCCCTTAGAATTGTCTCTGGAACTCCATTGGAGTCAAAACTCAAGGAAGGGCTTAGAGTGACGAAATGAGTGGAGATTCTTCATCAAAGTGAAGAATTACCTTCATCAAGGTATTTATTTTGATCCTTGAAACTCTCTTCATCAAGGAGCCCCAATTCTCAAGATGTTTTCTAAAGTTTTCAAGTTGGATTGTCCAATTTCATGATTCTACCATGGAATCTTGCATTAATGATTTCTAAACATTGAATAATGATTTAATGATATTTTATTGATGATTTTAACCTAAATTACCTATGAACCCATGAATTGGATAAACCCTAGATTTTGACTATGTTATGGGTTACTTGATATTGACTTAATGATTATGAATTCTAGTGAAGATTTCTATGGGCTTTCTAATGATGTAAGAATTGTGTTCAATTGATATCTAGATTATCTTAGATTGATGAATCTTAATTTAATTGACCTAGTTTCATTGATTATCATAGTTTCTATATTGATCTTAGATGGAGGAACTTCCATCTCAATCTCACTTTAACTCAATGCACGTCACAACTCATGCGACACAAAAATCACGTCAACGCTATCCAAAAACAACAACATGAATGCAAGCATGAAGTCATATTAACTCATATAGTGCAAGTATAAAACACACAGTTATGGACTCAAAACACCATAACCGATTAAGGCACTGAAATTTAGAGTTTCATAAAAAAAATTAGAATTACGAAGAGTATATCTAACCTCAAGAACTGAACATGTGAGGGTAACGGGATCTCATGTCAGCCTCAGCCTCCGAATTTGCTCCCTTAACAAGGTGGTTCCTCCATAACACCATTACGGTGGCAACCTCCTTGTTCCTCAGCCTCTTCACTTGGCGATCTAAAATTTCAACTGGAACCTCTTCATTAGAAAGGTTCTCATCGACTCCTAACCCCTCAACAGGCAGGATTGATGCTCACCTAGATACTTTTTAAGCATTGAAACATGAAAACTGGATGAACAGAAGCCAAGTCATTTGGTAACTTCAGTTCATAGGAAATATTCCCTACTCGCTGCAAGACCCCATAAGGACCTATATACCTTAGACTCAACTTCCCTTTCTTACCAAACTTCATCACCCCTTTCGTGGGTGATATCTTCAAGTAGACTTGATCACCTACCTCAAATTTTAGAGCCCTCTTCCTGTTATCAGTATAGGATTTTTGACGACTGATCATTCTCACCTTTTCCATAGCCTCGTGTATTATCTCAAGGTCAAGGATGGAAGACTCTCCTACCTCAAACCACCCAACTGGGGACCTATATATCCTGCCATACAGTGCTACAAAAGGTGCAATCCCAATACTGGAATGGTAGCTATTATTATAAGAGGATTCAATAAGAGGTAAGTGATCATCCCAACTCCCATTGAAGTCAATAACACATGGTCTCAGAATGTCTTCAAGGGTCTGAATGGTACTCTCTGCTTGTCCATCCTTCCGAGGATGAAAAACACTACTGAGCTACACCTGTGTACCCAATCTCTTTTAGAAAGATATCCAAAACTGAGAAGTGAACTGGGCTCCCCTATCCAAAATGATACATAAAGGGATCCCATACCACCTCACTATCTCATCAATATACAGCTTGGCATATTCTTCAGCCATATAGGTAGACTTCACAGGAATGAAGTGAGCAAACTTAGTCATCCTGTAAACAATGACCGAAACGTAATCATGCATTTTCCTGGTCCTTGGAATACCAACCACAAAGTCCATATTAATAGCCTCCCACTTCCATGTTGGGATCTCAATCGACTGGGTAAGACCTCCAGGCTTAAGGTGTTCGGCCTTAACCTTTTGGCAATTGGGGCACTCTTCCACAAACATAGAAATATCTCGCTTCATGCCTTCCCACCAATAGATCTCCTTGCGATCATGATACATCTTGGTGGAACCTAAATGAATGGAATAACTGGAGCCATGAACCTCTACAATAATATTAGGTCTCAGATTATCAATATTGGGCAAACACAATCTACCCTAGTATCTAAGCACACTATCCCCCCCAGAGAGAATGATTAATTCAGCTTACTCAACACTGAGTCTTTCAACTCCATGAGTACTGGGTCGAGATGATGCTTAGCTTTAACATCTATAACAAATAATAATTCAGAACTAGAATGAACTGAAACTCCCCCACTTGGTGTATCTACCAGTCGTACACCTAACCTAGCCAATTAGTGTACCTTTTTAACCAGCTCCTTCTTCTCATCATCAATATGAGACACACTGCCCATGCTCAATCGACTCAAAGCATCGGCCACTACATTGGCCTTACCTGGGTGATAGTGGACACTCATGTCATAATCCTTGAGCAGCTCTGGCCATCTTCTCTAACGAAGATTCAATTCTCTCTATGTAAAAAGATAATGAAGACTTTTATGGTCAGTAAATACATCAAGACGTACACCATATAAGTAATGTCTCCAAAGTTTTAATGCCAATACCACAACAGCTAACTCAAGATCATGGGTAGCGTAATTCTTCTCATGGATTTTCAACTGTCTTGATGCATATGCAATCACCTTGACATCCTGCATAAGAACATATCCCAAACCTACTCGAGAAACATCATAGTACACCACATACCCTTCACCACTCCTCATCAATATGAGAACTAAGGATGAAGTGAGTCGGTATTTGAGCTCTTGGAAGCTCTTTTCACAAGTTTCAGACCACTCAAACTTCGCCTTCTTCTTTGTTAAAGTTGTTAATGGAGCAGCTATAGCGGAAAAGACCTCAACAAACTTGCAATAGTAATTAGCCAAACCCAAGAAATACGGATGTTTATAGGAGTGAGGGGTCTCAGCCAGTTCTTTACTGACTCAGTATTTTTTGGATCAACCTCTACACCTTAGTTGGACACAACATGACGAATGAAGGTCATTGATCTTAGCCAAAACTCACATTTGCTTAATTTTGCATACAACTGATGTTCCCTGGTACTTGCAATGTCATTCTCAAATGTTGTTCATGCTCTTATCTGATCTTAAAGTATATGAGGATGTCATATATGAATACTATGACAAAAGAATCAAGGTATTCACGTAAGACCCTATTCATAAGGTCCATAAATGCGGCTGGTGCATTAGTGAGACAAAATGACATGACAAGACAGTCTTAATGACCATACCTAGTGCGGATGGCAGTCTTATGAATGTCCTCTTGTCTTACTCTAAGTTGGTGATACCCTGACCATAGATGTATTTTAGAGAAAAAGCTTAAAGCTTAGAGCTGATCAAATTGATCATCAATTCTGGGAAGATGATATTTGTTCTTTATAATGACTTTGTTGAGTTGACGATAATCGATACACATTCTATGAGTTCCATCCTTTTTCTTAACGAATAACACTGGATCACCCCATGGGGATATGCTCAGCTGGATGAAGCCCTTATAAAGTGTATCTTTTAACTCCAACTTCAACTCTTTGAGTTCAGCTAGAGCCATTATATAGGGAGGAATGTAAATTGGTTTGGTGTTTGGATCTAAGTCAATGCCAAAGTTAATTTTGCGTTCAGGATGTATTCCTGGTAAATCCTCCGGAAAGACATCTTGAAACTCATTCATTATGGACGTAGAGTCTATGGAAGGAACTTAATGTTCTAAGTTATTGACTCTAACTAAGTGGTATAAATACCCCTTAGTTAACATCTTATTTGCTTTAAGATGGGAAACTATTTGTCCTGTTGGATTTGAACTACGCCCTTTCCATTCCTTCTCTAACTCATTATAAAACTGAAACCTTATTACCCTTTTTCGACAATCTATTGTAGCATAGCATTTATGGAGACAATCCAACCCAAAATGATATAAAAGTCAAGCATGGTTAATTCTATTAGGTCAACATAGGTAACTCTATCAAGAACAGTTATTGGGAAATCTTTATATACTTTTTGAGCTGTAATGCTGTCTTATATGGGAGTACTAACTAGAAAAGGTTCATGCAAGGTCTTAGGAAGCAAGTCAAATTTACTAGGTACTAAAGGAGTAACAAAAGACAAGGTGGATCCTAGATCTAACAATGTATACACAGGGGAAAAAAATACATACAGGTTACCAGTGACCACATCACCTGACCTCTCCTGCTCCTCTCTACCTTTCAAAGCTTAAAAACTGCAACAGTAGGATTAGGCCGAGGCTGAGTATCTGCCTTGGCCTTATTCTTCACATGTGGGAAGTCCCTGATCATATGCCAACTCTTGCTGCACCCATAGCAGGCATTACAACCTACCATGAACTCACCTCCATGAAAACAACCACACTTACCACACGACTTTCTGTCACGCTGGGCATATATATCATTGCCCTTCTTGGGGCTAGAATTGTCCCCTTGGCATTAGTGTCCTAGAAGGAGTAGGAATAGCGAGTGCTGGTGGACTTTCTTAAACTTGGGCATGTCCAGGACTCCAAACGAACTCCTACCTGTGCTAGAACCAGCCTGATCGAGGGGCTAGGCTTCTTGCCTTCTCGGCCTCTCTTCCTCCGACGATTCTCCTCCACCTGCTGTGCATGTACCGTAAACCTATCAAGGTCCATGTTATCATGCAACATGGATTCCCGACATTCCTCCTCCAGATCCTCCGATATACCAGTCACAAACCTACTGATCTCATCCCTGCTACTGGACACTATGGAAGAAGCATATGTGGAAAGTTTAACAAACATCAAGGAGTATTCCTTGACTGACATACCTCCATGATGTAGGTTTATGAACTCCTCATCCTTATCCTCTCTCTACTCTCTGGGAAAGAAGCTCTCCAGGAATGCATTCTTGAGAATGTACCAAGTGATGGGGACTTCTTCTGGTGCTCAGCCATCTACCCACATCTTGTACCATACCCGTGCCACATCCTTGAGCTGGTATGCAACCAACTCAGCCTTATCCTCTTCATTAACACCTATAGCATAGATACTCTTGTGGACCTCGTCTACAAATTTCTGGAGATCCTCATTGGTTCTTGACCCAAAGTAGACTGGAGGGTTCATCCTAATGAAATCTCTCAGTCTTCTAGCCATGGTGCTAGCATGTATGTGGGTTCTCCTTGGGAGCAACATCTGTAGTGGCCTGGGCTGTGATAGCTTGTGCCTGAGTAGTGATAGTTCGGGCTATCTGAACCTGTGCTGCTCTCATTTCTCCATCCATCGCCGCAGCTAGGTTGACAGGCACTTGGAATCCAGCAGCTGGGGTTTTAGGAGGAGCTTGGTTTCCCCCAGCAGCTGCTTCTCCAACTCTCCTGCCTGCGTTTCTTCTTGCGTTCATTTTTCTACAGGCACACACAAGAAGGAAGTTAGATTCTAGAATGAAAAAAAATGTCAAGACTCTACACCGCACGATAAAGAGTAGAAGAAAAGAAGATTCCTAACATCACTAAGTCTCAAAGTCATGGTTGTGGTGCACTTCACAACCATAAACTAGAAATTATGCAACGTGGTTGTTTTGAGCCTTAGTTCCTAAGTAATTTAACCTCATGCTCTAATACCAAATTTGTCACACCCGGCTCCTAGACTCTAGATGAGACCGACGTCGTTAACCTCTCCGAGGTCGCAGACAAGCCTTTTCTTAGCTTTCATCACAATCAAACGGTTAAATTTAGCAGAAAGTTAAAAATTTTATCTTTACTGAAGTGTACTTAGACTTCATATAATTTCTGCATAAGAGTGATATACTAATAGCTCAAAATAGAAAACCATCTAATAACAGATTGAACAATTAAAATGAAGAATTCATTAATATCATTAATAGTTGCCAAACCGGCCTTAATATAAAAACTTTAAAATGTTTGAAAGCAAATGCTAGTGACAACACCCACTAGCTATGTGTAATCTACTAAATTTAGAATATAAACCGTAGGCATCATCAAACTCAAGAGGACCTACTAAAATCTGGAGGTACTAGTCCAAATAGCTTCAACTGATCTTCAATCTTCATCAAGGACCTGCACCTATAAAAATAGTAATTGTATATGGGTTAGCACACACATAGTATTTGTACTAAGTAGGGGTATGTTCATATTAACACATAAGCACTATGCATGATCAAGGAAATCTCTTCCTTTAGCAACATGCCATTTTTGGAAAGTGAAGTCACTTTACTTTTCTAATTAGTTATTTATGAATCATGCTATGAATATGACATATTTTCATGCATTTAAAGCACAGAACTCATTTTCTATATAAACATAAGACCTTGGAATCATGAACAAAATTTTAGAATAACTCGAGCAAAATTTAATATTTTTGCCCCCCCTTAGGCCGAGAGCTCCTCTCCCTAGACTTAATTTATTTTTCAGTTTTTTCTTCTTTTGGTTGTGTATTTCATTGATATTATTTGATCCTACATTTTAATTAAGATTGCAATGATTCATTGTAGTCCCATACCTACTATGAATCAGGTAAGTAATCGAAAAGACTAAGAAAATTATTTGACGACCCTACTTACAATTTATTCTTTTCATTCTTGTTAAATTGGGCATGGAGTCTTTAAAAGTAATCTTTATTGGCTATGCCCATTATTTGATCATTTTCTCCCTTTATTGGCATAATCCAATAAATGTTAAAACTTCATTCTTATCAAACACTGATGATTTGATATACTTATGCTTTTGCTTACTTAGTTCACTTTGAACTTACATTTTTATTCTTTGATCTCATGTTCACTTTTGAACATGATAGGTTGACTTAGGATATTCTTTTAAGACTTCCATTGGGATATTTTTGTGCAATGACGAAGAATGACTTACATCATTACTTAGTCTAACATCAACCCTTGGTCATCCTAGCCAAACACCCCTCATCTTCCTTGTTCTTTCTTTCTTTCTTTTTTAATTTCTTTCTTTCTTTCTTTCTTACTTTCTTAAAGAAATATGTAGCATTTAACCGACATAGATCAATGTGAGCTAACATGAAATCCAATGTCTTCCCCACACTGAAAAAAGGTGGTTCACCGGCCAAAGTGAAACCGAATACTTCCTAGCTTCCTTAGGTGGATCCATTAGCTAGTAACCTATGCTGGTGACATAGTTCAAAGACTCAGAGAATTTGGAGACCCTTATCCATCTTGGTGGTAGTCTCATCTCATGAGATGAGGCTTATATGTGCTTCCACAAGCTCATTATTAGTCTATCGGTGCTTTACTCAATTTATTATACTTTACAAATTTTAGAGTTGGCTCATACATTATAGAAGCTTGCTTCTAGTATGAGGTATGCTTAGCTTAATGGATGACTTGTCATCACTTTCTATACTTGATGAATGTTTAATTACATTATCATTATGGTGTTGATTAGACTTGTCTCACGATTTCTTACACCTTCTTATGTGAGTATCTTTAACATAATTGTTTCGGTGCAAGTGACACTTGTGTCATTTCCTTTAACACCCCATTCTAGGTTAACTTCATGACTCATTAGTTTTTAGTTATTTCATTACTCACCTTATCTTGTTCAAGGTTATTTGGTAGTCTTGTACCATTCATTATGAATGTTATAAGGGCTTATTCAATGTGCTACTATGTTCACAAGTTCATTTAGATAGGGTATGCTGGAGACTTTTCTTAGGTTATGAGTTCATTGAGTTACAACTTGTCAAGTAAATCTTTAACATGTATTTGGACTTACAAGAAACATCATAATTTACATAGGCCATATAAGATTGGTATGACTTAGTCATTAGCCAACTCTATATCATATTTTGGAAATAATATTACTAGCCAATTTATTGGCATTAACTAAACTTTCACAAAACACTTGTCGTGATAGTATCACTAGCCAAGTCAATTAACTTCATGTATATACTATAGTAATCTCATTATTTTAAGCAAGCCAACTTTTAACATTTGATTAGCTCATAGGAACAGTTAAGTGCTTAGTTTGGCCAAGCTATAGAGTTAATTTGGCATTGAAGATTCATTAACTAGTTTGGATTCTCATTCTTATTTCTTCTTAAAAAATATTTCATTCCAAACACATACAAGCATATCTACTGTAAACACATACAGTAATCGAAACCTTCATACCTTTCAAGAGTAAACTGAATTTCATAAACGACTTATAACAATTTCATCTTCTCGAACATAATTAGGCATTACATCATTCCTTATCTCATGTAAATGATAATCTAATCATACGGATCAAACCTATAGGTCTCATTCGACATTATCAAATCACAGATCTACACATAATGATCAGTTAGTACCACATACCAACAATATGCTCAAGATTTGCATTATACATACTACTAGAATTAAAATAGGGACAACTAGGGAGATGAAGATTTGAAAATTTCATTGGGAACAACCCTAATTTCGGTTTTCTTGAATTCAAAACATTTTAAAAGTCTCTTGGGGAAAGGAATGCAAAATAGAAAAGCCATACCTTACTGTAGAATTAAATCTACGAAGATCACCCTGTACTTTGCACAAAAATCTTGAAAAATTGCCTTGAAATCGCCTAAGGAGAACAGAGAGTATTTTTTTTCACGGTTGTTCACTGTTTTTCAGTCGAGAGTTTCCTACCTAGTTAAACGTGAGTCTAAGTCTTAGGAACTGAATAATTACTAATTAACTTCATTAAATAAATCAATTAGTTAATTACCAAAACACCCCTCCTAAATTGACTAAAAATAGGAGAACATTTGACTTAGCCAAATTCTGAAAATTTTCTAAGGATTCGGGTTAGACTATGATTTTAATTAATTAATTAAGTTGATAATTTAATTAATTAAGTGATCTAGACTAATTACTATAGTACCCCTAAGTCACTAGGACCATAACCAACCCTTTTGGACCATCCTAGGTTAGGTACTAGGATGTTTCTTTAGTTAGCTACTCGGCTAGTGTCACCCGGTTAGGTCTTAGGATTTCGGGCACACTACTAAGTTTATTTTAGTTAGTACTAGGTTAGTTAGCTAGTTAGGTAAGTTAGTTAGAGCCTATGATAGGTTAGGAAGCTAGGCCCCACATGGCTTGACCCGATGCACGCCTGCCCCCTAAACGCCCTAACCGAATTCGGTTGAGCTTGGTCGTTTGGCCTCTTGGCAGGTAGCACATGTGTTGCTGAGCACTTCTTTTCCCAAGGATCCTCACGATGTCCTTAGGCACTGCTTAATTTACAGGACCATTTTAAATGATCATTTTGTATGGTACCTAGGCTTGACACTTGGATGCCTCATACCTAATGTGTGTAAGCTATGAAATCAAAAATTTTAGATTAGCGTCTTCATTGCACGTATAATTCCTAAAAATTCTTGGATTGGAGCATTTGAACATCAAATTATATTTTAAGTTACTTGTTAATACATAGAAATTGGCTAACACCATTACGCCAATATTCTCTAACATGCCCAATATTACTTAATATTGAGATGCCTATGTACCCCAATACATATTCTTAAAACCTAATAGACTCTTCACTAGACAAGTACATTTTCTGGAATGTTACACTATTCGGCCACGATACATGACAAGATGAACATTTCCCATCTTATGGTGCATGAAAGAAGGGTTGAAGAGGCAAGGTCCAAGCGAAAGAGTAGAGATGCTAAGAGAGAAAGATCATATGATGGAGGTTCCTCAAGGAATAGGCTCGAAATAAAAGACAAGCCTAGATTTAAGAAGCGGGTTTCTAATCAAGTCCCTTCCAAGTTCCCAAAAGCTAGTGGTGATAGGGTGTCTAACCCTAAATTCAAGAAGGGAAAAGGTATTAACTCACCAACCAAGAAGCCAACTTGTGGAAGGTGTGGTAAAAAGCACTATGGTGATTGCCTTAATGTAACAGATAATTGCTTTAGTTGTGGCAAGAGTGATCACAAGATGAGACATTGTCCAAATTTGAAGAGTCAAAGATAAGGGTAGTGTCCTAGCTCAAGCAAGTGGTTCTAGTGATGCTCCAAAGAAGAACTTATTCTATGCTCTCCGCTCTAGAGGTGAGCAAGAGACTTCTCCCGAAGTGGTGACCGGTATGTTAAAAGTCTTCTCTTTTGATATATATGCCTTACTTTATCCCGACTCTACTTTATCATTTGTTACACATCTAGTGGCTAAAAAGTTTGATATTTTACTTGATATATTGCATGAACCTTTTGTAGTGTCTACTCCGGTGGGTGAGTCGGTTGTTGCAAAAAGGGTGTATAGATATTGTCCAATAATGTTTCCCAATAGAGTTTCATATGTTCATCTAGTAGAACTCGATATGCTTGATTTTTGATGTTATGTTGGGTATGGATTGGTTGCATGCATGTTTTGCCTCCATTGATTGTTGAACAAGAGAGGTGAGGTTTACCTTCGCAAATGAACCCGTTGTAGAGTGGAAGGGGGGAAATTCTATTCCTAGAGGCCGTATTATTTCTTGTCCAAAAGCGTGCGAAATGATCTCAAAAGGTTGTCTATATCATATAGTAATAGTCCAAGATTTAGACTTCGAAATTCCTCCCATTGAGATGTTACCCATAGTGAGTGAGTATTTGGAGGTCTTTCCTAATGACCTTCTCGGTGTTCCTCCCGAATGGGAAATTAAATTTGGCATTGATTTGCTACCGGATACGAATCCCATATGAATTCCTCCTAATCGGATGGCTCCGGCCGAATTAAAGGAGTTGAAGGATCAACTCAAGGATTTACTAGATAGGGTTTTATAAGGCCTAATATTTCTCCGTAGGGTGCTTCGATTTTTTCTTTGAATAAGAAATATGGGTCCTTGAGAATGTGTATTGATTACCACCAATTCAACAAGGTCAATATTAAGAATAATTACCCTCTCCCTTGAATTGATGACTTGTTTGATCAACTCCAAGGGTTGAGTTACTTTTCAAAAATTTATTTGAGATCGGGGTATCACTAACTTAGGGTGAGAGGTGAGGATATACGAAAGATGGCCTTTTGGACTAGGTATGGGCACTATGAATTCTTGGTTATATCTTTTAGTCTCACTAATGCTCCGGCGACATTTATGGACCTAATGAATAGAGTGTTCCAAAATTACTTAGATTCATTAGTCATTGTCTTCATTGACGATATCTTGGTATATTAGAAGAATGAGGGTGATCATATGGGTCATTTGAGTGTGGTATTGCAAACCCTTAAATAACATCGAATGTTTGCCAAATATAGTAAGTGTGAGTTTTGGATAAGGTCGGCGACTTTTCATGGGCACATCATCTCTATTGAGGGAGTTGATGTAGACCCAAGGAAAATGTAAACTGTGAAAAATTGGCCTAGGCCATTAAATCCAACTGACATTAAAAGTTTCTTGGGTCTAGTAGGTTATTATCGGAGGTTTGTGGATGGTTTTGCATCTCTTGCATCTCTTTTGACTACTTTGACCCAAAAGAGTAAGAAGTTTGAGTGGTCGGAGGCATGTGAGAAAAGTTTCTAATTGTTAAAAGATAGGATCACTTTTGCTCTGGTGTTGACTTTACCGGAGGGTACAAAGGGTTTTCTAGTGTATTGTGACGCATCCTGAGTGGGTTTGGGGTGTGTGCTTATGAAACACGGGAAAGTGATAGCCTATGACTCTAGGCAACTTAAGGTTCATGAGAGAAACTATCCCACTCATGACCTTGTGTTAGCGGCCGTGGTGTTTGCTTTGAAATTTTAGAGGCATTTCTTGTATGGGTTTCATGTTGATGTCTTTAGCGACCATAAGATTCTCCAATATGTGTTTACCCAAAGAATTTGAATCTCCGACAAAATAGGTGGCTAGAGTTGTTGAAACATTATGATATGAGTGTCCTTTATCACCCCGAAAACGCTAATGTGGTTGCGAATGCCCTAAGTCGTATGACTATGGGTAGTGTATCCCATCTTGACGAAGCCAAGAAGGACTTAGAAAGAGAAGTACATTGGTTGGCTAGGTTGGGGGTGAGGTTGGAAAGTTCTCCGGATGGGGGTCCTATAGTTCATAATAACTCCGAGTCATCTCTAATGGTTGAGGTAAAGTCCAAACAACACCTTTATATAGCTTTAATGGAGTTGAAAGAATCGGTTCTCGGCAAGTTGAATGACTCGTTCTCCTTAAGGGGAGATGATGTTCTAAGGTACCAAGGGAAATTGTGTGTTCCCGATGTAAATTGGTTGAGGGATCGGATCTTATAAGAAGCACATAGGTCCCGCTACTAAATTCACCCAGGTTCGACAAAAATGTACCATATATTTGTGGGAATGTCTAAAAAAGGAGATAGCGGAGTTTGTCACTAAGTGTCCGAATTGACAACAAGTAAAGGTCGAACACCAAAAGTCGGGTTTATTTCTACAAGATATCAAAATTCCTACTTGGAAGTGGGAATATATCAATATGGACTTTGTAGAAGGTTTACCTCGGACTCAAAAGTCATATGATTCCATATGGGTAGTTGTGGATCGATTGACTTAGTCCGCTCACTTTATTTCCTGTCAATTCTATGTAGTTGGCGGAAGATTATGCACGGATCTTCCTATATGAGATTTTGCGCCATCATGGAATTTTGTGATCCATTATATTAGATCGGGGCGCAAAATTCACATCTAGATTTTGCAGATCATTTCAAAAATGGTTCTGTACTACTCTGAAGTTGAGCACATCTTTTCATCCCCAAATGGATGGTTAAGCAGAGCGTACGATACAAACCCTTGAAAATATGCTAAGGGCGTGCATTATTGATTCTAAAGGGAGTTGGGATAAATATTTGCCTTTGGTGGAGTTTTCCTATAGCAATAGTTTTCATTCATCCATTTGCATGGCTCCCTATGAAGCTTTGTATGGTAGGAGGTGTAGGTCTCCTATTGGATGGTCTGAAGTGGGTGAGCCTTCTCTTCTTGATCCCGAGTTGATTTATAAATCTTTGGAAAAGGTTCATATCATAAGGAACCGGTTGCAAATAACTTATAAACGGCAAAAGTCTTATGCCAATCATATGAGAAGGGATTTGGAGTTTGAAGAAGGTGATAAGGTGTATTTGAAAATTTAACCAATGAAAGGGGTGGTTAGATTTGGCAAGAAAGGGAAATTGAGTCCTCGTTATGTGGGTCCCTATGAAGTCTATCAAAGGGTTTGTAAGGTTGCCTATGAATTGAAATTTGCAGGTGAATTGGCTTCGGTTCATCCGGTTTTCCATGTTTCTATGTTGAAGAAGTGCATCGGTGATCCTGAGTCCATTCTTCCTATTGAGGGTCTTTGTTTCAAGGATAACCTCTCTTATGAGGTAGTTCCGGTTCAAATTATTGATAGGCAAGTCAAGAAGTTGAGGAATAGAGAGGTGGTTTCCGTAAAGGTGTTATGGAAAAATCACCTAGTTGAGGGTGCAACATGGGAGGTCGAGGCCGACATGAAGTCCCGTTACCCTTATCTTTTTGAGAATTAAGGTTAGTCATTCTTTTTAATGATACAAATATGACTAGAATTTAAGTTTTCTTGATTTTTGGGTGATGTTTTGCAAAGTATGCATTTTTGAAAGTTTTACAATGAAGTTACTGTAATATTTGTTTTGGAAACATGAAATTCTGCTTTTTGCTTGTTTTGAGTTATGTTGTGTATTTTTATATAGTGTGTCTTTATAAAATTGTATGTAGCATGTTGATAAGATGAACTTTGTGCTAATTGACTCATGCAATGTTTATTGAGCTCATGTGTGTTGCGAGAAGGAAATACCTCATGACGAAATGTTTGAGCCTTATGTGTGGTTATTGGATTTTTTGGAATTACCTTGTTGAAATGATTTGATTTATGTTAATTCGATGTTGTTGATTGGTGGGCTGCTAGTCTTGAGTCTATTCCTTCATTCAAAAGAGTTTTGGTGTCATTCAGGGACTAATGTTCCTAAGAAGGGGATAATGTAACACCTTGAAAATCCAAGACGTGTCGTAAAGCCTAACATAGGTGTCATAAGGTTTAAGTAATGTTTTTAAGTCCATTATAAATGAATATAGGTCATTTAGAAACTTTAAGAACCAAAACGTCCAAGAACGTCCGGGAAGTTGGTTCAAAGGGATGTTAGCAAGCCTTAGCCTATTTTACGAACTTTTAGGAGTCGGAAGTGTACGAAAACTGGTGGAAGGGTAGATAATAGGTGTTTAGGTTTTTCCATGTTCGAAACATCCGGGTACGACTCCTCAAGGACTGACTAAGGGCCCTTGAAGGGGACCCTAGCGTTTGAAGCAACATTGCCTGGCAGTGTGCATCGATGGTGCAATAGACGGGTCGTGTATGGACAAACGGGGCTTCGATGCAACTGTTTTCCCATACTTAGCAATGATGAAGAATCCCCTTTGCCTGAACAATCTCTGAACTAATTGACAGAGTGCGGGACGAAAGGGGAAAGGTCCATCGCCTCATAGACGACTCATCGTTCGGGGTCTCGTCTTTGAGGGTCTAGTTTTCTGCTCAATTTAAGTTGGTCTAATTTAATTAGTTAGGGGGTTAGGTGGATTAGTTAGGTGTTAAGGGAGTCTAATTAAGTTAATTTAAGACACAATATATATACTCCCAACAATCATTAATCTAAGACAATTCTCAAATACAAACTCTCTTCCTTCTCTCTTCTTTCTCTCTCTATTTGAAATCACCATTGAAGACTACCAAAGATAAGGGTTTGGGGGATGGAAAGGGACGAATTCACCATCAAATTGTTGTCAAACGTTAAGGTATGAGATCTAATTCACCTTTGAGACTCTTTCCTCAAAGGGTTCCTTAAAAATGGATTGAGTTGTTAATGATTTATTTATGTTATATTGAATATATTAACATGAATCTTAACTTGATTATGGTAATTGTTGATGGTTTGGTCTAAATTGAAGAACATGATCCTCAAGTCCCTAACCCTAGATTGTGATCTTGACCTATATTATATTATGATCATTCCATTTATTTGGTTGTTGATTAGAATACTATCCTATGGTGTTCTTATGATTAAATTAAGATGAATTATAGGCCTATCATGCTAGTTCTTGAGATGTGATCTAAGTTATTAAATTAGCCTATGTGTCTTGTCTTATGTTATGATCTAGTGTTGAATTGTATTATAGAGATGCAATTGGTCTTGTTATCTTATTGATTACCATTGTGTGATGATGTTACTCCCTAAATTAGGTTGAGTTATGGGATGATGGTAAGACCTTGATGATAGACTATGAGGAAGACTTGGTAAGTCTTAGAATCTCTATCTTTACTTTCAATTGTGATTAATTGTGGTTAAGTAATGATGTTACATTAGAGCGTGCCTTATGCTAGGATTATAGGGTGGTATGATATTTAATTGAAATGTCTTGACTATGTTGTGAGGTTGATTAAGGTGTATGTGATATAAGGATGGTGAAAACTATCGATGTGCCTTCATATGCTATGAAATGCTAATGTGTTAATCTAACTTATATGAATTGTGCTAAAAGGACTTATACTAATACAATTCTTATTGAGGTATTGATGATGATGATTATACAAGGGGTAGACCCTATGACCTAAACTAAGCTATGATTGCTAATTAAAGGCTTAAAGACATTTCAAAAAGGGACTCTAGCTTAGCACCGAGTGAACTAGATTGATTAGTGTCCCTTCCCACCTAGGGAAGGTAGGAACACTACATTACTCTTGAGATTGGAGTCTATAATGCATGACACGTAAAAAGGGTCCAAATTATATCACCTAGTTCTTCAACTATGTTACCCCCATAGGAATACTAGCTAGGGGATCCACGTAGTTGCTATGTTTCATGTTTTGGTACTACCTTGGCAACTAGTCCGCCTTCTTTCGGTGTAGGGTTTTATGACACCGAATTCCACACTAGCTCATGTGGTCTATGTCGGTTAGGTCAAGATGTTCCCAAAAGGTAAAATGAATTAAAGGGCTTGAAATCTAACTTGGATTACCTAAGAGGTCTATCTTAGTCTAGGTAGGGATATGGGACTCTACCTAAAAATTTCACAAGTTAGCCTTGAGGGGAGTCGTAGGAGGAGGTTCTTATGTGCATTTATGTTATAATGATATATGATATATAAATGATGACCTTGACACAGTGTTGATACTATATGTTGATTAGTTTATTTATGAGTATGCTTTGGGTTAAAATGTTTACATAACATAAATTGTAAATCTAAATATTCTGTTATGTAAAGTTGGATGTTTGTCATGGTTTCTTGTTGAGGCTACTTGATTGAGTGAGGTTATGGGGCTTTGGTGGGCCATTTCACTTGTTGACTTTATAAGGACTCATGAGTAGTTGTATTACTTATTATGATATGATTGACTCTTATTCATTCTTGTGATGTTATTACTTGATGATAAGGTTATAGCAAATCATGGTTTCAAGTGTGTTGGAATACGTATTACTTGTAAAGTTAGTAAGCTTGTTTGGTTGATCGATATGACTTGCTTGGCTTTGCATTAGGTTCCTAAAGGGGTAAAATGGCATGTTTTGACTAAAAGTCCCATTTTAGCATGTTTTGCTTGTATATGTGCATAAGGTCTCATACTTAGTACATGTGAAGTACTTAACCCATTTTCTTCCCTTCACAAACATTTAGGTTCCGGTTGTTGAAGATTTTGGAAGGTGACATTGTTGAAGGCTTGGATTCTTCCTTTCATCCAAGTGGGGTAGGTCCTCAACTTTCGAGGGCAATGATACCATTTAGCATATGGACTTGTTATGAGCTTAAAGACTTTCATTTTTTTTACTTTTCAATTGACTATTATAATTTTGTACGACCTATATATGGTCTTGTTGGATTGATGTAAGGGCTATGCCCATATTGTGATAATTGTTTCGATTGTATGAGATGAGACAATCACTGCGACTATTCTTATATTTTATATATATGTATGTGCAATAAAGTAGAAGGCTATGTAACCTTCCTATAGAAAAAATCTATGTATACTCAATATGATTATATATTATGTATATGTATAGGTGTAAACCTCCAAGTAGTTATAATGAAAGTTTTAAATTTTTCCGCATTTTTCAACCTATGAATGTAATGACATGAAACTAAGAGGCTAGTCTTAGTCCTTAAACGGGATGACGACACCGGTTTGGGGGTAAACCCGAATGTGACAGTTCAATATTATTTAATATAATAACTCAATTAATTACATCATCACTATCCCAATTAACTTCAATTCATAACCTAGGGTTAGGGGAAATAGGGTTCATCATGAATTCTTCAAGAAATAGATCCAATCCCAAAAATACATTACCCTAGGCAGTCCATAGATAAATTAGAATAGATAAAACAAGTCTAACTTTCAATACATTCATCAATTCCCATCAATTTATAAGCAAGATCCACGATTTTTAGGAAATTGGGGAAAAGGTCTTGATATACATGAAATTGCATCATTTAACCAACAATCTACACTTAATTAGTCATAGACAATCACAATTTTTCATCAATTTGAAGTTTATAAGAAAACCCATTAAAATAGGAAAACCCTTGGAATTCGGTTATTTAGAAATAAACTTTGGAAGGACCTCTTGGGCAAAGGAATCCGGAGAATAAAGAACCCATACCTTAATGAAGATAAATCCACAAAATTGAAGTGAAATCCTAGAGAAATTGGTCATCTTCTTCAAGCTTTCTTGCTTCTACAATGGATGATTTAGGGAGAGAGAAAGTAGAGAGAGATGAGAGATTTTGAGTTTTTTTTTGGGAATTTAGTTTACGTGAGTGAAATAATGACTTAAAATTTAACCTTAGGCTATATATAATCACCCCGTAAATTACCCAAAAGACCCCTCATTTAATTGGGTCTTTTTGTGAAATTAAAATTCTTAAAATACGATTTCAACGAATGTGGGAAGTGCTGCACGTCGGGGGAATAATTTCACGTTTTATTTTACAAATTCTGTTTGGGAAAGTGACCCTCGTAGATTTCACGCGTCGCGAGGCATTTTTTCCACCCAACGAATTACCTGCGCGTCGCGTAGTGACCTTCAATTCTAGGCTGCCGCAAGCTGCATTGGCAGCTTGCTCCGCCAAGGTTTGGGTCCTCCTCAAGGACCCTTCGGGCGGTCCTTGGGGAGTTGTTACTGCACGTTTGGACCCTATATACTATGTTTTACCTATTTAAAGTCTTTTTACAAGCTTTAGACTTCATTTGACCCTCCCAATCCTTCACCAAATATAGGGACGTCAACTAGTTCAATTTAGCTAGTTTTCGGGCGACATGGACGATTATTGACTTCTTGGCTCTAAAACTTCCTAAATGGTTCATAAACATTATTTTAGGCTTATAGAAAGTGTTTTAAATTTTATTATATCATGTGAGGATCTAGCTTAGGTCATGGACTTTTGGAGTGTTACATGCAATACATGGAAAACTTTACGAATCAGTAAAAGAAACTTAGTTCGTTAAAGAAAATGTAATAACAAACTCAACTTTACTCATATAATAAACTAGAACAGTTTCTGTGGGAGATTCTCTAACCGACAACCACCTCTATGAGACTAAGTGATCATAGAATGTTGCTCCTCACGCTGCCAAGGATCGTCCTATACCTTTTCAGGGGTATAGGTACTAACTCACTAAGTGGATCCACTAGTATATGCTAAAAAGACTAAGGAATCATCTAAAAAGTATGACCTTTTCTACCCATGCTGGCTACATGGTTTATAGAGACTTGAGTTTACATGAACTCGCATCCCCATATCGGTGCTCAATACTACTCCTACAATATACTTAGCTCATGTTCTTGAAAAAAACAAAACTAATTCTTTTGTTTGAGATAATTACTCAAAACTTAGACTAAAAGATCTCTTGGAATTGATGTTTCCTTTTTTGCTCAAAACTCTTTTGGGAACCTCAACTTCCCCTCATCTTAAATGTGAAAAAAAAATATTCTTGGGAATATTTAGTTCCCATTATCATTTTAAAGAAACTGAACTTTAATGTTACCCTTTACTCAAGTTCAAAGCTTAAGTCTCAAAACAAACTTAATGCTTTTGCTTTATATGTGGTTCATGATGAATTATTGACATGAACGACTCAATGCTAGATTTTCAATAACCATAAATAGAACCCAATACTTGGAACTCAATAACGTCAATGATACTACTTATCTCAAGACTGATTGACTTATAATGTTCATGCGAAATTATGGGCATGAAATATACGACTCAAGAACTAAAATATACTTCTTAAAATAGATTAGGAATTCAACATGTAAAGGCTTCAAAATTGAAGATACCACTTCTCGAAGGATATTCCACTTATGATGTTCATGCAGAGTTATGGGCATGAAACAACTCAACTCGATGATCTAAAAAAAATATGAAACTCATGTATACGACTCTTCTCAATCTTTGACTTACTTTCTTAGAACATAGTTCAAATGGATCAGTGATCTTAAAGGATTCACAATTAAACGCAACGAGTTTCTTGAACTCTACTCTTAACTCTCTCTTTAATGTGAATTATGAATTCAAAATTTATAGTTCATTATAGGAAAGATTTCGTAATGACAAAGTATAATCATGGACACATTTTTCTCATCCTCTTGCTCACTTACTCGAGCCTTGAAACAAAATACTAGAAGTTGTAGAAGACTCCTCAAAGGGGCTCGAAGGGACTTTCTTAGAATGTTCGAATGAATTCTCAAAGCTTAACTCAGAACTCTATCTTGAATTTGAATTATGAATTCAAGAATTATGCTTCAGAATGTAGGATTTCTCAATGATTTATGAGGGTTAAGATAGTTGATCACAAGAACATGTGAAGACCCAATTAAAGAAATCTAGCGTGCATAGAGATGGAATCAAATTGTTGGTTGCTAAAATATTTTTGAGGCAGAGGACTCTGTATCCTATCCGTGACGCGGATAGGGTGGTACTTTTTTGGGGACTGAATGTTTAAATCACCTCTATGACATATAGCAGGCATATTTTTTTCTCGATATTTTCTTCCTCTGTCAAAATCGAATCAACATACCTACTTCATTTCTAATACAAAAATTCATGAATTCTTTCAACCCAAAACAATGTAAGAAAAAACCATACAAGAAACTATAAATTAACTCATCCTATGCGTAAACCCTCACCTCTATCACTCAATAAGAACTTCATTATAAGAGAATGAAACACAAACTCAAGAACTCAATAAGATTATCAATATAGGATAAAACTTAAGAACTTCTAAGAAACTTAATAATTCAATATCAAAAACAATTAAAGGATAAAATTAAACATGATTGGCGTGAGGAAGAAAAAACCCATCACTATGGAAGCTTACATACCTAAAACAACCGTCTTTTTGTAGAATTTGAAGAAAAATCTTTGAAGAAGAACCCTAGCCTTAGCTTTTCTTTAATTTCTCAACGGTAGAATCTTTGGAGTGGCTGAGATGGTTTGAATTATGAAAAAATAATTGTATTCACATTCATGGCAATTTAGATGACCTCCTAAGTGTTTTTAGGACAAAAATATCCTTTAAGGAATAATTAAAACGTTACCTCCTTTAAGCTCAAACAAAGTCCTTAGGTTCGGTTTCTATACCTCTGTGTTGGAAATCTCTTCCCAAGACTTTTACTCTTTAACACCACCTTCAAGCTCAGTACTCTAACAACTCCATGGAATACTACTAACTAAATCCTTTGGAACCAACTAAGGGTTCTCATTTAACTATTTCTCATTGTAAAACATCATCCTCTTTTTGCTCCTCATTTATAGAATTAGATGGAATTATCACACCATCACTATCACGATAAGAACATCAACCTCCTCTTTCTAATATCACTCCATACTAAAAAGACCTTTGGAGGGATGTCTCCCATACTATTTGGAAAACATTACTTTCTTACTCTCAAACACTTGATTTCATTCTCGTCTCGCATCTCCCCCTTATGTCTAAAGTTAACGTTTGAAAGCTATGGACCTATTACACATTAACAACTCAATTATTTTATCTAATAACATATAAAAAATTATAACTTCATGGAACCGCTTCTGCTAACATACCATCTCGGCACACCTCCTAACGCTCTTGTTACTCTTGTGACTTAGCCACACTTCACCACCCTTATCTAAATTTTTCGGTCTCTCACTTGTACAACTCATATCTATTGCATCTAATCACCTCAATTCCTCACCTACTCTATGTGAAGTCTTCTAGATCAAATCTCAAGACTAACATCATAACCCCTCATGTTGCCATTCTTTTGGATCATGATACTCATCTCAAATTCAAGATTAATGTTCATTTCTAAACCCGAATATCAATACAATTTCTTGCCTATTATACTATACCTGATGACTTGATTAGTTCTATCACTTTATGAATATCATGACCCTATCAAAAAAATCATAAGCCTAGCTTAGATCTATCGCCTCATGAGTACTTTGGCTCTTCTGTGCACCACTAACACTTGGTCAATACTAACATAACGACACATCATCCTAACCCCTTTGTATTGAAGGTATACTCTAACTAATATGGACTTGCAACTCTTCATTAACTTACTAGGTCCATGACTATAGTAATATAGTTTTACAAAACATGATCTCCCTTATTTTTATGAGTAAACCTCTACATACTTCCTCTTAACTTAAGGGGCACTCTTTACTACTACTGCTCATAGTCTTGTAGCTCATGCTACCTTTTCTGGGCGAAGATATTACACAAGATCGAAACATACTTTGTCATAAGGTTGTCAGTAGAAACAAGACTTAAGAAATAGACTACAACTCTCTTTTATGTCAAAGGAACGATTCATATGAAGACATCACTCTGAAACTCCACACTTAACTAGCTCATGGGCTTCTCTCAAGCCACTTTTGAGTCTTGTGATTTTCTCATGATTTTGCTAAGAATGATTTATCGACTAAGGACTGAATTTTCTATTCAATGACCTCTAGTATGGTGGGTAGTCAAATGAATGAATTTGAGAAAGCATGAGTTAGAATAACTCTCTATGACATAGCCCTATTGCATAATGTTGAGTACGAAAGAAGGGAGAATTTTCTTAAATGGTTGTAGTCCATCATTTATAGAAGTGGGGCCCTCACAAAATTAAATATGATCATACTTGACACGGCTTCATAGACACCCTAGGATGATTGAAATATATTCTCTGATACCAAGTTTGTCACGACATAAGCCTACAACCTAGACGTGGCCGGCACTCGAGAACCATTTATCGTCCCCAAGAGAACCCTCATACCGGCCGACTATAATTGGAAGACTAACTTAAGCATACAAAGCTTAAAATATGAAATAAATGTACATGAAAGCTGAAATACAAAACCTTATCTGAAATAAAAACTCTGAATAAAAATAACATATTCAACTCGCCATAAAATAAGTAACTTAAGTCTTTCAAACATTTAACAAACTCTACTGTCTATGTATGAAAACTCTAGCACAAAATGATGGAAGTCGGGACAAGACCCATGATACCCTGACTAAACTAAAATGTAAATGACCTCTAAAAATAAGAAGTCTCATCATAGCTAACTCAAACTCCCAGATGTATCAACATATCTCCTTTTGATAATCCTAAATACCTATGTCTCCATAATGAAAAGGTGCAGGAAAATTGCTCAGTACGTGGAATGTACGAGCATGTAAGGAGAATTCTAAAAGATAAGCATAAGATTGTAACATGATAAAAGTGAAACATACTTAACTATTTTCAAACTTACTCAACTCAAGGACTACTCAAGGGTTCCCCAAACTACTCAAACTTACTCAACTCAGAAGTATTCAAGGATAAAATACTCAACTTAGAGATTAGCTACTCAACTCAATGATATAATATTGGACTCTAGGTACTTAACACAATATAAAGCAACAATATAAATGTAATATATGGAATGCTTTATAAAAAGTAAAATCAGCTTAGCTAGTTAATGAAAATGTAGTGACAAACTTAACTTTACTTATATAATAAAGTAATATAGTTACTGTGGGAGACTTAGTGCTGCCAACGACCATCCTATACCTTGTTAGGGTATAGAACCTAATTTACTAAGTGGATCCACTAGTCTATGCTAAAAATCACTAAAGAATCATCTAAAAGTATGACCTTTTTCTAACTATGGTAGATACGTCGTATATGGATACTTTAGTCAAGATGAACTTGTGTCGGATATCGGTGCTCAATAATACTCACAAAATATACTTAGCTCATGTATTTGTTATAACAAAACTCTTTTTTTTGTTTAAGATATTTCCTCAAAACTTAGCTTAAAATCTCTCATGGAATCGATGTTTCCTTTCCTGCTCAAAACTCTTTCCGAAATCTCAGTTTCCTCTCAACTCAAATGTGAAAACATTTAGTTTTGAGAATACTTAGTACTCATATATCATTTCAAAAAAATTAACTTTACTCTTACTCTTCACTGAACTTCAAAGCTTAAGTCTTTAAACAAAATTAAAAATATTTGTAAAAGACCTCTTAAAATGTGGTTCAAGCCAAATTATAGATGTGAATGACTCAATGAACGATTTTCAGTAACCATAGATAGAACTCAAAACTTGGAACTCAAGAAAATCAATGATACTGCTCATCTTAAGGTACTGATTGACTTATACTGTTCATGCAGAATAATAGGCATGTAATATTAAATTCAAGCACTCAAAGATACTTCTTAAAAGGGACTAGGAACTCAACATCTAAAGGCTTATAATTTGAGGATATAGCTTCTCGGATGGATACTCAACTTACGACGTTCATGCAGACTAAAGGGCATAAAAAACTCAACTCGCAGATCCACATAACAATACGGAACTCATATATACGATCTTCACATTCTCTGACTTACATTCTCCAAACTTGTATCAAATCGATAGCTGATATCAAAGGATTCACAATTGAACTCAACAACTTTCTTGAACTCCACTATTAACTCTCTCTTGAATCTGAATTATGAATTCAAGAGTTATGGTTCATTATAGGAAAGATCTCGTGAAAACAAAGTAGACTCATGAACACATTTTCCTCATCCTCATACTCACTTACTTGAGACTTGAAACAAACTACTTGAAGTTGTAGAAGACTCCTCAAAAGAGCTCAAAGGGTCTTTCTTAGAATGTTAGAATGAATGTTCAAAACTTGACTCTTAATTCTACCTTGAAAATTTGAATTATAGATTCAAGGGTTTTACTTTGGAATGTAGTTACTCTCAATGATTTATTAGGGTTAAGATAGTTGACCACAAGAACAGGCCGAAATCCAATTAAAGAACATTGGAGCGACGCGGAGATAGGATCATATTGTTAGTCACTAAAATTATTTTGCGGTAGAGGACTCCATATACTCTCCATGACGCTGGGGGGGGGGGGTACTTTTTGGGGACTGAATGTTTAAAACACCTCTGCGATGCATATTTGGGCACATATTTTTGCTCGATCTTTTCGTGATCTCTTAAACTCGGAAAAACTCATACCTACTGCAATTCTAAGGTCAAAATTCACAAATTCTTTCAACGCAAAACAATTTCAGGGAAACCCACACAAGGAACTATCAGTTTAACTCATCCTATTTGCAAACCCTAGCCTCTAGTACTAAATGAGACCTTTATTATCAAAGAACGAAATAAAATCCTCAAGAACTCAATAAAATTATTAATATTGGATAAAACTCAAGAACTTCTCAAAAACGTAATAATTCAATCTCAAAAATGAATTCTAGGATAGAATTAAACATGATTGGCGTGAGGGCAAATAAACCCAATACTATGAAAGCTTACATACCTGAAATAACCATCTTCTTGAAGAACTTGAGGGAAAATATTTGAAGAAGAAGCCTAGTCTTAGATTTTCTTGAATTTCTTGAGCGTAGAATCTTTGGAGTGGACGAAAGAGTTTGGTTTATGAAAAAATAATTTTCTACACATTTAGGGAAATTTATATGACCCCTAAGTGCTTTTAGAACTAAAATACCCTTTAATAAATAATTAAAATGATCTGGGATTCGGAATGATTCTTCACAAGGCAGTGAGGCCTGTATTAGATATGTGTCGCGGAGCCATCGTAGGGTTCATTCAAGGTTTGCGCATCGTTAGTAAATCAGCCATAACTTTTTGAATCAGAGCCCAAAATTTGGAAAACTAAGCTGCATCGGAAAAAGACTTGAATGACTTTAATATTATATCTCATGGGTCTCTAACTCATCACGTACTAAAAGTTATAGCCATTTCAAGTTTACCAAAAAATTAAGAGAACTTCGGAATGACTTGAATACTTTTCACTTTGATTCTTCTTGGAAATTAAGGTGCTATATCTAGTGACCTTAAATCTCAAGAAATTTTGAATTCCTTGTAAAAAAAATCTCACTCACAACGAAGGACACTTTGATTATTACTTCAAAACTTTTTTGGGGAGTTACAGTTTATGTATAGTGGATACTGACTATTGCATGTGCTTACAATCTATTCTTACTATGTCAAGAGAACTGGTACATTGAATCTTATTGGACGCATATATTCTATCATAGTGTCTCTAGTATTTTTCCGTTCTGTGCTTTGTAGTAATGATAGGAGACTTGGATCCACCGGGAACCTTTTGTATATATATCAGTTTCTATATTCAATGAGAATGCATAAATGAAAAGTACTTCTTTTATCAAGAACATATGACAAGCATATAAAGATACAAAAACAATTTAGCCACACTTTTTATTTCACAATGGACGATAATTAGTCCAATGTTTTTCCAAAGAAATCCAATCAATCAAAGGGATCTGTGAGGCTTATATTGAATCTTATTTCAGCAGTGTTTGCGAGAGGTAAAAAAAGATGAGTTTTAGTGGGTTCAACACAGTAAAGGATCCACAAAACAAAACAAATAGGCAAATGAAATGTTTAGTTTTCTGTCAAGGATCATGGCAATCCTTATTTATGAAACAAGATGGGGTGTGGGATGTATGTATATTAATGAGAAGTATAATAATGACATATCCAACCATCAGTTATATATAGCCTAAACAACTAGTACATCCTTCAAACTTGGATCAAACACAGAAAGAGAAGCAAAAAAATTAAGTCTCAAATTTTCCGTGCTTCGCTTAACTTACAACAAAAATTTGTCCAAGTATTTTGAACATTTAATGATATCAAATACAAGATATAATTAGGTCAATCATTTCCCAAATACTTCATTCAGCCTCTGCTTCAGCATTAACTGTTTGAGGTACGACTCCTTTCAACATTGGATGTTTGTGGTCCAATTCCTTCTTTAGCATTGAGAGTTTGAGATTCAGCTCCTCCTAAGGAAGGTCCAGCAGTGGTGACATCGATTGCAGGAAGAGAGAACATCACATTCTTGATCATAGATAAGTAAGATCAAAATATGCTTTGTATTTTGAGAAGTTTTCTTCCATCCACTTCTCAGTTGTACTGATGGGCATACTAGCCTGGTGTTGGATTTTAAAAGGTGTGAATGGAAATTGAAGTTTTTCACTTTTATAAAGAGTTGTGACTTTTATGAAAAGATGCAATTTTTACAAGGAATTGTGACTTTTGTTAAAGGTTGTGACCTTTTCGAGACATTGTGACTTTTTCATAGGGTTGTAATATTTTCGGTTATGCATAATAAACATAATTTCACATTACCCTTTGTTGTCTATAAATAGAGTGTTTCTCTTATTTGTTACAAGGAAAACAAATTTTTTTTAGTTATTCTACTACTAACTAATTCTAGTATTGTAAGTGTACTTTACTAACGTTGAGTGACTCGCTGACACTATGATTTTAGGTACCAACACATTAGTGAGTAAGATAATTTTATTTTGCAAGGATATATTCCATTAACCTAGGGTACTTGAGGGGGGGAATGTTCTGAAGGGGATATTGTGCATCCCGTGGGTTACATTTTCTTCTTTGAGAAAATTATTTTGTTTACTCTTTCTAATCTGTTTCTAATTTTATTTTCTTTACCAATTTTAATTTTCTAGTTTTGACAATACTCTTTAAACTTTGTTGTTTCTTACCAAGTTATTTTAAGTTTTTTTTGAAGTATTATAGGAATACAATATGAACAACACCTAGTATTCAGGCCCAATCATTTCCAATGACTGGGTGAATTTCTTCATATACGGAGTTCATCTTCGAAGTGGCATCATTTCTTATGCCCTGAATCACATAAGCAAAAAGTGTGGAGAAAAAATGCAATTAGATTTTAATTACACAAAATGGAAAAAACTAATTCATCACTAGTTTTCGCATTCCCTTATAGATGCTAGTCTTTCACATGTAGTACTAGAGAGCACACAATGAGAAATATCCACTTATAGATGCTAAAAGTATTACTAACTTCCAAGGATTGTAAACACATCACAATTCCGCGCTTGAACACTATGCAAAAATTAAAGTTAGTTTTTTTGGAGGTACAAGAATATCTTAGATATTTCGTAGAACTTTCTTGAATTTAGTCACTAATATCTTTGATATTTGTACTTAAGAAAAATCTAGAATACTCTAGAATAATTATCTTAAATAAATATTTAGATATCTAGAAGATAAAGTTTATTAGACATTTCTTGTAGATGATCAAGAATAATTTATAGAAGCAATCCTAATAAGTATAATTAGGGGTGACTTTTGACATTTTTAATCAACCCAAGCAACCTATAAAAATCCAAAGAGTCATCTTCCATAACAAGTTCTCCTTTCTAGATTCCTCTTCCTCATTTGAATCTTCTGATCTTAGTTAACGATCTTGGGATAGCAAAAGGTTTCTCAGGTTATAATTTTCTTCTTATTCTCTACATGATGTCAGAGATTAATCCATAGGTTGGCTCGTGTGTGTAATTTCAAGTTTAGATTAGGAGTAGATTCAACTAGTTTGTCTACATGGATTTTAATGGTCGAGTCAATGGACTGAGGATGTAGCTGTTGAATCAGTCAAATTATAAGGTATGGGAAACATGTATGGAATCGTACCTTGTGGGAAAGGCTTTGTGGGATGTGATACGCTCAAACTTACTTCTCAAATAAGAAGTAAAGCGGTCATGTCAAGTAAATAACCCAACTAGTGAGGTCGGGATCGTTCCCACGAGGAAAATAGTTTAGACTTAACTTCAATCTATTATTACTATTGTTCAGTCAATTACTTCCTTGGAAAGCATAAAATGAAAAAAGGGGGGTTTCTATTCCTAAATTAATGAATATAGCTAGCGAAACAAAAGGAGACAACTAACAGCTTCGAATGTTGGAGTTTAATCAATTAATCAAAGTAACTATGGTTTACGTGTTCCCCACAGGTTCATAACTTGATAAGTCTAACTATAACAATTCTTTCCTAGTATCTTGCATGCAAAGTGATAAGTTATGTATTTCTAAATCCTTGGTCCGGCATCTAGAAAATTTCACTCCGCACCTTGGTCCGGCTACGTGTGTTGCTATCCTAACCCTTATCTTTACCTCATATTAAGCATCGTATTCGATATTTGACTAAGTTATTACCTCGTACCAATCAATACTAGCCTATTAGATAGTATACACTAAATCTATGTTGATATTTATTTTCCTATTATCTACCTCCGTGGTCCGGCAAGTAGCATTAAGGCGAGTTCTAACGTTGTCCATCCGTTAAAAAGACTTCTATGCGAAAAATTATCAATACATGCAAGACACTATTCTTGAATTGTAAATTTAGTTAGGTTTTACCTCATTATTTGCCTATGGTTCCCACAACCCTAGTTATGGAGTTTAGTTACCCATAGTCATAATCACCATATTCAAATATATGGTATAAGAATTCATGTACTAACTTCAATGAGAAAGAGTAAAATACGAAAGTTCGCTTGATTAATCAACAAAAATCACCAACAATCAATTCAAAGAATCTCAAAATAATCAAGAATCTAACAATAATCAAGGGCCTAACCAAATAATCCAGAGTTTAACCTAATAATCCAGAGTCTAACCTAATAATCCAGAGTCTACCTAATAATCTAGAGTCTAACCTAATAATCCCCAGTCTAACCTCAAAAATGAGATTTTTCGAACTATTTATAAAAAATAAAAACCTAATTAAACAAGGACTCTATTTGCTGGAAATCTATCAAAACGCGGCTGGATCGACGGACCTCGCGACAGGATGTCGTGGTCACGACGGGCCGTTGTGGACTCCGTCGTCCCATACTTTGCAAATTTCTTCTGCTACTTTCTTCATTACGCTCGACGGCAGGTATGACGGATCGTTACGAGCACAACGGTCCGTCGAGGGTCTCCGTTCCAAAACACTTGAACTCTTGGTATATGGGTACTGGGACTACTTCTCTGAACTTCATGACGAACCTGCAGGACGGGTGTCATGGACACGACGGTCCGTCATGCTTTCCGTAACCCCACACTTGGTCAGACTTCCCCATGTTACTTCAGCAGCTGCACAACGTTGCCACCTACGGACCGTCACAAGCTCCGTAGGTGGTCTCTTCTACATTTCTTTGCTCAAAAACCTCTGCATTCATCTTTGGACAGATTTTCTGCATATAAGGAGAAACTTATATAAAAATTAGCACAAAAAGGCTTTTGGACACACTGAACTTAAGGAAAAAGTATTAATAATACCGTGAAACCACGGTATATCAACCAACACCCTCAACTTAAATTCGTTGTTTGTCCTCAAGTGACGCACTATGACTCAATACACAATCTTTGTACAATAGTATCCATGTTTTATCCTTTGCAATCATTTGGCTATCAATCACGACTAATCTCTTCATATTTATGCATGCGATCACTATTGGGCTTGAATTATGTGGAATCAGACCATGACACAGACTCACCATGCACTACCACCTATCCTCTTCAATTTCTCACCGAGGTGGTAATATTTCCGGTAATGCAACTAGGGTCCTCACTTCAAAACAAAATCCTCATTTTTCACACAATGATTTCAGTTTGAGTATAAGGATTTCTTTTCAACACTCACTCTCAGAACAAATTCACACTCATTCATACCTATTGCCATAAGCTTGCCCTTATTTTCACTGCTTTATGTTCGCTATACAACCCTTAGGATCATGATAGGACTTTCTTAGCTTGTAACATACGCTCAGGGTCAGGTAGGGTATATTTAGGTATACTTTAGTGACTTTTTGCCCTCCTTGACATATCGGCTAATCATACCATTTTCTATCATTTTATTTTGCCCAGTTTCCCATATTATTTCACCTAGCTATTTTCCCTTTTTTGTTCATTTGTGTAAGTGACTCTCTTCTTTTCTTGCTTTTATATCTTGTAATTTTTTTTCTTTTACTTTTCTTTCAACTAATTCTTGAGTCACTTTACTTTTGTTCTTTCTTTCTCTTTATTCTTTCAACCCCAGTTTCCAGAGCATTCTTCATAATATCCACCCTCAACTCATGGTTTTGCCATGAGTCAAAGTACACAATACCCAAAGTTGGGTCAGGGCCATAAAAAGGTTGTTTACTGCATTAGCCACCCTCAACTTATGCTTTTGGCATAAGCTGAGGTGCACATGTCCAAGGAGGGACCAGGGCCAACACATTATTCCCAGAAAAGATCAGTTGGGGTGAAAAAGAAAGGTCTAATTTAATCTCAAATCATTTGGATCAAAGAAGGATAAATTTCATTTGGTTTTCTTTTATTTAGGCTAAAAATGTGCTATATTGAATAAGGGCCTATGATCATTTCCTAATTGTCTATTACAGATTACTTTTAGCAGGACTAACCAGGCAAGTTCTAGCTTAGTACAAGTAGTGGACTATACAAATCTTCCTCACACTCACTTGACATCTAATCACTCTACCATATTATCAGACACCTACTTCGATTTTAGACTTAGGGTCATGCAGTGGTGTACCTCTATGTCATGCTTAGAGCCACACATTTATCAATTACTATTCCTAGTCATGCATCATTTTCCATTTTATCAGGATATCATTTTAGCCATCATGCTCCAGAATTAAACTATGTACACAAGATATAGACATGCCGGTTCAACAGAAAAAGTAATCAGTCTCTTGGGGAAAAGAACACAGGCAAGAAAACCCCAAAAGAGGATAGTGAATTGTGCTACTCAGAGTTCACCCTAGTACTCACTTTCCATTTACCCCACCCCCAACAAAAAGACATGCAATTGTCCCCAATGCATAAAAAAAATTTGAAATACAAGAGTGGTAGGTGAAGCAAACTTGGGGTGCAAAGCGCCGACAATCAGCACGGACCGTTGTGATTATGACGGTCCGTCGTCGATGTCTGTCGTGGGACACTTAAAAAAATGGAGACCCTTAAGAGAGGATTCTCTGACCGTCATGACGGTTATACAGGACGGACCGTCGAGAGTATGACGTTCCGTCGTGGATGTCCGTTTGAGGACACTTAGAAAACATGAGAGACCCTTAGGAATAGGGTCTCTGACAACCAGAACGGTTGTGCAGGTTGGACCGTCATGGGAACGACGGTCCGTCGCATGTGTCCGTTGGTGACTGTCCGTAGGTGACTGTTGCAGAGTGATTTTCTGCAGAATTTCATGGTGATGTGCCTGCAAATTTAAAACCCATTAGTAGAAAATGCTACCATTACTAGAAGAAAAAAACTATAAGTATTGGGTTGCCTCCCAACAAGCGCCTGATTTAACGTCGCGGCACTACTGAGGACACTTGATTACTCACCCTTCACAATATGGTATGCCTCTATCACTTAATTCACCGATGCAGTATGCCCAAAATAGAGTTCTATTCGTTCTCTATTCACCTTAAACCGCACTCCCTCCTTGTTTTTTTAACTCAACTTCTCCATGAGGGAATACTTGGGTAATCAAGTAAGGGCCAGTCTGTTTGGAATTGAGCTTGCCCGGAAGACAAGGCAACCCAGATCTGTCTAAAAGCACCACATCCCCAACCATAAACTCTTGTTTTGTACTTTTTTGTTCATTCTCCTTCTTCATCTTTTCTTTGTGGGATATGGCGGATACCGATTGGAGCTCACCACTCTGCCTCATGGTCCTGCAAACGATGAAGGTCACTTATTCATTGTTAAACCGAAATTTCATCTGCCCCTTTTCCATATCAACTAAGGCTCTACCTATTGCAAGGAATGGCCTCCCAAGAATAATAGGCACTTCAAAATCGACTTCACAATCAAGAATAACAAAATCTGCCGGAAATATGGATGACTCCACTTTTACTAGCACATCATGGAGTATCCCTATAGGCCTTTCACTGTTCGATCAGCCATCAGTAGCCGCATCGCAGTGGGTTTTGGGTCACCCAAACCCAACTTCTTGTAAATCGAGAGGGGTATGAGATTTATGCTTACCCCCAAATCACATAATGCTTTCGCAAAATGTAATGACCCGACTGTACAAGGAATAGTGAACGCACCCGGATCTTCTTTCTTTTGTACCAGAGATCTTGTAGCAATAGCACTACAATGCTGCAGTCTATCATCATCCTCGAAAGTGACCGATCTTTTCTTTGTAACAAGATCTTTCATAAACTTGGCATAACCGGGCATTTGTTCTAGAGCTTCTACCAAAGGGACATTGATAAAAAGTTGCTTCAGCATTGTTATAAAATGCCGATATTTACCATCCTCGGTCTTTTTCACTTATCTCTGAGGGAAGGGTGGTGGTGGTCTAGACATGGGAATTACCTTCATAGGGACTTCTGAATCTTTTCCAGTGCTCTCTTCTGCTTCACCACTACCCTTTACCACCTTATCATCATCCTTTCTCACCTTTTCCCCATTAGACGGCATGGGTGGGTCAATGGTTTGCTTACCACCACGAGTAGTGATTGCCATACAGTGTGCATCATTTTTCGGATTTCGGACAGTGTTTCTAGGAAGAGTGCCCGGTTGCCATGTGTTCATAGTCGCAGATAATTGGGCCATTTGCAACTCGATTTGCTTAATCGACATTGCATGTGTATCGACTTTTTGCCCAATACCTGCTAAATAACACCTTAACTCTTTAATGTGCTCATCACTAGCATCGAACCTCCTCATAATTTTGTGCAACATATCCTCAACTCGCGCCATACTATCTCCACCATCCCTAGGAGTAACTTTACGATTTTGAGGAGGTACATAGGGCCCATTCCTATAATTTCTGTTACCGTAGTTACCCTTGTTGAAGTTCTTATCGCGGTTGTAGTTTCCATCTCGGACATAATGACCCTCACGGTTATAATTACCATAGATCCGACCTTGGTTCCCTTGACCTTGGCGCCTATTATCCTGATTTGAGCCTTGGGCACTCGGTCAGAAACCCCCCGTCTTCTCATTTACTGCATAGGAGTCCTCCGCATAATAGCATTCATCATTAGGAGGTGGTGGTTTAGGCAAGTAGTTAACTGCATTTATCTTTTCTGCACCCCCAGTGATATGTTTTAGTACCAACCCAAGCTTAGTTCTCATCTGAGCCATTTCTTAACGAATCTCATCTTTGAGTGGACTGCACTGCGAAGGTATTTCTCCCGGTATCTGACTTCCTACTACTCAAAGCTTTATTATTCCGGGAGATTTTCTCTAATTTTTCAGCAATCTCAGCATAAGGACACTCACCATAAGATCCACCTGCTATAGTGTCCAACACCGCTTTATTATTATCATCCTGTCCTCGATAGAAGTATTCCTTCAGTGGCTCATCATCTATACAGTGATTTGGGACACTTCTCAAGAACGAGGTGAATCTATCCCAAGAACTACTAACTGACTCTCCTGGTAGTGCCACAAAGTTATTCACTCTGTCTTTGTGGTTTAGTTTCTTGGAGACCGGATAGTAGCGTGCTAAGAAAACATCCCTTAGTTGGTTACAAGTGAAAATTTAGTTGTACGGGAGCTCAGTGAACCATATAGCAGCCTCTCCCGTCAATGAGAGAGGAAACATTCTAAGCCCTATTACATCCAAGTCCAAGTCAGGCCTCCCTACACAGCTTTTACACACTGCCCTTACCTTAGTAGCTATATGGGAATGTGGATCCTCAGAAGGTAGCCCTGAAAATAAACCTCTAGCAGTGAGCATTTGCATCAGGCTACTAGTTACCACAAAGGTGTTGCCTAGTGGTAGAGGGGGCAAGACAAGTGGTCCATCGGAGTCTCCTATGTTATCATAGCCTCTGTAGTATTCTTGGGGCCGTGGAGCGGGATTTTGTCCCCTCTGTTGGTATTCACCCGGAGCATCGGGTAACAACTGACCATGAACATCAACCGGAGCTGGGATATTCTGGTTTGGATCATCATCATTAATTCCCAAGTTTCTATTCATGTTGCGTAGTGTATGCTCTAATTCGTGATCGTAGGGAAACAAGAGTTCTCTTCCTCTCCGTGTATTTGGCATACAAGGAGGGTGGTTCTGCACGAATCAAAAACAATAAAACAAAGTAAAATCAAGAAAATATCAACTAAACTATTGTAATAAGTTTAAGTTAATCTAAAAGCTACTGTCCCCGGCAACGGCGCCAAAATTTGATATGCTCAAACTTACTTCTCAAATAAGAAGTAAAGCGGTTGTGTCAAGTAAATAACCCAACTAGTGACGTCGGGATCGTTCCCACGAGAAAAATAGTTTAGACTTAACTTTAATCTATTATTACTATTGTTTAGTCAATTACTTTCTTGGAAAGCATAAAATGATAAAAAGGGGGGTTTCTATTCCTAAATAAATGAAAACAGCTAGCGAAATAAAAGGAGACAACTATAGCTTCGAATGTTGAAGTTTAATCAATTAATCAAAGTAACTAAGGTTTACGTGTTCCCCACATGTTCATAACTTGATAAGTCTAACTATAACAATTCTTTCCTAGTATCTTGCATGCAAAGTGATAAGTTATGTATTTCTAAATCCTTGGTCCGGCATCTAGAAAATTTCACTCCGCACCTTGGTCCGGCTACGTGTGTTGCTATCCTAACCCTTATCTTTACCTCATATTAAGCATCGTATTCGATATTTGACTAAGTTATTACCTCGTACCAATCAATACTAGTCTATTAGATAGTATACACTAAATCTATGTTGATAATTCTTTTCCTATTATCTACCTCCTTGGTCCGGCAAGTAGCNTTCTAGAATTGTTATTTTAGTTAGGTTTTACCTCATTATTTGCCTATGGTTCCCACAACCCTAGTTATGGAGTTTAGTTACCCATAGTCATAATCACAATATTCAAATATATGGTATAAGAATTCATGTACTTACTTCAATGAGAAAGAGTAAAATCTGAAAGTTTGCTTGATTAATCAACAAAAATCACCAACAATCATATCAAAGAATATCAAAATAATCAAGAATCTAACAATAATCAAGGGCCTAACCAAATAATCCAGAGTCTAACCTAATAATCCAGAGTCTACCTAATAATCCAGAATCTAACCTAATAATCCCCAGTCTAACCTCAAAAACGAGGTTATTCGAACTATTTATAAAAAATAAAAACCTAATTAAACAAGGACTCTATTTGATGGAAATCTGTCAAAACGCGGCTGGATCGACGGACCTCGCGACGCGACGTCTTGGGTCACGACGGGCCGTCGTAGACTCCGTCGTCCCATACTTCGCAAATTTCTTCAGCTGCTCTCTTCATTACCCTCGACGGCAGGTATGACGGATTATTACGAGCACAACGGTCCATCGAGGGTCTCCATTCCAAAATACTTGAACTCTTGGAATATGGGTACTGGGACTACTTCTCTGAACTTCATGACGAACCTGCAAGACGGACCGTCATGGACACGACGGTCCGTCACGCTTTCCGTAACCCCACACTTGGTCAGACTTCCCCATCTTCCTTCAGCAACTGCACTATGCTGCCACCTACGGACCGTCACGAGCATGACGGACCGTCACATGCTCCGTAGGTGGTTTCTTCTGCATTTCTTCGCTCAAAAACCTCCGCATTCATCTTTGGACAGATTTCCTACAAATAAGGAGAAACTTATATAAAAATTAGCATAAAAAGGCTTTTGGGCACACTGAACTTAAGGAAAAAGTATTAATAATACCGTGAAACCACGGTATATCAGGATATAGTGAATGGGAGTAACACAAGTCCTTCAGCTGATGGACCAGAAAATACTAGAATAAGGGAGAAGTGGAAGAAGGTTACTGTGAAGGCGAAATTCATTCTGAAGAGGACAATTTCCTCCTGTTTATTTTACCACATTATAAGTGTTAATCATCTTATGAAATATGGAGGACACTTGATCGCTTGTTCAACAAGAAGAATAAAGCTCACCTGCATATATTGTAGAATAAATTGGCTAACAACACTTAATGTGATCTTTCTAACTCTGAGTAATTTTTGAAGATTAAGAACTTATATTCTGAGATATTTATGTTGATTTTGAAAGAGGCTATATCTGAACAAAGAATGAGAAGAATTTTCATCCGCGGTTTGAAGCCTGAATATATTCCATTTGTGACGTCGATTAAAGGTGGGCTCAATAACCATCCTTGGACGAATTTGAAATGTTATCATCACAGGAATTATTAGCCAAACAATTGGCTGGTGTATTTTTCGAAGGAGAAGGCAATGCTCTTGTATTTGAATAGAGGAACTTTAAAGTAAAAGCAAGACACATCTTACACTCTGGATTATCACGGTTTTCAAACTCACCTAGAAAGAAGGAAAAACCTTCCAACTAATATGGTAAGAAGCCTCCTAGATACTATCGATATGGTAATGTAGGACACATAAACACATATTATTGATCCTACTAAAACTGATAAACAGGTAATTGAAGAGCTCTAAAGGAAATATGATGGTGTATCCTACTATGTTGCTTAGTCTTCACAAGAAATAGATTACAATACCATCACTGACTTAGATGAAGAGGCTAGTACTACTGAAATCTCTCAATATCATGGAGTTGCATTAGAAGATGTATTTCTACATTTTGAGTGTCAGAGTTCCAAACTTGTCCATCTATATGTATCTCAAGATAGTCCAACTACAAGTAAGCTATGATAAAGGGGGAGTATAGGAACTCAGGAATGGGATAATTCACATTGCTTATTTAATAACGTAAATTTTTTATCATTTGATGAAGCAAGAGGAGTCTAGAAGAAGTTGCTGAGATCTTCAACAAGACATGACTCCAATCTTAGTTTGAGATCTATCAAGATAAGTGTAGGATAGTTTCAAAAAATTACTTTGCGGGG
>NC_028640.1:13732809-13742839 GCF_001406875.1 Solanum pennellii
GGGGGGGGGGGGGGGGATGAAAAATTAAAGTTAGATTTTATGGAGGTACAAAAAATATCTTAGATATTTGGTAGAACTTTCTTGAATATTATTGAGTAATATCTTTGATATTTGTATTAGATAAAAATCTAGAAGAGTCTAGGATAGTGTCTAGGATAAATATCTTAAGGAAATTTCTAGATATCTAGAAGATAAAGTTTACTAGATATTTTTTTGTAAATGTATCTAGTGTAATTTCTAGAAGCATACCTATATAAGTATAAATAGGGGTGACATTAATACAATAAGTACCACTTTTAGGCCACCATTATCATACTTACCATTCTTTAATCTCATCTTTAGTAGATACTCATTGACAAGGAAAACCTTCACATTAACAAGTTTAATCAAGGAAAGCAACTTAAGGCAACCATCCACATTAAAAATACTTCATTACAAATATCCTTTATAACAACATACTTAGTAGCATCATCATAAGCATAATAATTTATTTACACATTATCACATAGAAGAATACACCAGAACTACTTTCAAAGCCTACTTGTGCAATTCATCGATAAAGTCCCATACCCCCACCCAGACTAAATAGTCTATCCTCGAGAAGATAGTTCATCATCATTCATTGTGGGTTTAAGCCTTAACCAAAATATACCATGTGAGGAAATCAGGGAATCTGTTGTTACTCATACCGAAAAGAGAGATCTACTTACCTGAAGGTAGAACCATTAATTTACATTAGATGGATCTACTAGCTAATAACCTATCTAGGCACATAGTTATGAGATAACGAGATTGTTGTTAGATACCCCACCTCAAATCATATGGGCGTATATTTCAAGGGGTTGCTACTAGAAACCCCGTCTCAACTCACGCATGAGCTTCCATCTCTATCACTATTCACGTGCTAGTTAGCATTATTCCTCATGAAGTACTTAACATTACTTTATGTCATTATTATGGGAGAATGAGATTATTACCAGATACCTGGCCTCAACTCACGTATGGGCATCCATCAAAGCCCAAAATCATTCATAGGATGGCTCATAGATTAAATAGGTGAGGATATCCTTTCTCCTTTGACGGACCTAATCAAGAAAGATGTACCTTTTGTATGGGGTGGGGAGCAGGAGAAGTCTTTTCAAGCCTTGAAATTTATGTTGAGTTCGAGACCTTTGCTCCAACTGCCCAACTTTGATAAGGCCTTTGAAATTAAATGTGATGCTTTAGGTGTTGGTATAGGTAGTGTGTTGATGCAAGAAGGAAAAAATTTAGCTTTCTTTAGTGAAACGTTAAAAGGATCTACGCTCGAGTACTCAACTTATAACAAGGAATTGTATGCACTTGTGCGAGTGTTGGCACTGACAACACTACTTGTGGAAAAATGAGTTTGTGATAAGGATTAGCTAATAATTCCATCAAATCATATTTTAATGAATGTTTGGCTTGTGCCAATAAATTGACTATGAAGTTATTCCCAATTGTTTATGTCAATATCAATCATATGCTAATATTGTGTAGTAAGACTATCAATTATATTATAAGCACTCCTAAAGTGATTCAATAAATCCATAACCAAGGGCATGTCATCCATTGGGACAACTCCAAACATGCTCTAAAAGAATGAACTATGAACATATTTAACTCATTGAAAGAAGTGCTCATCGTCCATAAACGATGAAATGAAGCTACTACACTAAAGTAAAGAAGTAACGTGAGTTATAACATAATTAAAGGGGTCTAAATTAAGTAAGTGACCAGAATGCGTGTTGAAGGAAGTGAGACAAGTCTTACTTACACCTAAGCTTCTATGTTGAAAGAATACTCATGAATGAAGGTGTTAGAATGTGTGAGACTAGTCTAATTAACACCTAAGGATGATATGTAAGTATAATTGACATTTCATCAATGTAAAGTAAGGATGATATGTAAGGAAAATTCACATTTCATCAATGTAAAGTAAGGATGATATGTAAGGACAATGCACAGTTCATCAATTTAAAGTAAGGATGTTATGTAAGGACAATTCACATTTCATCAATGTAAAGTAAGGATGACAAGTCATCGAAAGAGTAAGTAAATCTCAATCTAGAAGTAAGCTTCCATGATACTTGAGTCAAATCTAAAATATTAAGAAGATAATGAATGTGAGACGAGGCTACCATCGAGGTGGATAAGTAGTCTCATTATGTCCTTAGTCTTCGAACTATGTCTAGCCAACATAGGAACTAGCCAGTGGTTTCCACCTAAGAGAGCTAGGTATGTTCGGTTTCACTTTGGCCGGTGATTGCACCCCTTTTCAGTGTGGGGAAGGCACTGGATTTCATGTTTAGCTCAAATGATCTATGTTTGTTGATGCTCACGACATGTTCTTTGTTCAGTATAGCCGTGACCCACTCCTTTTTGGTGTGGAGTGAACACTTGAGATGGATTCGCCTTAGCCGGGAATCACCCCTTGTCAGTGTGGGGAAGACACTAGATCTCATGAGTAGCTCACATGATCTAGATTCATTTTAACTGGTGAATCACCTCTTTTTAGTGGGGGAGGGGGGGAGACAGTGGATTTCATGTTAGCTCGCATGATCCTATTCCTAATGATGTCTCTATGAAAGTAAGAAAGGATGATGATGATGGAACGTATGTTCAAAGTGAGCTATGAAGAAGAGCTTAAGAATGTCAATTGCTAATACCACACTCATGAAGTTTCAGGAAATAATGGGCAAGGACAAATAAGATTGGCTTATAATGACTTCTTTTATGATGCCAATAAAGGGGAATAGAAACATAATAGTTACTCCAAACTTCATAACTTCCCTAACATGAGAATGATGAAATAGGTGGCGTAGCCAATAGAGACTGGCCTATGAAGCATTAAGGAATGCTTGATGTAATGAATGACTTTCTATAAGAATATTCAAATCATGTCCAGTGAAGTTTGCAATAAGTAAAGGGCATAGCTAAAAATAAGTCTTCATGTAATCAAAATGATCAAAGCCAAATAAAATATGCTTATAATGACTTATTTTATTATGAAAATGATCATAGCCAATAATGAATTCAAATATATTTATCCAAAATGATCAACTAATGTATTTAGCCAATAAAGATTGGATTATAAAGACTTCATGCCCAAAGTAAGCAAGATCATAAGTTTTAATGACAAGCCCAAGAAATCCAAAATGATCAACTTATGTATTTAGCCAATAATGATTGGATTGTAAAGATTTCATTCTCAAAGTAAGCAAGATCATAAGTTCTACTGATATGCCCCAAATAACTATGCGCATTATGCAATCAACTAAAGAATGAGTATGGTCAATAAGTAGTGACTTATAAATATATTCATGCCCCAAATTATAGTTAACTCATTTCCTTAATCTCTTGAACTACTTACTTGATTCATTGTGGGTATGGGACTACAATGAATCACTGCACTTGTAAGTAAAACATAGGACCAAAGTAATTATTGAACTACACAACAAGAAGAAGGAAAAGACTGAAGAATGATCTAAGTGTACAAAGAGAAGCTCTCGTCCTAAGAGGATCAAAATCTCAAATCCTCGCCCAAGTGCTTCTAAAATTATGTTAATGACACTAATGGCTGGTAATCATATAGGCAATGAGTTGTGTGTTTTGAATGCATTGAAATACATCATATTCCTACCACAATTCACAACTAACAATTTAAGAAAGTCTAGTGACTGCACTTTCCAGAAATGGCATGTTGTTTAGGAAGATCTTTCCTTGATCATGCATAGCCTTATGTGTATGTGTGAATACACCCATACTTAGTACAAGTGGTGTACTAACCCTATAAAATTTACTATTTTTATTGGTGCAGTTTAGAGGAAAGATTGAAGAATCTTTGCATCGGTTTGGACTCAGCGTTCTCCAGACCATTTGGTAGGTCCTCTTGATTTTGAGGATGCTACGGTTTTAGTCTAGCATTAGTATTTAGACATAGCTAGTGGATGTTGTCCCTAGAGTTTGTTTCATACATTTATTCGAAGCTTTGTAATAAGGATATTTTGGCAAACTCTTGTGATATGTTATTATTTGATTTGAATTAATTCCGCAATTATTACATGGTTGTTTCATTATGTTGAGCTTAGTATATGATGAATTCATGAAATAACTATATGAAGTCTATGTATAGTTCATACATTTAAAAAGTTCTAATTTTTCCGAAAATTTAACTATATGAATGAGATGAATGCAAGAAGAGGCTTGTCTGCGACCTCTGAGAGGTCAACGACGTCGGTTGCGATTCAGATTCTAGAATCTGGGTCGTGACATCTTCATTCCATTCCATCAAAAGATTTCCCGCACATCGCAGTACATCTTAGTGGTGCCTGGATTAATGAAATATGAAGAGTTATGAGCTTCAGCAATAATGTGTTTTCTCAACTCACCAACATCAGGATCACACAATCTACCTTGATAGGGAAGTACACCATATCCCTCTTGGGAGAAAACATCCACTCTCTGATTGTAGACTGCACCCTTAAGTTCAAGAATGGTTTGATCATTGTCTTGCTTTTCCTTAACCTCTACTACCAATGAAGAGTCAACACCATTTTGAAGTGTTATACAACTGTGTAATATGCTCATAAGGCGAACTCCCAAGTGAGAAAGATTGTGAACATCCTTCACTAGTTCCTTCATTTCTTCCTCAACATGGGCTACACTACCCATAGATAATCTACTACTATATTTGTTTACCAAGATGGTAATGCACACTCGTATCACAATCCATAAGTAACTTGATCCATCTCATCTGGCGAAGATTCATCTCTTTATGGTGAACGCATATTGAAGGATCTTATGGTCTATGATCACATCTACTGGAACACCATACAAGTAGTGTCTCCAAATCTTGAGTTCAAACACCACTGTGCAAGGTCGAGGTCATGAGTCAGATAGTTCTTATCATGCACCTTAAGTTATCTAGAATCATAAGTTATAACCATATCTTGCTGCATTAACATATAACCGAGGCAAACTTTGGATGTATTTCAATATATAAGATAGTTATGTTAACACTATGGTAGAGTAAAAACAGGAGTTGTAGTCAACATGGTTTTGAGTTCTACAAACCTTTTCACAATCATCTAACCATCAAAACTTAACCATCTTTTGAGTCAATCTAGTCAATGGTGAGGGTATGTAAAATCCTTCCATGTACCTTCTATAATAACCCCTAGACCCAATAAACTGATGGTATTTATAGAACCGGTAGGTCTACGACATTGTTTCATTGATTTTATCTTCTGGGGATCCACTTGAATTCCTTCACTAGACACAATATGCCCAAGGAAGGCAACCGATTGTAACCAAAATTTGTACTTGCTATATTTTGTAAATAATTGGCGATCTTTTAGAGTTTGTAGAACAACTCTCAAATGACTCGCATGTTCTTTCTCATTTCAGAGTAAACGAGGATATCATCAATAAAGACGATAACAAACAAGTCCAAGTACTACTTGAACACTCTGTTCATGAGGTCCATGAAAGTTGTAGGATCATTGGTTAGTCCAAATGACATAAATACAAATTCATAATGGCCATACCGAGTCCTGAAGGCTATTTTTTTGGATGTCACTCTCTTTGACACTAAGCTAATGTTAACCTAATCTCAGGTCTATCTTTGAAAAATAACTAGTACCTTGAAGTTGGTCAAACAAGTCACCAATCCAGGAGATAGGCTATTTATTCTTGATGGTGACCTTGTTCAATTGTCTATAGTCAATAAACATTCTAAGTCATCAATCTTTCTTCTTCACGAACTACACTGGCGTACCCATGGCAAAAAACTAGGTCTAATAAAACCCTTATTTAGAAGGTCTTTCAACTGCTCTTTCAATTCTGTAAGCTCAGACGGAGCCATCCTGAAAGGAGGAATAGAAATAGGTTTGGTATCTTGAATGAGATCAATTCCAAAGTCAATTTTCCTTACAGGAGGAAATCCGGGAAGATCTTCTAGAAACACTCCAGGAAACTCAAATAGATATTAGACATAACCCTTAGAGATCATCTTTCTATCCTTGGGGTAAGAAATTAATCGACCACTAGGCACTATGCTACAACTATTCCATTCTAAGATTGGTTAATCTTGAAACTGAAAACGGACAATTCTAGTTTTACAATCAACCAAGGCATGTCAGGAATATGATCAATCCATGCCTAGAATGATATTGAAGTCTTCTATTTCATACGCTACAAGATCTATTGAGGTGACTTTATGGGAGACTGTGACATGGAAATTTCTATATACCTATCTAGCTATAACTCGGTCTGCGCTTTGAGTAGAGACTGAGAAAGGTTCTGAGAGAGTTTCTGGGTAGTTACAAAAGAGAGAGTAGACATTGGATCTAACAATACATAAACATAATGATCAAAGAATCGTAACGTACCAATGACTACATTAGGAGAACCTCCCTTATCCTTGCCAGCCTAAAGAGCATACAACTGGTTCTGCGCTGACCGCATTAGATGGATCCATCCTTTCCTTCAAGGCACTGGCCCGGAAGGTTCTTACTACAATTACGGCAAGTAGGGTAGGTTTTTGTACCTGAAAAATTTCCCTGAGACTTAGAGCTTGATGCCCTACTTTTTTAAATATACCTATTCTTGGAGGATGGAACACTATCTGATGAAGAGACAGGGACTGAAAACTTTTGCTAATTCTTTGAGCGATTTCCACCACCCAATTTCTGCTAGGAATATTAATAGTTGACATTCCTAGCCTTCTTATTATCCTTAGCCTTTTACTTAAGCTTATCACCCTCAACCTGCTGAGCGTGAATCATGAGCCTAGAGATGCTCATATTTTCAAGCAACCTAGCATTTTTGCACTTTGTCTTCATCAAGTTCGATACTACATAAGGAAAATTATTCATCTAAGCTCTGGAATCAACCATATAAGGAGAGTATATTCAGACTTTGGTAAAATTAAGCCCATACTCTTGGTCCGTCATAGTACCTTGTCTGAGGTTCATGAATTCATGAGCCTTTGCCTCCCTCATATCCCTTAGAAAGAATCTATCCAGAAAGGTTTCGCTGAAGAAATCTCAAGTGGTAGGAGCGACATATGTACCCCGAGTTTCTTTCTACTGAGTATACCATATATGAACCACATACTTAAGCTAGTAAGGTGCTATCTCAACCCGATCATAACCAGTGAATTGCATCACATCTAGAATCTTCATGATCTCATCCAAGAAATTATGGGGATCTTCACTAGTCTGCGATCCTAAGAACTCAGGCGGATTCATCCCAACAAACTCATGGAACCTTTCTGTTGTTGACCCATCATTTACATTAACAGGAGCTTGAAATTGTTGACTGTTATGGTTGGCGACACTTTGAGTCAACATCTGATGGTATTTTAGAATTCAGCATCGGAAACTTTCTGATCTGGAAGTGGAGGAACTATGTTAGAGTTTCTAGCATTCGCATTCCTGGCGTTAAATCTATGAGAAGACATGATCATTGAAACATAGAACGTCGAGTTAAAATGGAATTAGATCATACCTTACACACAATAAGAGTAACAAGAAAATGGAGTTTTTCTAAAACACTTTGTAGCCTCTTTCTCATTAAAAGTGGTGCAGTTCACACACTTGAAAGGGACTCTACTTAGTTCCCCTTTTCAGACATCCTAGGACACTTTAATCTAGTGCTCTGATAGCAAGTTTTTCATACCCTGAGTTACCCCCGAGAGGAGGACTAGGGACCTAGGACAACAGGTGATCCCAAGCTAACTCTACTATCATGATCAAGAGCATACTAAAGATAATAAATTGATGCAGAAGCTAAAATCATAACCAAAATGAAAATATGGGGAATACCCATATACTAAAAATGATGAATTTAATACAAGGAAGATATTAACTAAATACTAAATTGAATCTATCAATGTTTTAAATAGCCTCTAAGTGACAAGAAATGTTGGGATATGCCCCAGCTAACCCTAGCAAAACTTAAAGTAAAGGACTAAGAATACTGAAAAAGAAACTCATGACTATTGTCCTCGGAGAATGAGGACTCACCACTGATTTTTCTAAACAAGAGATCAAAAATTGATCTAAGCGTGATCTTGATGTTGAGAATCTAAACCTATATCACGAAGATGCAGTACATGTATGTGTCAGTACTTGAAAGGTAATGATCATTTTTGATAGAGTAAAGCTTAAATATCATATAAATGAACAAGCACAAAAGCAAAATAATATTTTGAAAATGACATAGATATAGAATACTGAGCTAACTGAATGCAAGGACCACATTTATAACATGTTGACTGAATACTAATTGATTTGTAAACATGGTCAATGTAATAGAGTCTGACTGAACTGTGGGAGATACTAATAACTGACAATAAAACTTCATGAACTAAGTGTGGAGTCCGATGTACATGCTCCATCGAGAGGATCCAATACACCCCGCAAAAAGTGTAAAGGCATGCTGGTGTGATCACTAAAATGATGCCCACACAGGGTACTTACAATCTACGTGGCTAGTAGTTTTGAGACTATTTGGGTACGGTGAGCCCTAGTCTAACTCGGCATTATGTTACTCCTAATTAATAAAGTGGTTAACACATTATAATTGAATTTTGTAATACTGGATAGTTCAAAACTGAGCATGCAAATTGATAATTCAACGATTAATATGATAATGATGCATTAACATGTGAGACAGGTATAAATGAATTATAGAAATATTTGACCTAGCATGTGTAATACAAGAACGAAAGAAATACAAAGATAGGGTTCTAAAATTCATGAAATAAACTTAGTAATAACGTGATAATCTTATTTGGGGAACATAAACAAAAATAATTCATAGTGATATGTTGTAATTCTAGAAACCCTAGGCCTATTCATATTGAGGGAATCAAGAATTTGACTGAAAACTAGGGACATAATGTGTGAAAAGAATGCACTAGTAATATCCCACATACATTGTGATGAATTCCACGAAGAAATCTTTCGATATCGGGGCTGGGGTTTATGGAAACTTGTTGCATTCTAAGACTAGGTTTCTTGACCCGTTTACTACTCTTAAGCTCTAATTTCTCTAAGTTTTCATTAATGGTTTGACTTAGCTAAGTTCTAGTTATGTTTCTATGCTTAAACTGACTAAACCTCATAATTTAGTGTCTAAAAAACGTATCTTAGGGGTCTATAAAAATAGGAATAGACCAAAAGATCTCCGACTTAACTGTTGTTAAAATGATCGACGGACCTGGTCCATGGACCATGATTGACAGACCTGGTCCACGGACCGTGGTCCTACCTAAGATCCATCATTATCCTTCCTCGTTTGGTTCGGAGAATAGGTTGTATAGACCAAGGTCAACCGACACGGTCCACGGACCATGGCCCTACCTATGATTTGTAGGTCCCGTCCGTTGTTTGGGATCTTCGGGTCTTCTGTGGACCATGTTTCAAGGACCTGGTTCATGGACCGTGGTCCAACCTATGATCCATATGTGGCAACTGCACTTCTGGAAATCACCATTCAGGTCTATCTAGGATACGGGGTGTTAAATATGTAATCTGAAATGTTTATAAAATTTATGTACTTAAATATTATAGAGAGGTACAAAAGTTAGTGCAAAGAAAAAATAAAATAAAAATAATGTAAAGAGATGACTAAATATTACACTGAATTTTATTGTATTCGAATTTATATTTAATTTTTATATACAATTCCCTTAATATAAAGTTCAAGAGAGATAGTGTATTTATTTTTTTAACATAGTCATGCTTCATTTTCTGTTTTTTTTTATGATTATAATTCTTTATACATATGAAACATTTTGTCTAGGGGTGACAATTTCAGCCCATATAAAAGTAATGAAATCATTTCTCCATAATAAATTAAGTGGATCACTCATATTTCTTTTGTTTTCTTAAATAGGTTAATATGGTCTTCAGCCTATTTAAGCTCATACAAATATGAAAAATATGGGTTAGCATGAGAATCCATATCCATCCCATATAAAGTGAAATGAAACAGTTTTTTT
>NC_028640.1:13743021-13906982 GCF_001406875.1 Solanum pennellii
TGGGGGGGGGGGGGGGGGGGGAAGGGGTAATGTTTTTAAAAAATAGTTTTTTTTTTAATATTTGGAAAACAAAAAATATTAGGGGTAGGTTGTTTGAAGGTGAGGGGTTTAAATTTTGTTTGAAATTTTTTTTTATTTTGGAAAAACAAAAACAAAATAGGGGTCGATTGGTGAAAGGTGGGTGGGGGTTCCCGGGGGAAGTAGGTAAAAAAATTTATTTTTTGAAAAAAACATGATTAATTTTTTGGAAACAAAAAATTTTTTAGGGGTAGGTTGATGGAAAATGTGGGCTCCCTGGGGGTGGGGATGCCTGTGGTGAGGGGTAAATTTTTTTTACGAAAAAAACAAATTTATTTAAATGGGTTAGAACCATTTTGCCCAAACCATAGTTTCTCATATTATATTTGGATGGATTGTAAACCAAACCATTTTTTCTGAATCCATATTCAACACATCCAAATCTCATCCAATCCAATACAACCATTTGTCGCCCCTAATTTTGTCTATAGCAAGTCAACTTCTAACAATATGTACATCAATCAATATGACAATATTTTTGCCGATATATTTTGATGTGATGTCTTTTATCGTGGATATCACGTCTTTATTTGCTTTTCTTTCTTTTCCGTTTTAACTTGTAATTTTTATCTATAAATTTGATGTTAAACCACCTTGATATTTTATAATATTTTTCTTTATATGTATCTTTTTTTTTTAGCCAATTTTCTTTTTTGATTATTAAAACTTACATTTAATAATTAAAATAAATTAGTTCCTCTGATATAATAAATAATCTATTTTTCATTAAGCATTAAGAATATTAATCCTCCAACATCTAACACAGGATTTTTATGCTATAATTTGTGAAATGTTATATTCTTATATCAAACATACATAAAATGGGTTGTTTTTTTCTTTTTGAAAAATTAAATTTTATTTATTTTTGAAAACAAAAAGGTTTTAGGGGTAGGTTGGTGGAAGGTGGGGGGTGGGGGTGCCCGGGTGAGGGGGTAATTTCTTTTTTTGAAGAAACAGATTTTTTAAAATGGGTTGAATCCCTTTTACCTTAACCATATTTGTCCATATTCTATTTGGATGGATTGTGATCCAANGGGCATAGTGTGGGAATGCCTGTGGGGAGGGGTAATTTTTTTAAAATCCAAATTTATTTAAATGGGTTAGAACCATTTTTCCCAAACCATATTTAACCAAATTCATATTTGCCCATATTATATTTGGATTAATTGTAATCCTAACCATTTTTTCTCAATACATATTCAGCCCATTCAAATTAGATTCAATCCAACCATTTGTCACCCCTAATTTTGTCTATAACAAGTCAACTTCTATCACAATGTACATCATAAATATAACGATATTTTTATCGATATATATTAATGTGATGTCTTTTATCATGGATATCATGTCTTTATTACTTGTCTTTCTTTTCCAATTGAAATTTTTAATTTTTTCTATAAATTTGATATTACACTACCTTAATATTTTGTAAGAGAAAATGACCAAATGACCTTTGAACCTATTAGTCAATTCTCAACTACATACCTAAACTTTACGGGAGTCCTATTACCCCCCTGAACCTCTTATTTATGATATTTTATAAACCTTAAACGCTCAACTTGTGTCATACACATATGTCTGAATACACGCGCTAGGTAGCCCTTTTTATTTAAATTTTATTTTCTTATTTATTTTAGATACAGATACAATAGACCCCACTTCTTTTAACTTAATTTTTTTATTATGTTAAATTCTCAACTCCAAACATAACCACATGTTTACTCTTGAATGGAGTATCAACCTTTCTTCTTCCTCTTCAAGATTAATTATTCTGCACCTGATAAATTTTACAATGCTATGTATCATGTGATGTAATTTTTTAAAAAATAAATAAAATTGATTTTTGAATGTAAAATTAACTCTTGAAAATCGATATTTTCTTAATCTTGAAGGTCAAATATAATGGTGAGTAAGAAAAATGTTTCATGATTCTGCTTTCTGGGGGAAGGTGAAAAGAATGAGTGTACATACGTTGTGGTTTTATATTTATGAATTAATGAGGGAAATAACTTATTTTTGGGCATTGATATGGAGAAGAAATTTCAAACTCCATACCTAGATCTAGTTGACCTTGCAATTTTATATTTATTAGTGAGGAAAATAAATTTGAACCTTGAATCTAATAGCGAAAAAAAATTAGAGAAGATTAGAAATCCTAAAGGTTCAAGATTTGAAATGGAAGTTACCATTGAAGCTTTGAAATTGTTCCCAAGCTTCAAGCTTTTAAAATGGCAAAATAAAGGAAGAAGATGAAAGACTTGTGGGAGAAAACGGGCTTACAAATGCAAGTTGTAATTGAAAGACTTATTTTAGGCTGATTTGGACTTACACGTGGATTCCAAAAGACAGAAAATGCGTTTTAGATACATCTTCACGCGCCTAAATGAGGTGTATTCACCTTCTTGGACATGTCAACGTTTAAGGGTTAAAAGTTATCGAAAACAAAAATTTCAGGGGGGTAATAGGACCCCCGTAAAGTATTGGCATGTAGTTGGGAATTGACTAATACGTTAGGGGGGTATTTGACAATTTTCTCTATTTTGTAATATTTTTCTTTATATGAATCTTTTTTTTTGTAGCCAAATTCTTTTTTGATTATTAGAACTTACTGTAGGAATTAAAATATATTAATTCCTCTGATGTAATAGATGATTTATTTTTCATTAAGCATTAAGACTATCAATCCTCCAACATCCAACACACAGTTTTCATGCTATAATTTGTGTAGAGTTATATTCTTATATAAAATATATATATAAAAGAACTTAGATTTGAACTTAGCAATAAATTTATGTACGCTGCACTATGATATATTTACTTATACAAATTAACATTTATAATGTGAATTAGGGGACAGTCGTGCAACACACGTTTCCAGGACTAGTTGTAACATAGAAGAAAGGGCATAAAAGTAAAATATGTATGCTTCTCATACTTGCATGAATCATTCACCCCTCAAATAGACTAATACTAATTTAACACCTAAATTAGGAAAGCCTTTCTTATTTGTCAGTTTTAATATAGTCATATTTGTTAATAATATTTTTTAATTACATTAGTATTAGCTAAACGATGTATTAATACACGCCCTATTGACTAATTTCTATATTCAATCATCAACTGCTAGTGAGCAATTGTTGTTCTCCTAAGAGCCATGACCTATAGACCTTTTCTTTACTCACTTTGAAAGAACATTTTCTTGAAAACTTTCAACTCTTTCACACTAAAGAAATGTAAAAGTAAATTGAGAGTTGAAAAAATCGTATTTTTAATCACAAATACTACTCGGGTAGATAATGAAAACAATGTGGAACTTCGGTTTATAATTTATTTGATGAGAGATATTTAGTCAACACTCAGAGTTTGCAAGCCCTATTTATTTTTTAACTAAGGTTTGTTTGCTTTGTATTACTTTATCAATGGTTTTGTTAGCATGATTCATGACTCACAAAATATGAATTAATAGTGAATGATAATCCAATTATATAGTGATGTAAATAAGTATAATTATAGAGATTTATTATAGAATCAAAGAAAATAAATATTGTAATAGAATAGCATATTTAGCGATGCATAGAAAATTTAAAGTAATTGATTTTTACGGATAGGAATGATGGTGTTTAGCAATGAATTTTTTTTTTACTTTCTGCTTATTTTCTTGGCTATCTTGTTTCATAGAGTTCATTTGTGTCTCCGTTATGAAACTTATTTAAAATCTAAGTTTTTTTATTGATTGTTCATCAACAAATGTCACAACCCAAAGTATATTTTAGACGTAACGTAGCATATAGAACCTTGAGAGGCCTACACAAGAAATTTAACATTAATCATACAAGATAATAGAAGTAAACAGTTGAAATGACAACATTCATACAAAAGAGTTTGACAAAAGCAAAAGTTTAACATAAGTCTCAAGTCATCTAATATTCTAAGGAATGTGAATGAGACATAACTCATACATCACATACATGTCTGAAACAAAAATGAAATAATGAAATAAAAGGATCTCAGTCATCGAAACATGAGGACTCACCAATTTTAAAAAGCTGAAAAGTATCAATTAGCCACGAGTGTGCGGAATAGGAGCTTCGGATACATAAGTATGCATTAGTACATGGAATGTATTAAGTATTATATCATTGCATAAAAGTTATAAAACAATGCAAAATGGTACATTACATGACCTGCAACGATCAAGCTAAATCATAAATAACATGTTAGAAAACATAACTCATAAACATGATAAGTGCAAAATAAACATCTTTAGAACACAGGTGGGATACTTTAGAAAGTAACCTTAGTTCGTTCTTGTTAGAAGTTTGTCATTGACCGATATAGACCATGTGAGCTATAACATAGATTTGTTGTCTATCCCTTACTAAGAAGAAATTTCCTAACTTGCCGATATAAGAATCATAAACTTGAGATAACATGGACTCACTAGCTAATGTTTCTCTAAGACAATTCTATGGTAACTCATAGTTATGGGACATTGGTAAAAAAAATTCTAGTCCGCCTAAGCATAATTTCTATAGAATAATCATTAAACATATCATCTTATTATCCATGGAAAGACAAAACTAAGTAACCAATCCAAACTAGAGTTCAATTAGGATAGATCCTAAATCTTGATTTAAACTTACTTGAGAAAACCTTTCAACCCTATGAATCCTTCATGAGAATAAAATTTATCAAAAATTGTAACACCCCAAAAATTCGTAACATAAGACTAAAACCATTCTTCATTTACTTGTTGGGTCATATCAGGTGATTCTTAAATTGTCCATATTTGTATGATTTGGGATATCAACTAAGGTCACTAGAAAATAATAGTACAAAGTTGAGTTGAACGTTTCCTTACCAATTAAGTTTTGACGTAAAATTTTACTTAGGTCAACTTAAAATGACTATATATATTAGAATAAAAAGAGTTACGTGGCACATAACCTAATAAATTAAAGGCATTTTAATTATCTCTGTGTTGTGACGAATTAGCCGATGGGAAAAGTATTAAAAACATCGTTTTTCTCTTTTTACCTCTAAGGAAATCCTAAACAGATTTCTTGAGTAATTAAAAACCCAAAATAATCAGATTTTCATATCTTAATCCATCATTCTATTCTCCTTCAAACTCTAAGGAAAAATCGAAGAGGAAGACTCCTTTCAAGATTCTTTCCATCTTTTTTCAATATTCTTATTCCATGTAAGTTTTTCTCCAAGAATTTCACTCATTCTAACTAAAATTCCCCCATACAATTCTAAATCACTAACGAAAATCATACATCTTGACCATAGAGATTTCAAGAATCTCTCGAAAGCTTTTCTTGATTGTTTGCCTTCAAGGTAGGGTTTCAAGTTTTATAATCAAGTTCTTCTTAAGTATTCTTCAAGAACCTTGTTCTTTTAGGTATGTAAGGTTATGATAATGTTGGACTAGTTCATCCTCACGCCCTACATCTACTTCAAATAAATATAAGAGACATCTAGGATTCTACTCCTATATTTGAGTATTCTTGAAATGAGTTGATTTTGAGTTCTTGAGTTCCAAATTATTATTTTAAATTCTATTTCTAATTATTTAATTTATATATGTTATTCATTAAGATTCTTGAGTTGATTCGTTGATGTCTATATTTTAGCAAGAACCCTATGAATTAAGTATTTTTTAGAGGAGAAATATCGTTGAGTTATAAGTTTCGAGTTCTTGTGTCCTTGAGTTCTGAGTACTTAGTTTCCTTATTGTTACTAAGATTCTTGAGTTGAACCATTCATGTCCATAATTCTACTTGAACTTTGTGATTTTAGTAATAAATTTTGAAAAGCTTTTTAAGGCCAACACTAGAGTTCTTAAACTGAGTTTTAGAAAGTAAAGATGAGTTTTGAGAAAAGAGTTTCTAAAATATCATTAGTATGAAAATCGAGTATGACATCAATGTATGAGCAATATGGTATCTATATCTATCATTAATATTTATGCATTATGATTTCCCGAGTCATCAATGAACATATTAAAATATAATTTTTTTGTATTTTTCAGAAAGAGATTTCAAGTATCAGTTAAGTAAAAGTATAAGGCGACTATGTATTCCATACGTATCAATTTTTGTATCATAAAGAGAATTTGCAACACAATCCTCAAATGATTGATATGATCATCCTCACTACTCGAATATATCAATAAATCATCAATTAACACAATTATGAATATATATTGGTATTTTCTAAACATCCAATTCATAAAATCCATGAATGTTTTCGAAACATTAGTCAAACAAAATGACATTATCAAAATCTTATAATGACCATACTGAGTTCTAAAAGCCGTTTCTGGAATATCATCATCTTTCACCCTCAATTGGTGATAACCTGACCTAAGGTCAATCTTAGTGAAGTAACTCGCTCCTTGTAGTTGATCAAACAAATCATTGATTCTTGGAAGAAGATATTAATTCTTAATGGTCAGCTTATTCAATTACTGGTAGTCAACACACATACGCAGTGAACGATCTTTCTTCTTAACAAATAAATTGTAGCACCCCATGGAGAGATGCATGGTCAGATAAAACCCTTATAAAACAAATCTTTCAATTGCTCCTTTAATTTCTTAAGTTAAACTAGATCCATTCTATATGACTAGAACTAGGTTGCATATCTGGAAGAACCTCTATACATAAGTCTATTTCCCTTTCTCGAGGACTATTGGATAAATAATATGGGAATACTTATGGATACTCATTAACAACAGGGACTGACTCAGGAGTAGGGGTTTCAGAATCCATATACCTCACCCTAACTAGATGGTACATGCAACCCTTAGAAATCATCTTTCTGGCTTTAAGACAAGTAATTAACACACCATTTGGCATAAAACTTCCCCCCTTCCACACTAGTATTGGCTCAGTCGGAAACCAAAATCTAAGTACACGGATTCTACAATCTATAGAAGCATAACAAGAGTGCGGACAATCCATACCATGGATATCATTAAAATCTAGAATATCAAGCTCTACCAAATCAACAATAGTAACTCTATGCGACAAGGAAACATGATACTTTCTATAGATCCTCTTTGCCATAATAGAATCACCACAACGAGTAGAGAGAGAAAAAAGATCTAACGACACATCAGGAAGCACATCAAATATCATATCCACATATGGCGTCAGAAAAGACAAGTTAACACTGGGATCAAATAAAGCATAAACATCAAATTGAAGACTTCAAAAATACAGGTAACCATATAAAAAGAATCTTCTCGTTCACCACGAGTCTGAAGTCCATACAACCAATTTTTTTCGGGATCATTAGTACCCAAACCGCTTGGAACTGATGAAGGATAATGTTGAGTCCTACAACGAATATCTCCGTCATTCTTAGAAACCAAAATACAATCTCTTATCTTGGGATAAATTTTACCATAACTGAAACAAGCATTGGAACCCACTTGCCATTTGCTCTCATGCTTTCTTCCACACTTAAGCAATTTAGAAATGACGACCCACTACCACCTCTTGAGTGTTAGGTTTAGACACCCCTTCTTTGTTGAAATTAGGAGCATTAGAGGAATGTTGTGTGGAAAACCTTTTACAATATTTAGGACAACAATTTCTATCAGACTATACTTAAAATATACTACCACCACTAGTTCTAAAACTCTTTGTCTCCCTAGACATCTCCTTAAGTTTCTCCTCTTCAATTAGTTGGGAATGAATAATGAGATGAGAAATATCAATGACATGGACAAGCATATCAGTACAAAACTCTTTCACTACCAATTTGGACACACCAAAAACGAACTTGCTCATCCTTGCCTAGAGTTTGCAACTATAAAAGTAGCTTATATTGACAATTGAGTGAAACTCAAAGCATATTCTTTCACACTCATTTTTCCTCGTCGGAGATTAATAAAAAAAGGTACTTTTTCCTTCCTCATCTCAAGAGCAAAGAACATATAGAGAAAAGTGAACTTAAACTTTTCTTATTCTAGGGGGATCACTTCTTCCGGTCTTGCTTCATTCCATCGGTTGAACCAAATTTGAGCAACACCGTTAAGTTGATAAGATAAGCCTCCATTCCCTCCTTTTCAACTGTTGTCACTACCATAATAGTGAAAATCATATAAACCTCATCAATGAACTCGTTTAGATCTTTCTTAACCTTAGAACCATAGAATTCCAGAGGATTCATCGTAGTGAAGTCCCTCACTCTGGATGTCGTCATACGCACATTTGGGTTTATAGGTACCACAACCTCCTATTTTTTTGGGCCATCAAGCCTGAGACGATACTTGAAAAGTAGTCCTAAACTCTATATTAGTCACTTGTTCGGCCAAAGGGTTGACCAGATCTTGAGGATGAGATCATTGGCCAATCTTTTCACCCTCATTCCTTCTAGCTAAAGCCCTTCTAGTAGTCATTTCATGTAAACCATCTGATAAGGATTAGGATAGAGACCTTATAGATCTAAACTATATCGCACGACTTAGAGTAATAAAGAAGTGGGGTTTCCTAAACTTTTTGTAGCCTGTCATTTATAAATGTTGCTCCCTTCACACTCATGAACAATACTTTACTTGACGTGATTTTTAGATATCCTAGAATCTTTCAACACCTTCTTCTCTGATTTCCAAGTTTGTCACGACCCATGGATACCTTTTGGATGTTACATGGCATACAAGACCCCCAGAGGCCTAATATAAGCCATTTAAAATTCATAGTAACAAAATAGAAAATCAGTAAAATTTAAAACACTTTCAACAATATCAAAGCTTTTATAAAAGTGGATGTCTCATACACTTGTATCAAAAACCGTCTAATACAATAGAATCTTGGAAAACGACCCATACAATAATGTCTAAAACTAAAAGAAAAAGTAGATAAGGAAATGGTGTCTAAATCATTGAATTCTGTGATACTAAGCAATCTTCAACCTTGCATCTACTATCGATCCTAGCCACGAGGATGAAAGTCGGGAACGTCGGACCCTACATTTTGATAAGATATATAGCCATGAGTATGTGTAAGTACAAGAACTTACTAAATATGATAACGGACATAAACATCAAAATAAAGTCAGTAAGCATAATCAATGCATGCAGTGGCGGAGGCAAAATTTTCATCGAGGGGGTTCAAAATGATAAGCAAGTACGATAATAGTATCAATAAAAGTGGGGCGGGTCAAATATAAATTGGTCGAATCAGATATAAGCAACTAAAAATATTCAACTCCACCTAAACCCAAACAATAAAATCGAGTAAGTATATATTTGGCATAACATTAAAATATAAGTACCAGAGAATATATTTTTTGAACCTATAAATATGGGTCTTATTAGTGTCATTGTTATGTATAAACGTTATTCAATTTTGAAACTGACAAAGGAACCGATCATACTGTAGCAATAAAATTTGTGTCGAGAAAATAATTAGCAAGACAGGAAAATTATCGTGAAAATCGTATTTATTTATCAATTTTGAAATAATTACTCTTATTTATTTAATCTTACCTATAATAATATTACTTATTAATCAAATATAAATTAATTATTTGACTTAAAATGAGTATGAGAGAATGTATCTATTTAATTTTTATTTTGAAAACATAAAAAACATTGTAAGTTTTGCTTAATTTTATAAAAATAAAAAAGAAATTTCTTTTTAATATCTAATAAAATACTATAAATCCCAATAGATTTTCAAACCAAACAATTTTTCATTTATTTAGAAATAAAAATGAAAATCAGTTGAAAATGGGTAAAAAATGTTGCTATCTGTAATCGAACCCACGACCTATCATACAGAGGGAGCCAAATCTTGAACCCCTTTACCTCTGAGCCAAGAACTTGGCTATGTTTAGGGGTTCATCACTTATTATATAAATATAAATCGAAAAATTGATCCTATATATATCGTGTAATTTTTTCAACGATGAGGGTTCGGATGAACCCCCTTGGATCCATGTAGATCCGTCCCTGAATGCACGTAATAGATTATACCAACAAATAAGGAATACTTTTTAAAGTAACCTCAGTTACTTGTGGCTCACTGTTTTAATTAAGCTTGGGTGAAATCCTATAGAGGCGTAGGTTGTTGTTTTCACCTTTGTGAATCGGGTGTTTTCCATGTAAAAAATATTATACTTGTTATTTTCTGCTTCTTTACTTTTACAATTAGGTTGCAAGTGAAACACGTAACATAGTTTGTTTCAAAGGAAAAATCGGAGTGCACAAAATATCAGCGAGTTTGAACATATTTATTTTGAATCTTTTTATTTATAATAGCTAAGATTCCTAAGTCATAAAATTAGTAATTTACTGATTATTATTACCTGATTCATTAAATACATAACTAGCTCATCATTCTTATATGCTTTACCATCATATTTCCTTTACACATAATGCTATTTTTCTTTAAATTTTCTTCTGGGTTTTAAGTTCTCATTCTTCAGTTTTGTGCTATATCTCAAGTTGAATTTAATGTCTATTTTGCTACCATAGATATCGTTTAATGTCTTGTAGCAAAATAAAAGATTTAATAGGATGACATGCATCATATCATATATCATATATTATCCAAAGTACAAACTTAGATTATTAGTTTATCCTACACTATTTTAAAAAATTATACATCATCTAATTAATTATTAATTAGATATTAAACTTTACTTACCTCTAAGCTAGGTGAATATCATAAAAAAAATCTGGAAAAAAAATGAAAGGTCGCGTTAAATTATTTATCATAGTCCACCATTAACATTGATTTATGACCTTTCCAAACTAACAACTTTGTTTCAAGAAGCCCAAAAATTTTGTTTAAATGCATTATCCATTAAAATGTACAATTAAAGACCTTAAAGAAAATTACTGAAGTGGAGAGCTCCAAAGTATAAAATTAAATTATTATTTTACCCCTACACTAATTAAAAGAATATACATCATCTCATTAATTATTAATTAGATTTAAAACATTGATTAGCACTAAGCGATCTGAATATTAAAGAAAATGAAAGATAAAAGGATGTGTATCAGCCTTCAAAACCCGCCTTTCCATAAATTGATTTCTTAGAACTCTTGCCTCTTCATTTGGCCATTTTGGATGAAGATGATTTTTTAAAACTTATAAATACTGATATTGAGTAATATCAAAAACGCGTATGATGAAATGATTTTTTTCAAATTGATGAATACAGATATTGAATATTATTTTTTATGTCCCTAATTACTTGTCCATTTTTAATTGACACACCTATTAAGAAAATAATTATTGACATAGTGAATACCATTTTTTTTCTTTATTCTTTATGAAGTAGATGCATTAAAGACTTATGATTTTCAAAAAGCTCTACTTTTTTCAAAATAATTAATTGAGAATATAGTATGTAAAAGAAAGGGATAATGCACAACTACCCCCTCAACCTACACATGAACTTATTTTATAAGTAATTTTCTACCCCTTTTCGGCTTACGTGGCACTAGCTTGAAAAAAAAGTCAACCAGCGTTGGACCCACAAGATAGTGCCACGTAGGCCGAAAAGGGGCATAAAACTCTTAATAAAATAAGTTCGAGGGTAATAAGACCTTAGTATAGTATATGTATGTCTATAAGATTTCGGGCATAGGTTGAGAGTGTACTTGTGTATTATCCTTAAAAGAAAACTTGTCCTTTCTAGATTTGTCAAAATGGACAAATAATTAGGGACAACTAAAAAAAGAAAAATGGACAAGTAATTAGGGACATAAGGAGTAACAAACAAGCGTATGATGTTTAGTTATACAACTGGTAATCGCAAAATCCTTACTATTATTTGATATCTTCTTATTATTTTATTTTTAGATTTCATGATTTTCTATTTTGTAGTTTTCTGTATAGTAATCTCTTAATAGAATTATCATTTTTGTAAAGCATCAATTTTTTGGACTTTCAAATTGTTTTGAAACAAAAGTCTATAGTGCTTCAAGATACTTAAATTCATTTTAAAATATTTTAAGTTAAATTTTTCAAGCGATATGATAGTTTTTACATCTATAAACTAGGTATACGATTATTTTTTTTAGTTCTGATATGTACTTTTAGTGTTGAGTGATGGTATTATATTTTTCTTATCATGCGTCTACTAAATTGAGAAACTTGTTGATGAATTTTTACAATCTCATTATTAGTGATGTCCAAATTCTTGCTTTTTAAAATTATATTATTTAGGATTTGTACATAATATGTTTTATGTATTACACACTATAATTGCATATAATGATCTATTTGATTGTTTATGCATGTAGGTGTGAGGACAAACAATATATGAAATTCTAATCATTTGAGATTAATAAATTAAACTTCTAAGGTGAAGACAGTGGGTGGTGTTTAGTGTGATGTAAATGATGTTTTCTTTCTCCCTTGATGTAAATGTTTTTTTTTAATGTTTGAGTTTGCTTAGGATATATTTGAGAATATGCGTATATAAAATATATAATACAACTTTTTCTTCTTCTTTAAATAAGGAATAAGGCTTTGCCTTTTGTTTGATTTTTATGTCTCGTCAATTTCTATCGTAACAAAGATTGTTGTGAGGAGATTTTTGTGTAAATGAAGATTGCTTCCAATTAACGCAAAATTAAAAATATAAAGAACATTGCAATGCTATATTTTATTCTATTGGAAGTTATTAAAGAAAGAATAAGTATACGTTGATTTGATAAGTCAAAAAAAAAATCCCGTCTTGCTTTGTCACTCAAGCAATACCATCTTTTTCTGTTTGATTTTTTCTTTAAATTTGTAGTCATTTATAACTCTTCATTCTTCCTCTCCTCTAATTTTAAAATAAAATACACAATCTTTATGTCCCCAAGTGAAGTATTGAACTTTTAAAAATGATGGTTGAGCAAGTGCAACTCCAATAGTCGTGCAGTTGATTTTTTCAGTATTGTGGGTGAAAGACAAGTTGTCGTTCTAATAAGTAAGTTTGTTCTTCTGTCAACCTTCCTTCTCATCTACATTAGTGTATTTCTTACTATCTATGTTGAAGTATTCTTTGAAGTTCCTCAAAGCATCTTTTTGTAGATTTATTTTTATTGAACTATGAATTTGATATATAACCTCATTATTTTACAACGTGAAGATTTATATATGACATATTTTATAGACTATTTTCAAGTTATAATATTAGAGTTAGACTTTCAATCTATAACATTAAATATTTCATATAACACATTACAAAAAAAAAGGAATAAACAAAAACTGTTTATGAAAAAATAAAAAATTAATAATTAAAATAAAAAAGATATATATATGGGGGTTAATTTAATTCGAATTGATAATAGATAATCAATAATTAGCACGATTCAAGGAATTCAAAATAATTAAGATTATATAGTTTCCTGAAAACACTCAAATAAGTTAAAATCGATTTAAATTCTGATTTTCTTTTTTTTTTTATCGCGATTCTCTCTTCGAATTTCTGCAAAAATTATTCCAAGTGTTGCGTAGGTGAAGTGTTTTTTCTGTGAAAAAAATATTGATTTTGTTGTTATGGACAACAATGTATCAATAATAATTACACATTGTGGAGGATGGGATCCTTAAGGTTGGTACTTATTATTGTTTAATGATTTGCTTCTCGTAATTTTTGTTCATAATAGAATTTTTGTTAATTTTGTTTGATAACATGTTTTTGCAAGTTGGTATACTGGGAAAAGCATGGTATAGTGAGAAAGTGACTTAGTATATGAATGAATTCAGTATATACGTTTTTGCATTATTAAATTTGAAAAAAGAGTAATTTTTGAAAATATAAATTAAATGTATAATGTTGAGTTAATTGGATAGTAAAAATCTAATGAAATTGACATTACAGTTTTTTTAATTATTCGTAACACAAATTATTTAGAATTTTGACAAAATGTACGAAAAGTGTTGTAAGTTGTTACGTTATTTGATTTTTTTTAATTATTTTAGTTTTGTCATTTGTAGATATGTTTTTTTGTGACAGGAATGTATTATTTGGAATGAAAATCGTATAAATTTGATAAACGTGATGATTATTGTATGAAATGTGCATTAATTGGGTATGAAATGTGAAATATTATTTTCTTTGTATGAATTATGTTTTGAAGAGCACTATTTGGATGATATTTGATGGTAAAATTTGAGTTGACTTTGTATTTTAGTTGTATGAAATGTGTTAATCAACTATGAATTGTGAAATATTTTATTGTAATTAATTTGTATTATGTTATACTAATTTTTATTTTATTGTAATGAAACAGGAAGATATGTTGATTTTCAGATGGAGGGGATCATATATGCTGCCTCTAGTCTTTATAGTAGTCTAGTAAGTGTGATACATCACAACTTAATATAGATGTTAATATAAACGATATTGAGATAAAATATATGGTTAGTGATAGGTGTCCACCTGTTAGTATTCATAATGATGTTGGTATGAGTGTTTTTTAGGTCAAAAGAAAGCTAATTTAGATTTCTTTACAAAATATCTATTGTGCATCACTTTCAAAGATTTTGAGATGTAAAATTGAGATTTTGTAGTTGTTTCGAATAGGAGACTCTCTGGAGTTAGTATTACACAAACTAACATAGATATTTTCTCCAACAATTCCATCTGCTTGAAGGAGTGAATTTAGACAGAGATGTCGATGAAAATACTTGATGAAAAGAATGATGTAATAAGTGACCATTCAAACTTATTTGTAGCTGAGAATCAGATTTATAAGAATAATGAAATACTTGTGGAGGTGATGAAAAATCTTTGAGTTGTCCAAAAATTCAGTTTTTATGTATCTCATTCGAATACATCTACGTAAGTACACATTCTTGTTTTAATGTGTCTTTATTTTTGAGTATCTTTTCTTATTTGTAAAACAGTTATTACCTGAAGTGTCTTGCTGATAATTGTTCCTGGATGATGAGATCATCATGTTTGTATAAATCAAAGTTATTCAACATTAGAAAGTACAGTGCATGGTGTTGCACTAACATACATGCAGGCGTGGAGAGCTAAAGAAAAAGCGATAAAATTAGTGCAAGGAGATCCAGACGATTCATATGCCAAACTACTAGGTAGTTTACGATCTAAATTATGTATTTAATTTTATGAACTGAAATATTTTAGATTGTACAAAATAAAAAAATTTAGCAAGCAGTTCGTTTATAGAATGAGTTCACATTATCCATTTGGTATCCTTTATATATCCATTTGATATCCATTCTGTATGTAATTTTAGTTTAATTGATATTCCAGTTTGTATCCTTTTTGTATCAATCTAGTGTCTTTTTTGTATCCAACTGATATTCTTTTGTATACAATTGATATTTGTGGTGTTTTATAACGTTCAGATATATGATTATATAATTAATTGAAACAACTCAAAAAACTTCCAGGTTATCAATACATATTGGAGCAAACATATCCTTGATCGGTTGTGAAATTAGAAAGGAAGGAATGTGATAAATTTTTATATGCATTTGTTTGCATTTGAAGCATGTATTAGAGGTTTGGAGTATTGTAAGCCAATTGTAGTTGTTGATGCGGTAGATTTAAAATGTTCATATGGTGGTACAATGTTGACTGCAAGTACATGGATCCAAGAGGCATTTTTAATTTCCATATATTGTTACACTTATACCCTATAATAAAATATGATATAAGGTAAGTTTTCAATTTGTATGATATTTTTTTAAAAAATAACGCATCATATACTTTCAGTGGCATATGCGATAATGAATTCTGAGAATGATGCTTCATGAACCTGGTTTATTGAACAATTTAGGGAAACATATGGATTAATAAAAAATATGTGTTTTATGTCAGATCAAAAGGAGAGCATATGGAAAGGAACTGCAAGAGTATATCCCGAACCAGAACATTTTGCTTGCATATGACACCTATGTTGTAATGTATTGAAGAACTTCAATAGGAATACTGAAGATTTGAAGAAGTTATTTTTTACAAAGACAAAGGCTTATACAAAACAACAGTTTGAGGCAATTATGAGAAGAATAGACCAGATAGATCTGAGAATAAGAGCTTATTTATATTATGTTGGTTATAGCAAATAGTCAAGAGATTATTCAAAATGTAAGCCAACATGGACCATGACTTCAAACATAGCTGAGGCATTGAAAAATGTTAACAGGATAGCAAGGATATTGCCAGTGATTTCACTTCTTGAATTTATGAGCGTAAAAGTTCAAAGATGGATTTATAAGCACAACGAGGAAGCTGCAAAAGCAAGATCTGTGCTGACAAAAAAATATGATCTTAAGTCCAGAAAAGTATTGCTTTGTGTAGCAGTATGAGGGTATGGTTTTCATCTATTCAATAATAATTAATTGTATTTTAGTTCCCAATTTTTAATGGCCTATTTTTTTTTTTTTGAATAGTTTTTTTAATGAACATTGATTTTGTGTGTTAGGTAAATACCATCAATGGTTGATACGCATGTTGATGTTGAAGGACCAAAGAAGTACTTAATAAACTTAAACGTAAAGATTTGTAGGACATTTCAACATAATGATATACCATGTGGCAGTGTAATTGCAACTCATAGATACACAAGACTGCATGAAGCATATATCTGTCTGCTTTTTGTAGCCTGAAGAATTTCAAAGATGCATATTCCATCTCTGTTGAACCTATCCTCTACAAGAGTATATGGGATATACCAAGTTATATTTCAGAGCCTAAATTGATGTAACTAGGTCCAAAGAGATCAGTAGGAAGATCGCAACTTGAACGATGAAAGGGGTTTGCTGATATAAAATTTAAACGGTCAATAGTTTTTGTAGTATATGTTGTCAAGTTGGACACAACAAAAGGCCAACAAATGATAGGCCAGAGAGATAGGCTCATTGGGGACATGTTTAAATTATCCTATGTAAAGAAATGATTAATCTTTATACTATTTTTTGACAATTTTTATTTGGATTTGTGTGTTAAATACATGTTTTGTTTTATGTAGTGCATCTACTATAATTAGTATTTCATTAATTTAGTTTGTGAATTTTTCTACTATAAATAAAAGTGAAACACACTTTTTACCAATCTTATTTAAGTTTCATTCCAATACTAACATCATTTTATATCAACATATTTATACATGTAGTAAACATAATTCATATATAGTTCATATCATATAAATTCACGATGAATACAAATTCATACATGTATTTCTCAAAAGTTAGAAATTGTATGGATGATATTTGTATGAAATTTAGACGTGCATAATAAATTTTAAAACATTATTCATACAAAAATAGACAACAAATCAAAATGGTTATGTTATGTTCATACAAATAGCAATTAGACTTCGTACATATTTCACCTAATAAGGGTACATTTGAAAACATTTTATGTATATAATCATGAAATTAAAATAATCAACAAATGAAAAAATATTCATACATATGTTAATCATATTTGATACATATTTCATCCATTAATGATTCATTTTGAAATGAAACTGCTACTTTGAACTATTGAATGCAATTGTTATGATTTATTTATATTAATAGTATCCATTAAATATATATAAATCAATTTGTAATTCATATGAAGATGGTATAACTGGAAACAAATAGTTCAAAAGTTTAAGAAAAAAATCATGTGTTTCTAAAAGGTATAAGGTACAAATAACTATTTCAAGTTTCTTGTTCGTGGTCTTATACCTATTAGTAAATCATTCAATGATCGGAACTCATACTAAAGTTTAATACAATATTGATAAAACAATCAACAAATCAAAATGTATATTGATCAAATTTCATACACATTCCATCCAATAAGGGTAAATTGAAACCCACTTGATATTTTTAAATGTTGAACCCATATGGTATGAAATCTATACATTAATAGTAAAGTCCTATACCCTTACTAGGATAACCTAAAGGTAAATGCTAATAGTAAAGTCCTATACCCTTACTAGGATAGCCTAAAGGTAGATGCTTAGTGTGGGTGGGGGTATGGGACTTCACCTAGTCATTGCACAAGTAGCTCTTGAAGGGAGTTCTAGGAAGGTGTTATAATGTATATGACCATGTTTATATTCCTTATGCATGATATCGTAGTTTTGTCTACTTGTTATGATGAAATTCATGGTATGATTCTATATGATGTGGTCTTATCCTTATGTGCATAATTTTGGTCTTATTGACTATATGATTAAAGGTCCTACTTGATATGCATTTAGTTGACTATAATATTATGTTTGATGTGTGAAGTACATATTTTGATGCTTGTGGTCTTATGATAGGTTTACTAAGTATGTGTGGTGTTATGTGGATTCACATGTACATTGCACTAGTAGACTTAGAATAGGATTGTGAGTAAAGTCTTATGTTAAGTCTAATGTGAAGTATGTGCCTTGTATATGAAATGGCCCTATTGTTATTTGTGTTGAGTTGAAAGGTTGTATTTGTGGTTTCCTTGTGGCCTTAAGGTGATGCTTGAGTGTGGATAGTGTTATGGGATATTATTTATACATTGCACCAAGTTTTACTATAGGTTTTTTTGGGAAAGTTAAGAAGTTTGAATAAGAAGGAGTTCACTGTAAAACGAAATAGTTCACTCTAAAGCTAAAATGAGCTTACTGTAAAGTGGTACTAAATTGATCTAAATGTAATGTGTGATTTTATATAATGTATGACCATTGAAAATGCCTATATTAAGCATGAAAGTTGAATAATGCTCAATGTATCAAGTTTTATGAAGTTTTCACAAAAAGACATGATGCATGGTTTTCAAAGGAAAATGTCTCTTTTAAATGCATATTTTTTCATGGTTGACATACGTAATGCATTATTGTACTAACTCCTTTCTTCAATACCTTTTTACACAAAGTGTAGGTTATGGATGCTTAAGGGATCTCTTTAATAGTGAGGAGTTTGATATGTGATTCCCAAGATCAAGGAAAGGAATCTTTAAGTCCAAGGATTTCCAAAGTTATGTTTACTGTAAAGTGTTGTAATATTTTACTTATGAATTATGTTATAAGGGACATGTCGCTAATGTACTCTAATGATGTTGAGTCTAGGATGACAAAAAGATACTAGAGTCTTTAACTATGGATTATGATATTTCTTATGTAAATGAAGTGATGTTCTAGCATATGATGTGCTAAGAAAGTTTTATGTTTTCTGCTAAATTTACCTATGAGAATGCGGTGAATGATAACTATGGGCTTGTATAAGACCTCCGAGAGGTCAAGTACGCCATGTTACTTCTAGGGGTGCTCTTGGTCTTGACAAACGTGGTATTAGAGCATGAGGTTTAGGAAAGTGGTTTTAGGGTCCAACGTCTCATATTGCCACGTCTAGTAGAGTCTCGATCATCGGTGGTAAGTCGTGACACATATATGAGAGAGAGGCTATAGGATGATAGAATTTCCCTTCTTCATCATTCTCATGTCGTGCCATAGAACTTAACTCTATAGGATCTCTCTTATGTTTTCTTGTCCGGTAGTCTTTTAGATGTGATTTCTTGGATTAATGATATCTCTATGCTTGAGGGAGAAAAGGTGAGTTTTGATGCTTATATTGGTTTTATGGTTTGATGAGTATGTGTGAAGGTGAAATCGACATGCTTTGGTGATGTGATGCCAATTATGGCTATGTATGTAAAATATGAGAAATGATAGGTTATGTTGATATGATGTCCTTTGTGTGTGTGTGTGTGTGTGTCTATATATATATATATATATATACACANATATATATATATATTTATATATATATTTATATATGAGCTCTATATGAAATGACTCGTTATGTTGAGAAATGTATGTCTTGATATGGTTAAAGCATACTAAAAGTTGTTATGGTTAAGATGAAGCCCTTTGGAATGGTGTGTTGCTATATGATTTTGCATGATACTAGTCTTATGATATGGCTAGACTTGAAATGCTTTGAAGAATGCAGAAATGGCTAAAGAATGCATGTTGCCTAGACGTAGGTGTAAGGATTCGAATGTTGCCTAAATATATGTGTTGCCTTGTTTGGATTGGATTCCTTTGTATAGACTTGATCTTTGATGTAAGGGTATCATGCTTGTCTTGGTAGGATGTTTATATGGGTTTGATTAACCTACATTTTACCTTACTGTGATGTTCATAGAAAAGAAAGAGACCTTATGGCTAAGTCTCCTCTATTGTTTTCCCCTAATGTTGTATGACCCTTGGTGGCTATGGTATAGTTGAAACCTTATGTGGTTGGATAGTATGACATAACTTGATGATTGGGAATAATTTGCAAATATGATAAGGTTTAGAATGACTTTGGTGTTCCTATGTTGAGTTACTGTAAGTCCTTTTAGGTTGGTAATCACTTGTAAGTGATGAAGAGGAAGGTTATTAAGCTAAGATCCTCTTGAGGTTGTGTTACGTTGCTCTCATTTGGGTTTACCTAAGTAAGGATGGTGATATGAGTAGTAAGGTTGTAGATATTTCTATCTTGTCCTTCGATTCTTACATGACCTTGAAACTAAAAAAGTTCCTAGAAGCTTGTTCATGATAGGAGTCTTGCATTAAAGTATGAGTTGAATGTTCTCCCTATGTTTTGTATGTCTTGGTTGACACTATGGTATACATGTTTTGATGATTCTAAATTGCATGAAGAAGGTTCTTGATAAAATTATGGTTATTTCTCATGTTGACTGTGCGTCTTTCTATGTTAGTTGCACATTTAACTTCATGAGATAAGGTAAGAAACATGGTTGTAGTCACTTTTGATATGTAAGGTGTAGACTTATAATGATAAATTTGAGTCTGCATGAAATGAAAATGATGAGTCTCTTGAAATAATGTGCCTTATATGATTTGGAAAGCATGATTGTAGGCTCACTTTTGAAAATGTGAAGGCATGTTTAACTATTGTCCTTGTGTGTATCTATAAATTGTAAGACTTTCCCTAAATGATGCATGTTTATGAAAGCTAATGTTATGGTAGAGATTGAAATTATGTGAAATGACTTCCTATTGTTGGGAGTGTATGGTGTTAGTTACCATTTTCACTTCACTAGGAAGAAATTATGAGCATTCTTTGGGTTAAAAGTTGAGAAATTCTCATTTTTACAGTGAATTGACCTTTGTGCATTACTTTCCTATGAACTCGTGAGACATGTAAGGGTGTTAAGGAGAAGGACATTCCTCCCTAAACATAACTAAGCATGGTATGGTTGAGTATGACCCTTATGGTAGTAAACCTAAATAATAAAAATCCATTGTCAACCTATTTAACTCAAGTCTATGTGCATTTCAGTATGAGTGCCTAATTGTTTCTTGAGTGTTGTTGAATCTGCCTAAGTGTGACTTAAATATGATTGCATGATGAGCTCTTAATGAATTGAAATGTAAAGACCATGCTATGATTAGGAGAAAGATGTTCCTCCTATGAACATGACAAGAGCCTAGGTGTTTGATGCATTAAAGAGTGAGTCAATAAAGGTTTTGCTTGCTTGTGTTGCATTGAGTCCTAAATGTTTTAAAGTATGTATTCCTTGTAAATTTAGTGCATTGACTTATATGTGATGATGTTATGAATATTGTGATCTGCTCCATGATCAATTGAAGTCCTTGTTGTGATTAAAGTGTTCTAACTGTCATTCGAGCACGAATGTTCCCAAGCAAGGGATATTGTAAGACACCCAAAATGAGTTAGGGTGTATAGAGCCTCACATGTGCCTATAAGATTTTTAACATGTTAAAAAAGTGCTTTAAAGTATGAATAAGTGATTTGAAGTCATTTACAAGTCAAAAGTCCACGGACGACCAAGACGTTCAACGACTAGTCACCAAGAGGCCTTAGATGCTTTTATGTGCTTATATGTGTTTCATTTGATTATGAATTTTATGATTATTAAGTATTATTACAGGAAGTATGTTTAGTTTCATGAAATTAATAGGTTAAACGTCCGAGACGTTCGAAAGTTAGCCCTTGATACGTGCATGTGTGTCTTGAGTGTGCCTAGCATGTTTGGACGTGTTTCGAGTGTTTTCTTTGGGTAAAACTAATGTGGAAGGTCCTTGAATTGTTAAGGTTTATATTTACATTGGAAATGTTCGGGTAAGACACCACAAGGGCCCCACAAAAGTCCCTCAAGGAAGATCCAAAGTCTGCCAAGACACTGCCGTGGTATTATCTACCAACAACCTTCAATCGACAGCCAGTAGGTTCACTTTCGTCCCGTCGATGTTGAGGAGTCTATTGACACTTATAGTGGTGAAGACTCAAGGTAGTTGTCAAGCCCCAGACCCAAAATATAGGCCTGCAATACGGTCCGTCGTTGGACTTACTGGGCGTCGTTTTAGTCCGTCGATGTAGGCTGCAACAACTATCGTGTACACTGCATTCATTTCATGGGTGAATGGGGAATTCACCCCACGTGCTAATCTGACCCTAGTTGGTTTATTTGGTTATTTTGGGTCTATAAAGTGGGTTAAAAACGTGACAACCCCATTCCCAATCCATGAAATCAAATTAGACTTCCTCTCCCAAAATATTCTCTCTAGAAACATCCATTGGAGATGAAGCTCAAGAACGGCTTGGAATTTGGATTCCCATGGGTTCTTCATCAATTTTCAGTATTTTTCTTCTACATTGAGGTATGGTGAACCTTCATCTCTAGTTAATCTTCTATCTAGAGATTTCTTCTGAATGTTTTAAAGAGATAATATGATCAAACTTCTCCTTCTTCAATCTAGCCATGGGTCCTATGTGTGGGCTTTGTGGTCTTGAATTTATGTTTATTGTATTATGATTCAATGATGTTAAAATGTTTAAATATATTGCCTAGTATGTATATTGTTGATGAATTGTGGATGAGTGATCCATGTGGGTCAATATGTGATAGTTTGAATAAGGCTAGTCTATAATGTAGTATCTTGTGATCTTAATGCTAGAATGGTTATTTTGTGACTTGATCATGATGAATTGTCTTAGATACTGCCTACTATGTAATTTGATGAAAAATTAGGTGTAATTGATCCAATGTGATTAGATACAATTGAATTGGTAAGGATTGATCTATGTTCTTCTAGACTATAGATTGATAATGTAATGTATCTGATGTGATCTAAATTCTAGGGTAGATGAAGTAGGATTGAACTTAGGTTATTATCTCTTTAGATAATTCCCTACATGTATATTGTTTATGAATTATGATTACTGGTCAAGGGAAGGGAAATTGATTAGTGACCTATATTACTATACTTTATATCGATTTATTAATGTAGTGTATTCACTTTGATCTCGAACTTATAGTACATGAATGTAGGATTTCGTTTATGTAAAGATACTTGTAGCTATTGCCTTATATTGTATTGTTGATGAAAAATGAGTATTGATCAATGATGATTAAAGGATGAGAAATTGGTAAGATTGCCTATCTCATTTACTTTCTTATAGTATTGATAGTTAATGAACATTTATATTTGGCATTGTGTGGTATGGTCCAATTATGGTGGCGGTGTTTACTTTATTGCAAATATATATATGTGATGTGATCATGGCCATAAAGGCAATTGTGATATGGATGTGTGGTGGTGATAATCACTCGATGTGAAGCCTATGCCTAGTCTTCTATTCTTGTTGTTATCTAGGTTGTATGACTATTGTATAAGCATGTGCGTAACTATGTTAGGTTGGTTAAGGTGCTGCCATTACTGAGTTAAATTGGTTGGTATCCCTTACCTATGTACCCCTATATGAATGTGTGAATAACTAAGGTGAGGAGTCTTGAAAGTAATGTGATGTTGTCTTATCTCCTATGCTATTATGTGTTATATGGTCTATGCTTGAAGGTGCATTGTGGTCCTTAGAAGGATTATGCCTCAATATGTTGTTGATAAACATTATGTGATCATGTTGACCAATATCCACACAATTACACATTATGCATGCTTACAAGTAGTATAATTTCATGGTGTCTAATGAAAGGGTATTCTCATATTCACTCATGTCTACTACTATGCATGTAAGGTATATGTCTATAGAGCATGTTATGTGAGGTATCATTCACTAGGATGACTTGATAGGTTTACTAGCATGGTCAATGGTATGGACCTTGTCTATGCAATGCACATGTGTGCCTTGATAAGATAGTTCCTAGGTTTGGTTTTCTATTTACATGAATATGGATGCATGGTTTTGTTATGATTGTGCATAATGTCTTAATGTGTTTATTTGAAAGGATTTCTCATAAACACACTTATGCATTAATGTATGAACATGTGTGACCTTAAGGTGTTATGTGAAAGGTTTGCTTACATATAAGTATACACACACATGTACTAAGTTGTTTGCCATTCTTCGGATTATTTTCTTCTGAATACTTATTGATTTTTCGGGATATCTACCAGTTTCTAATTAATTTTTCACATCGATATACCATGAATTCCAATCCCATACTGCTTCCAAATGCGAACAATGCGCTGGTTGTTCTTTTAAACATATCTCATGTGAATCGATATAAATGTTTTATGGGTATTGTATCACGGAGGCTATGGTTGCGAGGGCATCAATAAGCTTGTTCTAAATCATCAGTGTGTATTTGAACTCGCTCTTCCTAAATCTTTTGCATACCCTCTGTCAAATTGTACATAAGGTAAGATTTTAGGATTCTTCGCGGCCCATTCTCCTTGAACTTGAAGAATCAACAACTCTGGATTACCAATTATAACTAATTGTTGAACATTCATATCAAGAGCCATTCTAATGCCAATAATACGTGCTTCGTACTCAGCCATGTTATTAGTGCATTTGAATCTAAGCTTTGTTGTTGCTGCATAATTTTGCCCCAATTCAGACATTAACATTGCTCAAATTCCTGATCCTATAAAGTTCACTGCTCCATCAAAGAAGATTCTCCACCCAGGATATGATTCAGATATGTCTTCCCTTACAAAAAAATGCTTCTTCATCAGGGGAATATGTTCTAAGCAGTTCATATCCTTAATCTCTAGGGATTTCAGCAACGTGATCCGCTAAGGCCTTACCTTTAATTTCTTTCTAAGTCATATACACACGGGTCCATTCTTGAAATGAGATGTGTTGTATAAGTAGACAGATAATGTCTCAATTTTGAGCAACCCATAAGTTCTCTCTAAGAGGGTGTAACGAGCCTCATAGGATGTGAACTTCATGCACAAATAGTTATAACTCTCTCCTTTCTTCAAGTCTCATCATGTTGTCCTATGACACACCAAATTGGTTGTCAGAGAAGGATAAATACAATAGAAAAGGGAAGCCTGCACGTGGAGGAACCAATACTGGTGGATTTGAAAGGTAACTCTGTCACACCCGGAATCTAGACCCCATATGAGACCGACATCGTTAACCTCTCAGAGGTTGCATAAAGGCCTCTTCTTAGCTTTAATCACAATCGTACTGTTAAATTTGCGGAAACATTAAAAGTTTTTAAAACTTAATGAAGTATACTTAGACTTCATATGCTTACTTCATAAGAGTGATATGCTACGGCTCAAACTAAACAATCATCTATAATAGATTAAACAATTGAAATAAAGAATTCATAATATGATAATAGTTTGCCAAACGGCCTTATTACAAAGCTTTGAAAAACAGTTTGAAAGGAAACTCTAGAGATAACATCCACTAGCTATGTCTAATGTACTAAACCTAGAAACCAAACGTAGCATCCTTGAACTCAAGAGGACCTACCAAAGGTCTGGAGATACTAGTCCGGACCGCTTCAACTAATCTTCAATCTTCTTCATGAACCCGCACCTATAGAAATAGTAATAGTATATGGGATATTGCACACTTGTACTATGTATGGGTGTATGCACATAAACACATAAGGACTATGCATGATACAAGAAAACTCTTCCTACACTAACATGCCGTTTCTGGAATGTGAAGTCACTATACTTTCCTAAATCGTTATTTGTGATTGATGTTATGAATATGACATGTTTTCATGCATTTAAAGCACGCAACTCATTTTCTATATGAACAGAAGACCTTCAATTCATGAACATAATTTTAGAACAACTCGAGCAAAAGTTAATATTTTTGCTCACTTAGGCTGAGAGCTCCCTTCTCCATACTTTAGTTTATTTTTCAGTCTTTTGCTTCTTCTTGTTATGTAGTTCAATGATCTCCTTTGATCCTATATTTTACTTACAAGTGCAATGATTCATTGTAGTCCCATATCTACAATGAATCAAGGAAGTAATAAAAAAGACTAAGGAAATGATTTGACTAACCTTGAAACAAGTTAACCTTTCCATTCTTCTTAAATTGGGCATGAAATATTTATAAACAAATCTTTATTGCCTAAGCCCATTATTTTATAATTTACATAATATAAAGATGTCGGGAATATATTCACACTCCAAATGATTGAGTCATTATGGTTTGCTCTCTTTATTTTTCATATATTTATTGGTTATGCCCATTATTTGATCATTTACATAATATAAAGATTACTAGTTGTGCCCATTACTTGTTAAAAACTTCATTCATATCAAACACTGGCGATTGATATTCTTAAGCTCTTACTTTTTAGTTCACTTTGAACTTACATTTCTTTTTCTTTCTTTCTTACTTTCTGAAAGAAATCTTTAGCATTAACATTATGTGTCGAGTGTCTTCCCCACATCGAAAAGGGGTGGTTCACTGATCAAAGTGATCCTAGATCATGTGAGTTAACATGATATCCAGTATCTTCCCCACACTGAAAAGGGGTGGTTCACTAGTTTAAGTGAAACCAAGTCCAATATCTTCCCCAAACCGAAAAGAAGTGGTTCACGTCTAAAGGGAAACCGAATACTTTATTTGAGCATTAACCTACATAGATTATGTGATCTAAACATTAAATCCAGGGTCTGCCATACACTGAAAAGGGGTGGTTCACCTGCCAAAGTGAAATCGAATACTACCTAGCTCTCTTAGGTGGAATCCACTGGCTAGTTCCTATGCTGGCAACATAGTTCAAACACTAAGAGATTTCAGAGACTACTTATCCACCTTGGTGGTAGCCTCATCTCATGAGGATTATATGTGCATGCACAAGATTTTTTCTAGTCTATCAGTGCTTTGCTCAATTTCTTATACTTTTTAACTTTTAAAGTTGACTCATACATTATGGTAGATTGCTTCTAATATGAGGTATGCCTAACTCAATGGATGACTTGTCATCCCTTTCTTAACTTGATGAATGTGAACTTAATCCTTACATTATCATCATGGTGTTAATGAGACTTGTCTCACGATTTCTAACACCCTCTTATGTGAGTACCTTTAACATTATCGTTTAGGTTCAAGTGAGACTTGTCTCACTTACTTTAACACCCCATTATGGTCATTTTCATAACTCATATGCTTTTATTTATGTCATTACTCACCTTATCTTGCTTAATGTCATTTGGTAGCCTTATACCATTCTTTATGAAAGTTATAAACTTATTCAATGTACTACTATATTGATAGTTCATTTGGATAGGGTATGTTGGGACTTGTCCCAATGATTGGCATTCCCTTGGTTATGAATTCATTGACTTACATTGGTCATGCTTTATTTCGTATAACTTAGTCATTAGCCAATATTTATATCTTATTTTGGAAATAACATTGCTAGACAATTTATTGGCATAAACCAAACTTTCACTAAACAATTGTCATGATATTATCATGGAAGCTTTCTTCAATTAACTTCATGCATATACTATAATGATCTCATCATTTTAAACTAGACAACTTTTAACATTTGTTTTGATTAGATCATAAGAACATCAATGGTTATTTTGGCTAAGCTAATAAGTTAATTTGACATTGAAGATTCATTAACTATTTTTGATTCTCAATCTTATTTCCTCTTGGAAAAATTGCATTCCAAACAATTACAAATATATCTACTGTAAAAACACAACTAGTAATCAAAATTTCATCCCTTTCAACAGTAAATTAAATTTCATAAACAACTTATAACGATTTCACCTTCTCCAACACAATTGGGCATTTATTATATGGATCTAACCTATAGGTGTCATTCCACGTTATTAAATCATTGAAACCTACACATAATGATCAGTTAGCACCACATACCCGCAACATGATCGAAATTTTCATAATACATACTATTAGAATCGGAAATAGGGAGAACTAGGGAGATGAACATTCTATTTATTGGGAACAACTCTAGTTTCGATTTTCTTGTACTCAAAAACGTTTGAAAAGCCTTTTGGGGAAAGAAATCAAAGAGAGAAAACCCATACCTTACTGTAGAATTGAATCTACGAAGATCACCATGAACTTTGCATGAAAAATCTTGAAGCATAGCCTTGAAATAGCCTAACCGAACTTGAGAGTATTTTCTAATTTTCTTGCGTTTTGCTCATTGTTTTCACTCGTGAGTTTCTAGTGGTTAAACGTGAGCCTAAGTCTTAGGAACTGATATTAACTAATTTAACTTAGTATTATTAAGTTAATTAAATAAATCAATTAGCTAATTACCAAAATGTCCCTCCTAAATTGACTAAAAATAGGAGAACATTTGACTTAACCAAATCTTGAAATTTTCTAAGGGTTTCGGCTAAGACCATCATTTTTAAATAATTTATTAAGTTTCTAATTTAATTAATTAACTGACTTACGGTAATTAATAAAGTACCCATAAGTAATTAGGACCATAATCATCCCCTTTGGACCATCCTAGATTGCATACTACAATGTTTCTTGAGTTAGTTACTAGGCAAGTGTCACCCGGTTAGGTCTTAGGTTGTCGGGTGCACTAGTTGCTTTATTTCGGTTAGTACTAAGTTAGTTAGCTATTTAGGTAAGTTAGTTAGATTCTAGAGTTCGTTAGGAAGCTAGGACCCACATGGATGGAGTTGTGCGCGAGCATGCCCCCCAACCGCCCTAATTGAATTCGGTTGGACTTGTCCCTTGGCCAGTTAGCCCATGTGCTTGCACATGTGTTGCTGCTCATTTTATGTTTTCCAAAGGATCCTCACTATATCCTTGGGCACTGCTTACTATACATGATCATTTTAAATGATCATGTGCTATGGTACCTAGGGTTGACTCTTGGACCCCTCCTACCTAATTTGTGAGTTAAGGAATTAAGCATTTTAGTTCATGGTCTCCATTGTCGGTACAACCCCTAAACAATCTTGAATTGGGGCATTTGAACATCAAAGTATATTTTAATACATCAAAATTGTCTAACACACTTAAGACAATATTCTCTAATATTCCCAATATTACTCAATATTGAGCATTGGAATGCCTATGTACCCAAATACTTATTCTTAAAACTTAGTAGACTCTTCACTAGACGAGTACATTTTCTTGAATGTAACAAACTCTTGATGGTGTCAAAAGCCTTGTGGAATTGTTCGGTCCATTGGTTGGAATGTCTTTTCATAGAAACTTGAATATGGGCTCACAAATTACCGTTGATTGATCTATGAATCGACCGATGTAATTCAGTCTCCCTAGAAAACTCATTACTTCCTTCTTAGTCTTTGGAGGAGGCAAGTCTTGAATATTATTCATCTTGGAAACCTCTTCTGCTAACTATGAATCCGAGTAACTTCCTTGGAGGTACTCCAAATGCACATTTGGTTGGGTTCAACTTCAAATCATACATATGTAACTTGTCAAATAAGTTTTCCAGGTGTGTCAGATGAACCAAAATCTCTTGATATTGTATGATAATATCATCCACATACACTTCAATTTCTTTGTAATTCATATCATTAAAACTTGTGGCATAGCTCTCATATAAGTGGCTCCGACATTCTTGAGGTCGAACAACATCACTCGATAATGGTAGACTCCCCAAGATGTGATGTATGCTTTTTTTCCCAGCATCTTCTTCATCCATTATAATCTGGTTGTATCATGCAAAGCAATCCGAAAAAGATTTCAACTCGTTCTTAGCAACAATTGTCGATGAGTATGTGGATATTCGGCAAGGGGAAATTATCTTTTGGACTTGCTATGTTCAGATCCTGATAATCCGCGCATATACTTAAATTTTTCATCTTTTTTCCTCTCTAGTAAAATGTTAGCTAGCCAAATGGGATACTTGGTCACTTCGATGACCTTCGATTAAATCTACTTTGTGACCTCTTCTTTTATCCTTAAATATAGATCGGGCTAGAACATTATTGTTTTCTTCTTTATCAGAAAACATTCTGAATTGATTGGAACCTTATAATGCGAGACAATATGAGTGCTTAACCCTGGAAAAATCACATAAGAACAAGCAAACATATCGATGTATTTTTTGGGCTGCTTGACTCTTTGTGTTGCTGCCAAATGGACACTAACTCGGGTTTCTCGGACCGACTCCGCATCTCCCTAGTTTACTATATCTGTCTCATCTAGACTAGGCTTTTTATCATTTTGAAGTTACCTCAAGTCCTGAGGTTTTCAGGCATCATGATTTCCTCATCATAATCTTAAATTTATGTTCGTTGACCTTACTTGGTTCGCCATTTTAATGAAATGTCATGACATTGACAGGTTTATATTCATTTTTGAAATGAAAAGTAAATCAACCATGTTAGATAGAAAGAGTTTTATTGTATATATTAGAGAACCATTCACAAAGACAAGATAATCAATTTAAAATAAATGAGGATTTCATTAGAATTTTAAAAAGGCGTACAAACTTTTTCATGAGTTGTGATTCATTTTGTTTTAAAAAATTATGATGAAAAAAAGGAAAATAAATTTTGATTTCGGCCCACATCCTAAAAACACAGATTTTCAAAAGTAAAACTTAAAATCTTGTCTTTGTCTACCAAGCCATTCAATTGATCGTAAGTGGAGTGGCCATCCAATTCTATGGATCTCTTCATGTCCGGAATATCGGATGATAGGTATTGTGGTGAATTCTACCTAGATCACAACACTTTCTTCTTCATCAAAAAACCATCCTAGCGCTTCAACTAACCCATTAATCTCAGGCTCTAAAGCTTTAACAACAAATGACTGGTACAATTCTTGAATAAACTTTGGTATATCACAGTCATGAATCTTCCTTTTTTTTCTGCTTCAATGAATTCTTCCTTGTGGGGGTATTAGAGGAAATTTTGAAATGGATTAGGATGGAGTTCGTATATGCCATCCAATTAATTAACGAAGCCACACCTAGGCTCAAAACCGCTTCTTAGCATAATCGTGGCTAGCAATTTATACACTAGTGGCACTGTTACTTGAGGTGTCCTATCTTGAAAAGCATCATTAATTATCTCCACCATGTGAAAGTAATTACCTTGAGAGGAATCTTCAATAACGGGAACGCAAAGCCAGGGTAATTACGTTCAGTACCTCCACCATGGATGACGATTTCTTGATCCTCATTGATGAACTTCCAAAGTTGATGCAATCTGGATGGGACTTCTCCAACATCATGGCTCCATGGTCTTCCTATAAACAACTTGTATCTTGTAGATATACCCATCACCTGGAACTTACTGACAAATTCTGCGGGGCTATTATACCTCGGAAATCCAAGGACCTAGGCTAGAGCCTCAATTAGTGACTAACGTTTAAAATGGTGTTTTCCAGACCTAAAAAATTTATTTAACTTGATTAGGAAGTACTAAAGCCTAAACATCATGAAATGACCATGATGTCAAGAGAGTGAAATTGATCTAGCGTGCCTTTACATTTTTGAAGGGGTTTGAAGAGTCGTATGAAGGTCAAACATTGTAAAAATGCTTAGGGTACACCTTAGTATGTTTATAGTTAAAATATACGGATAGTATTCTCCAAGGACAAACCTAAGGTACCTCAAACATTACCTACACCTTTGAACCAAAAGCTGTGAAAAAACAGCTTGACTTGACGAGTGCAATGACACTCGTCAATGGACTCACACCCCGGCAACGGAGGTCGTGAGTCCATACATAGAATTATGGAGACTTGGCTCCATTTAAGGACTCTATGATCTAAACCCCGGAATGCAAGGATGGTCCGTAGATGGATTGACGGACCGTCAACCATGGGTGTCGTTTGGGGCCTGCACACTGGTGCAACCCACGACCATGCCAAGGGTGATTTGGTAAATTCCACCCTTTGCCATTTATATGTAAGGTCGGTCTAATTTGGTTATTTTAGGTATATTAAGGTATTTTAACTCATCAAACAAGTCTTCACACTTTAAAATTCCAAAACCCCAAAGACTCCCACTTCTCTACTGAATTTTCTCCGTCAACTCAAGACCCCCATTGAACAAGAAGATCAAGTTTTCTCTAGGGATTCAACAACAAGTATTTACTTCACAAATATATGAGTATTGATAAGGTATATAGGTATGCATTCTTGGGACTCCTTTCCCCAAGAGGTTCTCGAAACCTAGTTTTCACTCAATTTCGTGGGTATTCTTTCAAACATGATTATTTTTGTCTTGATTTGATTAATAGTGATGAAATATGATTTTTTACGAGTGGATTCATGTTTTAAATTTGGCTTTGACCTGATTTCCTAAAAGGCACATGAATATCCATGTTCTCCTAACCCTAACTTATAAATTTAGTTGATTAATAATTAGGGGTGATGTAATTAAATATGTTCTTGCATTATTTACTATTATATGATGATGATTGAATTATTTGGTGAATATAATTTATTTTTGGGTGAAGTCTTGGATTAGTTTCTTCGAGGCCATTAGTAAGACTTTTAAGGTCATGAACACCTTATTGAAATAATGTTGGTCAATGTTGATCATTTGAAGTATGAATGATGAAGTTATGAATGTATGATTATGCCATGAACATGATGGGTCTGAGATGATGATAGGTATATTATTATAAGGGATTGAGGTGATTCCCATCTTCATCTTATTTCTATGTAATAATGTAATGTCCTCACATATCGTTGGGTTGTGATGAAAGGACTTTCTCATCTTATAACCTAGGAGCTATGAAAATGTTATATGAGGGGATAAACTCCTAAGACCTCTGTTATGAATCAATGTTTAGGAAGACTTAAAGATAAATCAAAAAGGGAATTTAGCTTAGAATCGAGTGAACTTAACAACGAGAATTGTCCCTTCCTAAAAAGAAATTATGTTCACCAATTGATCTCATGAGTTGGAAACTACAATGCGAATTGGCGTAAACAGGGATTTTGGTAACAACCTCCTAGTTCCTTAACTATGTTTCCCATTAGGAACCTTAGCTAGTTGATCTACCTAGGTTATATTGTCATGTATATGTCTTACCTTGGACAAGTAGGATGCCCTTCTTTCAGTATTAGGGGTTGACACTAGATTCCATGTTTATCTCAAATGGTGTAATGTCGGTTATGGCGTGGTTCGCCTAAAGTAAATTGAATTAATTAAGGTAAGAAATTTAACACTAACGTGGATTAATTAAGTGGTGTAACTTAGTGTAGGTAGGGTTATGTACTTTTACATATACATTGTACAAGTGGACCTTGAGGGGAGTCTTAGGATGGGTTATTTATGGACATATGTTATGAATGAATGCATAATGTTGATCCCATATAATGTTGGTCTTATATGATGCTGGTTTCACTTTATATACATGATGTTAGTCTAAAGTGTTATGCATGAGGTTTACGACACTGGTTAGGAGGTTATATGAGGTAAAGGCAATGCTTATGGTCTCTTTCTAGTTTACTTGGTTTATGTGGGGTTTTGGGCTTCACATACACATTGCACTAGTTAAGTTGAATAAGGATTATGCGTAATGTATTATGATGTATTGATGAAATGGATTCTAAAATGTGAAACGTTTCTTATGGATTTATTATGATATTACTCTTTGAACATAAATATGAATACATCTTATTGTTGTTATGTCATGGACTTGTATATGTTCTTGGAATGGGCATGAAGGTTTTTAAATTTAACTCGGCATGCTATTAAACAACATGTCCCTTTGTTCATGTTTTCAAATGATTTACTTGCATATGTTTCCATACTTAGTACATGTGGTTTGTGAAAACCCATATCCCTTCTATTTTCCATACAAAGTTTAGGTTCGGGTAATTTAAGAGATTCCACTCCTTTCTTGAAGAACTTGGATCACTATCCCCAAGTTGTTGAGTCCTCAAGTGTGAGGATAATGATGAATACTCCAGCTTCATATATCCTATTTCAGAAGCTTTATTGTAATTGCTATTATGAGACATATCGTAAGGATGTAACGGATATGTCCAAAATATTATACTCTTATTATTAGATGGTCATGTGAGACAATTATAAATTCCATTTTGATATATGCGAAGTGAAGTTAAACTTCAAAGAAAAGTTTTAATTTTCCACTTTTTATTTTACCTATGATGCAATGATGTATGTTAAGGGTTTCTCTAAGGCTTCTTTGAAGACGAAGACACCAATTACGTCTAGGGGTACTCTCTGGTCATGATAGAGGCCCATTTGGATACTTAAGTCTGCCTTCACTACGGTCACTCTTTGCGCACCATCAAATGCTCTTATATTATGCGATTTTGATAAATTTTTCCAACATCATAATTCTGATGAGTAAGGGTCGATAATGGGCATATATTGAGTCATGAGCCATTATCAATCAATACTCGAGCTACAAACTTGTCCCTGCATTTGACGGTGATACACAAGACATGGTTGTGCATCACTACTTCTAGTGGCAACTCCTCTTCCCGAAAAGAGATTTGAGGACTCACAATGACATGACTTACAACAATGTCATGAATCTCACCACTTTTTCCCGTCGGTATATACACTTTACCCAGTTGATTCAATAGTTCTTTTTGGTGGTACTCGAAACTTATTTGTAGAGCCTAAACCAAACTTTGAGCTTGAGTCTTTTCTAAATTCGTAACAATGTAATACTCCTTAGGCTGCATTCTTCGCCAAAACTCTTTGGCCCTACCTTCTATGATCGACCTTTTTTGGTTCTCTTTTCATCATGTTTCCTGAGTTAGCTCTTGTGGGACATAGTATATTCCAGAATGTGTCATCCCCTGTGCCATAGCTAACTAGACAATAAACTTTTCTTTGGGTCTTTCCTTGCTTCTTTTTTTTCCAAAGACAATGCATGATGAGGTACAGTTATTACAAGAAACTCTTGTCCAGGATTTATGGTCAATGAAGCCATTTTTGGTATAATTGAGTTTCATTTGTTTTATAAATAGTCTCATTATCGAGCCAATATTCATCTCTTTCAATCATGCTGATGGTCGCTCCCCCATGATTTGGAAATGGGTTAAGGTTTACATTGGGGGCAGAGGCTTGGAGAGTGATAACTTTGTTATTGATCAAGTTTTGAATCTTATGTTTTAAAATGATACACCCTTCTGTATCATGTCCTGCCCCTCCATAATGGTTGGCACATCATTGATCTGCCCGGAAGAACTTTTATGTGGGATTGATTGTCCTTGCTTCTACTGGTTGGATAAATCATGCCACTATTAGACGCTCAAAGAGTTGGTTGCGTGTTTCTTCCAAAGGAGTGAAAACTATGGGAGGATTTCCTTCGAGGTTGGGTGGGGTAGATTGTTGGCATTTGGGTTTTTTTGTGCTGGATTATAGTATACTGTTGCATTGGCTTGGTAATTTTGTAGTGTATTTTGGTAGGTTGCTGGTTTATTTTTGTAGATAGGTGGGGATGGTTGGTAGTTCTATTGTGCATAGTACATTGGAATTAGAGCTTGTGGAGTTTTAGAGATTGTGGAGTTTGTTGGTAATTAATTGCGGTGGAGAATCGATTAGAGTTTTGTTCTATCCAAAAGCATACACAAATTCACGTGGTCGCTCAAGAAGTAAAGAGGCTCTTTCGATCCGAATGTTCGTACCTGAGGGACTTCTAATCAACGAATACAAATCGCTAATGTCCAAATAAACTCACTCAAGCTGTAATTAGATTGAGAAATTCTTTTAGACTAATAATCAAACACTAACAAGACTTAATTACTTTAGCCAAGTAATTTAAAATATGAAAAGTTCACAATTAAGAAAGGTATCCCAGGGCTATAACATATATCAATTTTTGGTATATGGATTTATTCTAATATTCATGGGATTAGCGTCACTGTGGGTTATCAAGGTTCATTTTACGATTACGATCTTCTATCGTCTTATCGTCTACCATCATTGATAACCTAACTACATCATTGAGAGGGGTTAGGTATTAACCAACAACGGACCATTAAGCATTCATCTTACAATAAAACTAAGTGCGATATGTAGGTATAATGCCATTATATACATAAAACAAATTATAATTCACCCTAGAATGAACACACCTCTCACATTCTTCGTTTCATCCCTCTATTTATCTTCCGAGGTAAAGAATGAACACAATGTTTATCCTAATGTTGATCAAGCATTAAAATTAGAATGCAATGACAAATTATAAAATAACCCATATCATACTAAAACAAATTCATATTAAACCAGCAACCATAGCTACAAGCTTAGAATAAGGGGTTTAAACTTACTCATAATACAAAATATAAAGATAAATTGTTTAGAATCCTAGAACACTTCACCAAGATAAAAAAAGAGGAAAGAAAACCCTAGAAATAGGAGCAGAATCGTTTTTAATGTGGAGCTCCCAACTTTTTGGAATTCAATGCGTAATGAAATGACATTGAAACTATTTGTAGTCTAGAATAAAACACGTGGACTAATTTTTGTGTCCATGTCCGCGACGGGGACTTGTTCCCTCTTACATATATGAACATTGATTAAACTACTCTACGACGTGGTGCCTATTTCAAACTCCTCTGCTAAGAGGAGTTCCTATCCTGCATGGGCAGATTGGCTCCCCGACATGGATGTGCTTCTGTGTAATACAATTTCCATCTTCTTAGATCTTTTTGTCCGCCGTTTCGTCTTATACTTTTTGACCTTTGTTCGGGTGTCCTATTTTTGCTCATTTTCCTTTGCATTTCAACCTAACACATCTAATCATATTGGCTAGAAGAAGTGGCATGAAAATCCTTTTAAAACGTAACTGCGACACCATAAATGGCCTCAAACTCGATTATATATATTGGGTAAATTGGTTAGCATATAAATACGCCTATGATCACCATCAAAATTTAAAACTTTGTTCATCCTTGAAAACTTTCACACTTTTAAGCAACCGGAAAATCTAATAATGAACTTCTAATAGCTTTTGAGCTTTGGCCGCAACAACTGTCGTAGTTTCACGATAACATGACACTACTATGCATTCATAAGGAACGCTCAAGCAAGAGAATCTATCCTCAAGAATAGAATCTTCTATATAGTAGTCTTATGTAAAACTTTTAAAACCACAGATATATTAGTTGTCAAATATCACCGAATATTTTCCCTCACTACAATTGAACACCCCAAATCACTCACATAGACATTTTCACACAAAAATGGTGCGGGAAATAGGCTACACTCACACCCTTCAAAGAATTCACTTGATGTAACCAATGAACCATAGGCTGTCTTTTAATGTACTGCTTGACTATTTTTGAGGAAACAGAATTTCAAGATCGATTAGGTCTTCTAAGGGTTGAAATTTAGGCTAGGGGACGGGTAGGAAATACATTTCGGATATAAACGGTGACTGCATTTCCAAGTGCTTCAATGCAAAATAATTCAATTTCGGACCTTCTTCTAATAAACCCAACTTTCATTTCTTTTCTTGGAACCATTTGGCCCTTTGGTGCAAATTCACCTCTTTTCTCTATTTTCATTCTAAATTCAACCATTTGTCCCCACCATGTTTATTTTCTTTTCCTTTTAGATATATATACATATCAATCGATGTTTTTTTTATTTTATATATATTTTTTTATACAAAAAGTCGAATAACTTATGTTGGGGTGAGCCACTCAACTTCCACTTTCTTATTTATTGTTTTCACCAAGCTCTGAGGATCTTTTGGATAAAGGTGAGTTCGAGGAGGCATACTCAGAGGTATCAAAGAATTGCATATCCCAAATTCTTTCTCCTCGTTTTCCATTATGCAGACACATCGGGAATGTTCTAGACCTCAATCAATAGCTAGGAATACACAAATCCTACACACTTGGCAAATATTCTACTCGAAATTGATCATTGTATGCTATTTCTCAATTACTGACATAAATTAATTTTAGCACAAACGCGTCAAAAGAGTCGTGTAAACGATCCTATATGTCTCAGTATAAAGTTATCCAATGTTCACATGTGTCTATATCATTCAAAGCAATTGTGTTACCTCAGCCAAAAGAAACCCAATTAACTCAAATGTATAAACGAACCCTTAAGACGACCGTTATTCAACTATCATAGGTCGCCTTGACTCAACTATGAAACCAATTCAATTTTAAGAAAACAATTGTTATTCTTTTGTATGGTTCAACGGGACTTTCCTTGGCTAAGCAATCAAAAACAACTACCAAGGAACCCAAACAAAACAGCATACACAACAAAAACAAAAATAGAACAGCAAACAACCAACAAACAACTATTTACACAAAAATGAACCCCACCCCACACTTAACATTCAACATTGTCCCCAGTTTGGCACAATTAAAAAATACAGAAAAGTAAGGTGGGCGGATTTCCCTGATCAATCATCCATATCGACATCACTGTTGACATCCTCAAGAGCCAAGAAATTTCCCTCTTCCGCATCAAAATTGGATTAATTATCCAATGTAATCCTCCTTTTGTCCTCATATGTTTGGAAATCATCTCAAACCATCTCCAACAATTCATGTCATAGTCCTAGCATTGCCTTTGCATGTTCGTTCAAGGGGTACTTCACTGCAACATCATCCAACTGTTATGGAGAGGAAGCTCGACACCCATTTTTATGACACAACATTTCCAAGACATACATGCATGGTGTGAACATGTCGTCCCTCCTAGGACGCTGTACTGTTGTAGTAGTGGGTCCATGTACAGTTTTTGGGCCCTTTTTCTTGGTGACATTGAGGGGTGTGGTGAATAGTGGTGCCATGTAATCCATGTTCTTCTTTGGGACACCTTCCTGCCTGCACAATTTAGTGATTAGTACACCAAATGCATACCTTCTCTGTCGGTGTACTCTTGCGCGTTATCAATTTGAGTTGAGCACCGCTCTTATGTTGATAGGTAGGTTCTTCATTAGTGCATACACCAAGAAAACGCTGTCCCGTGTCACCTTTATAAAGTGTAGCCCCAATAACAACAAATTCATGACGATCTTAAACAACATCCGGGCCTCCCTAGTCCTTTGGGGTTAAGGGTAGGACTGATGATAGCCACGATGCCGATGCCGAATCAATTTGGAAGTGGACTGGACCCCACAAAAATCATGAAGAATCTCTTGATACGGGGGACTGATGTTGATCCCCATGAGAACATCGGAAGGAGAATCTCTGGTACCTAATATTTATTTCAACACTGCCGGTGTCAGAGAGACCTCCATGACCTGCATTGTGACATAATTAAAACATGCATCAATATTCTAGTTGGCGTAGAATTCCCGTAGTATGCTAAAATTTCACTGAGATGATTTTTAAAGACGAAATACATGTGCAACTCAAGAAGACAACGCCTAATGTGTGGGAACTCTCTCTCAAAACTTATATCCTCAAGCACCACATTGGATAAATATTTAGATTTCGTTTTTGATTTGTACCATTTTCTGCCCTCCGATATGACTACTTTGGCCCCATAACATTGAGTTTGTCCTCTTAGGAGTGCGGGTGTCGGGGGAATAGTGGTGCCCGTTCATACTCAATTGCGGGTACTAGACGCCACAACCTTGCCTGATCTTTGTGAACTATACATGGTAACCTGCAGTCATAGATACTTCATATCAATCATGGAGACTCAATAATGGATGGCAACCCCACACTTACTTTCGAGCCCTGCTTCACAAACAACAGGGTACTTAGACTTCCCACTGTCATTTATATCATATAATTCACACCATTCACCCCTGCCTACACAGACTACCCAAACACTTTAGATTCTACTCAAGACTTTAAAATAACATATAAATTTGCTATGCCAAGCATTTCAATCAACCTTCTCCGAATTGATACTAAAGAATTAACAACCCCCACTAAGTAATTTCCCACAAAAAAACAAATTCCTAATTGTACTCAACCCAGTGACACCCAACAGAATTTCAAAGCAACCATAGTAACACAGAAGAATAAAAATCACAAATAAACCAACAAGTAAAACACACTACGACAACTCATCAACCACCCACATAAAAATTAGCTTTAACTTTCAGACATCATCCAAAAAGAAATAAATAAAAGAGTAGGACATATACCTTGTTTGTTTAGAGCCACACAAAGTGATGAAATTGGTGAGGAATTGCAACTTCACGATAGAGAGTTGTTCTGTAAAGCGGTTAGGGATGGAGGGGAAAAGAGAAGAACTAATCGTAATGGGGAATTGGGATTAAAGGGGAATTGAAAGTTATAAGGGAATGGGATCGGGTTTTTACCCAATTATTCGGGTAAAACCCTACTTTCTAAGTAAAAAGTTTTGAAAGTTTATGAGGTCCGCGCGTGAAGCCATCACGGACCTGCCTTGTTAGTTGTTGATTTGTGGTCACGGAAGAAACAATGCATGAACGGAACATGTCCACGACGCGGAGCTGCGCAGACTCCTTTGGAATTTCAACTCTTTTCTTTTATATCAAAATGAAATCTATGATATAGAGATATGGAGGACTCCTCTGGAATTTCATTGCACTTTCTGGTATGGGTCCATAGTACCTTATGGGAATAAGTCCACATAGTGCTGTGGTAAGCCATACTATCCACCTCAACTGGTCCACTTCATTTCGAGTTCAACTTACCTGGAAACAACCTCGATCTAGAGTTAAACACAATATGCATATCATGCCATCATGTTCTCTCCTCTTTATAGAACTTGGCATTTTCATAGGCATCGAGCCGAAATTCTTCCACCTCATGGAACAATACCATCATGTCTAGTTTTAGATGAAGGTTCAACATCCTCACTGCCCAAGACACATGATGTTCCAGTCCAACTTGTCGGTGACATGTTTTGCCTTACGCCAAGTGATAGGGAGAAGTCATATAGGTGTCTTTTAGGTGGTCCTATAGGACCATAATGCATCATCATTTTCTGTAGGATTTGATTTATCTTCCGATTTGACACTTCTACTTGACCACTAGTTTGAGGGTGGTATGATGCAGCAACCTTGTGTCTGACTTTATATTTAGCTAAAATGTTCTAAACCAATTAATTTATTAAGTGTGTCCCTCTATCACTGATTATTTCTCTAGGAGTTCCAAACCGAGTGAAAATTTGCTTTTTTAAGAACTTCAACACCACTTTAGCCTCCTTCATTCGCAAAACCACTGCCTCAACCTACTTTGACACATAGTCCAAAACCACAAGTATTTATTCCATTAGATGGAGGGAATGGCCCCATGAAGTTCATCCCCCAAACATCAAATATCTCAACCTGCAAAATGATGTGCAAGGGCATCTGATGTCGAGTGGAAATAGGCCCCATACTTTGACATTGATCACAACTTTTCACATAACATGCATCATCTCAAAACAAAGTAGGCAAAAAAAAACCTAATTGAAGCACTTTGTGCGCTCACCTTCATGATGACCTCCATATGTAAGCTAATGGCAACTGTCCATCACTTGTATCATCTCAAACTCTGGAACACACCTCCTAATCCTTTTGTCCAGCTCTCGCAGAAATATGGTTCATCACATATGTAGAACTGAGAATCATGAATTAACTTTTTCCCTTGCTGTGACGTTACACCCGATGGAAACAATCAGCTAACCAAATAGATCAAAACGTCCGCATACCATGGTAGTTCGGTCACCTCTAGTTCCAATAGTTGTTCATCGGTGAATTCCTCTATAATTTTTCATTGCTCTCATATATTTGACAAACTCTCCAATCTTGAAAGGTGATCTGCAATCTCGTTATCAGAAGCTTTTCGATCTTTGATCTCAATGTCAAACTCTTGCAATAACAGAATCCAGTGATTGGCGGTGGCTTTGCATCCTTCTTTTTGAACAAGTACCTGATAGTTGCATGATCAGTATAAAAAAATTAGTACCTACTATGTAAAATCTAAACTTGTCAAACGCATAGATCAAGAATAGAATTTGTCTTTCGGTGACTATATGATTGGTTTGGGCTGCATCCAATTTTTTTGTTTCATAATGTACCGAGTGAACACCTTCTCTTTCCTTTGCTCAATACTACTCAAAGATCCACATCACTTGCATCACACATCATCTCAAAAGGAAGCTCCCAATTTGGGGAAGTTAAGGTTGGGGCTTCAATGAACTTTTAAGGTTGGGGATTCAATGAACTTCTTCTTCAAAATCGCAAAAGCTTTCATGAATTTCTCATCAAATACAAATTTAATTTCCTTGTATAGGAGAATGCATATGGGCCTTGCAATCTTACAGAAATAGTTTATGAATCTCCAGTAGAATCCAGCATTACCCTAAAAACTGCACAACCCTTTACACAGAAATTGGAGGAGGAAGCTTCTCAATTACTTCCACTTTGGCACGATCAACTTCCAACCCTTTATTTGAAACCATATGTACTAAAACTAACCTTCCTTCACTAAAAATGATACTTTTCCAAATTTAAGACAAGATTTATTTTCTCGCATCTAGCCAGCACCCTGTTTAAAATCCCCAACCACTTGTCAAAAGAATCTCTAAAAATTAAGAATCATCCATGAATATATCCACAAAATCTTCAGTCATGTTATGAAAGATAGACATCATGCATATTTTTAAAGTGGCCAATGCATTATATAGCCCAAACGACATTCTCTTTAAAGCATATGTCCCATCGGGCAAACGAATGTGGTTTTATCCTAGTCCTCTAGCCCAATTGAAATTTGGTTATATCAAGAATATCCATCAAGGATAAAATAATATACTTGTCCAGCTAACCTGTCAAACATCTGATCAATAAATGGAACCGAATAACGATCCTTGTGGCGGTTTCATTCAATTTCCTATAATCCATGTATATTCACCATACTGTCGTTGTATAGGTTTGAATCAAATCATCTTTTTCATTGGTGATTACCTTCATCCCTCCCTTTTTTGGTACACACTAAACTGGGCTTTCCTACTCGCTGTCTGAAATTAGGAAAATAATTCCCGCATCTAGCCATTTATGCACCTCCTTGCGCACGACATCTTTCATCACTAGGTTTAGTCTGCTGTGCGATTGCACAATTGACTTGTGTCTTACCTCCATGAATATCCAGGCATGCTTAAACTTTACCTATGCCATGTATGTCAGCCATTTTCCAGCCTATCATTTTTTTCATCCTCCTCAATATTTTTAGTGAAGCTTCAACATGCAATTTGGACAAAGTAGAAGACATGATTAGACATAAAGATTCATTGACACCTAAGGATGCATATCTGAGATACGTAGGGAGATCATTTATCTCCAAGTTTTGTGCTTCCTTAATTTAAGTCATGGGGGGTGGTCCCAAGACTCTATTCAATGGTTGCACAAACTTGCGAAACATACTAATATTCGGGACATTCAGGATATTGGAAATCTTCTGGGCTTCAACGTCTCCCTCAATGTCTTGCGGAATCAGCACTTTTTCTAGAGGATTATTGGCATCAACATATTTGGCTGTCAATAATTGTAATTGCCGACCGCTCCACATATATTGCAAGCAACTTCATTGCTCTGTAAACATCAAACACCTCAACCTTGTTCATGAGGTCTCATGGTTAGCTTGCCAATCGCTACATAAATCAATGCAACATCACGTCCTAAAATAAATGGGACCTTGGATTCACGCTCAAAATCTAAAGTGAAAAATTCCACAGGGGAAATAAGAGTTCCAACTTGAATCAAGACATCTTCAATAACATCATCTGGCCTTGACACTGAACTTTCAAATAATTGCAACATAATTGTTATGTGTTTTGGACTTCCTAGTCCCAATATGAGGAATATTGAAGTCGACATCAAATTAATACGTGCACCTAAATTGTACAAACCCTTGTCTCCACACATCTGCCAATTGTTATCTAAACAGTGAAACATCCGGATCTCTCAACCTGGTCGGGAGCCTATTTTGAATTCTAGAACTGCACTCCTCAGTGAATGCCACTATATCATACTCAGCCAATCAACTCTTCTTGGTCACCTCATCTTTACAGATTTGGCATACCTAGGATTACCCCATAACACCTCAATCAGATGCAAGTTAAAATGTACGTGTTTGAATAATTCAATGAAATTGCCAAAACATTCTTCTCCTTTTGCTTCTTGAATTTTTGTGGAAATAGAGGAGGTGGTTTTTCCTTAGGTTCTACATTTACCATTTATTCACTTGGTTATGCTTCATCTACATGTTTTCCTATTTCTTCAATGAGTTCTACCTTTGGCGTCAACTCTTCCATTGGGTGACCACTCCTCGTACTCATAACAATTACCTTCTTCGGGTTTAGGTCGATATTTCCCGGTAAACCCCCTTGTGGTAATGAATTTTGGGCACTAGAAAAATTCCAAAACTACTTCACCAGCTTCTGCGTCATCAATTGATTGTTCTGAACATCTTTGCAAATTTACCTTTATCTGCTAGGATTTGTTTAGTATGTCCTCCACAATCATATCACTCTACTAGGCAGTATGTTGACTACCATTGTGTTGCTGATTTCCATGGTTTTTTTTATGATACAGTTATCCACTACTCAGTGGTTTATAATGGTTCTATACTTGATGTTAGCTTTTATTACTACCCCATGAAAACTTTTGATGGTTCCGCCAACTCGGGTTGTAGGTATTTCAATAGCTCTAGTGATTCCCTCCTCCTTAAGCATTACCTACAAAAATAATAGATTCTGCGTTCGCTCCACATACCTCAACATTGTGATATCACCTCCACATATTCCACACCAATCTTGTGGTTGATGTACCACATCAACTTGAGCTTGTTGGTGTCCTAGTGTCATGTTGCTGAAATAAGTAGTAACCATATTTTATAATGATGCAATATGTGCACACAAAGATATCAGTGCATCCATTTCCAACATTCCAACAGTCTTCTAGACAACGGGTTTAGCTCCTTTAAAATTCCACTTGGGGTCACCTTGTGAAATTCTTTTAAGAAATGTAAACAACTCATCATATGTCTTCTCCGAAGCTTGTCCACCTGTAGCGGAATCAAGTAAAATTTTTGTTTCTGGTTTCAACCTTTCAATGAAGGTATGGACCGAAATTTCGTTAGCATGATGGTGATGTGGATGACTTAGCAGCATGGATTTAAACATATCCTTAGCCTGGTACAAGTTGTCCCCTCCTTTCCATTAGAAGCTCAATATGTCGCTTCTCAGCTTGGCTATTTTACCAGATGGAAAAAACTTATCAAAAATATTCGTACAAAATCATCCAAAGTCATTATGTAATTTGCAGGCTCGGAGATTAGACATCTTATTGCTTTCCCCAGCCGAGAAAAGGGAAATAATGTGAGCCTCACATAATCAGAGTTCACTCAAGCTGGAGTGTATGCGTCACTTGTCTCAATGAAATTCTATATACATTTGTGGATCCTCATGAAATAGTCCAGTTAATTGCCCGTTTGTGTGCAGTAATTTCACCATGTTCTTCTTCAATTCAAACCTCCCAATGTGTGCATGTTTATGAATACTTGAGGTAACATTGGTAGTTTGTGGGATTTCCACATCCCTCACTTTCATTTCTTCCATCCCTGTTGGTGGGTCTTGATCCCCCTACGTCTAGAGTTTCCAAATCCCTCACCATACGAGAATCAGGATTGTTTCATATTCTTCACATTCTCAAGTAATGAACAATTCTTTCTGGTTCAGATAGAGGCTCTACTAAATCCTTATCGTCTTCTATTGCAAAAAACTAACACAACCTGGGAAATGAGGTGACAAGATCAAGTTTTCAACACCTATAGGAATAATTTATACACTTACAAATCAGATATTTTCCGAAAAATAAATCCTCAGCAACGATGCCAAAAACTTCTTACATCCAAAAGCACACGCAAGTGCACGTGGTCGCTCAAGTATTAAAACGACTCTTTTGAACCAAATCTTTGTACCCAAGACACTTCTAATCAACAAATACAAATAGTTAATGTCCAAATAAATTCACTCAAACAGTAATTAATACTTACAAATAAACACTAACAAGACTTAATTACTTTATCCGAGAAATTTCAAACATGAAAAATTCACAATTTGAAAAGGTATCCTGGGGCTATAGAATATATCTATATTTGGTACAATATTGATTTATTTTATTATATAAGGGATCATCTTCATTGTGGGTTACCAAGGTTAATTTTATGATTACGATCCTCTAACCTCTAATCATCTACCATTATTGAAAAGCTAACTACATCGTTAGCGGGGTTAGGTATGAACCAACAATGGAGCATTAAACATATCTTGCAATACATCCAAGAGTGTTATATAGGTATAATGTCATCCTATACACAAAACAAACTAGAATTCCCCCTAGAATTAACACAAATTCATATTAAACCATCAACAAGAGCTACAACCCTAGAATAAGGGGTTTTAGCTACTCATAACAAAAAATGTCAAGATAAAATTGTTCAGAATCATATAAGACTTTATGAAGATGGAGAAGAGGAAATAAAATCCTAGAAATTGGAGAACAATCATCTTTAATGTGGAGATCTCGACTTTTTTTGAATTCAATGTACAATGAAATGACACTTAAACTATTTATATTCTAGAATAAAACATGTGGACTAATTTCGGTGTCTAGGTCTGCGATACGGACTTGTTCCCTCGCACATATATGCACATAGCCGAAACTACTCTTCGACACGCTCTCTATGGTAGACTCCTCTGTTATGATGAGTTCCTTTCCTGCATGGGCAGACTAGCTTAGCGACGCTGATGTTCTGTTGTGAAATACCATTCCTAGCTTTTTGGATCTTTTTCTCCACCACTTTGTCTTCTACTTTATGACCTTCGTTTAGGTGTCCTATTTTAGCTCATTTTCCATTGCTTTTAAACTTGAAAAATCTAATCATATTGGTTACAAGAAGCAACATCAAAAGACTCTTAAGACATAACTATGACAGCGAAAATGATCTCAAAGTCGGTTATTTTAATGGAGTAAATGGGTTATTAGGCGTATAAATACGCCTAAGATCAGTTTCCAATGATTTTTTCAGTCCCAAAATACCTTTGTGGCCTTGTACTTTGGCTAAAAGATATAGCAGAGACATCCTCTTTCTTTTTCCCAGCAAATCCTTCGGCCATGGATGGTGAGGATTTGTTGGCGGCCTCCAAAGTAGTTGTACTCGTAATCCTCTATGAATTCTTCCATTCTGATCAACTCCAAAAACTTCTTTTCCATAATGGGAAACATCCTTTCATAATACTCGAGCTCCTAAGCTAGAATAAAAACAGAGGTTATTTCGCTTTCAGTCATCATAGGTTGTACCTCTGTAACTATTTTTCTCTAGTGGCACGCGTATTCATGATAGTCCTCCTTTGTCTTTTGTTTGATATTTTCCATATAATTTAAGTTACGGATAGTTTAGATATTAAACTTGAATTTTTGAAAAAAACCTTTGGCCAGAGACCCCCATGTAGACCATTGACGGAGTTCTTGAAATGTGAACCATTCTAATGCCTCCCTTTTGAGGCTTCGGTAAACATCCTTATAAATGCATATTTTTTCCGATACCCATGATTTTATCACTATAAGCTCGTAAGTGAGCCATGAGGTTCCCAATACCATTGATGATTTCAAATTTTGTGATTTTGTCACCTTCAGGTATTTCAAAGTTACGGTGCATGTAAAGGTCCTCATACTCATGTCTTGGGATCTTCCTCGAAGATTAAACATTTTTAGCTTCTTCTAAAATGGAATCCTTCATGACTTCATTTAATGTTCACATTTTTCTTCTCTCAATCTCCAATACTTCTCCATTTTCTTCATAGTGATCTAGCTCTTGTTTAGTGGGAAAGAAAGGACACAGTTCACAGATTGTATAGGTTGGTGGAGTTTGGAATACTACGGAAGGGTATGCAGGTTGGCTAGGTAAAACAACTAGGTTATTAGTTACTGAGGTGGGTTTTTGTTTGTTTGTGGACGTTTAGGGAGTGGTTGGTGTTAGGTGCTTGGTTCAGATTTGGTAATAGTGGTGGTGTTTGGTAGGAAGTGCTGGGATAAGGAGTGTCGGATACAGTTAAGTCAATGGTATGAGGACTAGGAATGAAAGTGATGGGTCTTGTGGAGTGGGTAGGTAAATAATTGGGTAATGCATAACTTAATGATGGAAAAGGAGGAGGAGGTGTTCTAGTTTCGAAGAAGGTTCATTCGACACAATAGATAATTTGGCCAAATCATTGCTTTGTTGAAGGTCTTCCAGCAGGTCTAGAATTTAGTACATTAGCTGATAGATTAACTCACTCTGATCAGTGAGTTCACCTTTTCTAACGGTCACATCCACTATTCTTGTTTCTTCATAAGAACTAGTAATTTTGCTTTGGCCGTCATCCAAAGAATGATCAAGGAAGGATGGTATGTTTCCTCCAGATCTTGTAAAGTAAGGATGGTTCATCAATTTGATTTCAACATAGATCAGTCTTCACCTATAGAGAAGATCAACTCAAAAGAATATATGTTAGTTTTTGTTTTTAAAAAGATATGCAAATAAGTTGACATTAAGATAAACACACAAATGTCACTTTACTTCAAGCAGATTAATCCTTAGTAATATTTTGGGTGAACAGGAGGACTCAACTGGAAATAAATCTTTCTGTAAATTAATTGGGATGGTCGACATGCATAGAATACTGTTAATTTCTTCCACTCATATACTTTTGTACGTGAAATTTGTTAGAATCTTTCACTCATAAGGTTTAATAAAAATTTAAAAGACGGGGACCAAGCGTTAAGTAGGCTTCATACGTATCCACCAATGAAATTAAGCCCAACGTAGTTCGAATTACGTAGAATAACTTAGACATACCCTTCACAAAATTAAGAGAGACTAAGCTCGAAAAGAGATTCCTATGTACCCCCCCCCCTATGGGTCAAGTCTCACATAGTTTTTTATTACAAATAAACATGAAAACAAAATGACGAACATGAGAGATGTGTTACATGAACCTACATCTACACCCCGAAACATCTTTCCTTCCTTTTCAACCATAGGGTGACGCTTCTATGCTCTCAACATCTGAACCTTCTTTTGTTTTCCCTTTTCTCCAGATGGAGGAAGCTTTTCAAAAATTTAACTTCCTAATGACTCGTTCAATTTCGGGTATCCTTGCAGATGGCTTAATAATTTTAATTATATCTTGATTGATTTTTGCAATCTTTGTTTTCACTGAGGTTGTTTCCATAGCAATCTCAATAATTCTCTCTCGTAGAATCCAATCATTTTGGTTTAGTATTTCAATTCTCTTTTTGTCTACATCGGTTCTTTCTTTAGTATCAAATTTTTTTTTAACATTGACTCTTTAGTTTCCTCGGCACTAACCAAAGGAATGGGTGGATTGGTTTATTGACGTCTATTTAAGATATTCTAGCAAATCGATCTTCATGTGACGAATGAATAAAAATTTAGGAGATTTTTTGAGTAAAGGATTAACATATTTTTTAGAAACTTGAACAACACTTTAAAAATAATTTAGATGGACTTTGTTGATTTGAATTTTAATATATACTTAGAGTGCTCTAAGAACAAGAATGGATTATTTCCGCTTAAGAAAAAATGACACATCAGAACACATATCAATTATACCAAGAAACACACAAACAATTTATATTGCGCCCTAGATTTGTGAACTTCTTATGCCAAAGATAGGCCTAACGTCAAATATAACGTGATTATGATAGACTGATGCAAGCCATTTATTTGTGAAAACTCGAGTTTGAGAAACAAAGACAAAATATGTATTATAATACCAAAACAATTGTACAAAAAAAGAGAATCAACAAAAAATATATAAAAAGACACAAAATAGAGACAAATCTAAGACTCGGCCTAAATGTTGTTATCAATCACGCAGGTGGAGGAAGTGACAATGACGCTTCCGCATTTCTAGATCCTGCTCCCGTATTATCAAAAGAGTGCATTATAGTTTCCATTGGAGCCCACATTTCAAGAGTGAGCGCTTCGGTTCAAAGATGAGAATGCATTATCCAGATCGTCGTCCTAGCATCCTCTAAACCTTGTTCGCCTTCTAGACACATGCTATTGCGATCTTCTCGAGGCCACAACTGATATACTAGAATTTATATTTTTGGACCATTTCTTAAATCCATTATGAGAATGTTGTTTCATTCATGAAGAATCTCTATGGCTCTAGAGTCTTCGAAGTTTAGTCCGAAGGGAATTTCAAAAACCCTCATGTTTGCTCGAAGAGGAATTATTTCTTGTTGACCAAACTGTTGAAGCACGCGCACTTGAGAATTTATGGATGGAGACCTTTCAACTCAATAAGCTCGATATAGTTGAACATCCTGCATCTAACATAGGTCGAGGGAATGTGAGTGAAATGGATTCCATTGAATTTGGTTACTAGTACGGGAGACAAGATATACATACGATTCATCAGTCCAACTGGAGACACAAACCTTCTCATCTGGTCGTAAAAACAGTCAATCTGATTTGCATTAATAAGGCATATGTCATCCAGATTTTACACTTGTAAAAATGTTCCATTACCCACATTTGTAAACGAAGATTGCAATCTTCAAAAAAGTTTGCTTCACCTCTTTTACATTTCCCTGGAGCTTGAAATATTTCTACTAGAATCATGGGAACTAGAGTGAGTTGTTTGCCATAGAACATATGTTGGTGCTAATATTACCATGTTCTCGTGGAAACACTAAAGTCCCTAGTAAAACCACAACAAATGTGATAGTACGTCTAACTTTCTAATGAACATTAGTGCAAAAGGATTTTTTTCCTGAATATTTTGTAACTATTTGAGTGTCTATACCTTTTATATAGGTAATCTAGAGAAACCCAATTATGTTCGAAGCATCGAAGTGTTCGTTCATTTTCCAGTCTAAGTATCGATACAATTTCTTCCCTGATTGACTCTGTGGAATAATTTGACCTTTTCCTCGATACTTCAAACTCGTTAAATAATAGATTTCTTCCAATATAGGTGTAAGTTTGAAGTCCTTGAAGGGAGCAGAACAAAGTCTGGAACACAAAGACTGAATCAATTCTCTAATCACATGTGCCTAGATTAACCTTGAATATCATAGGCAGGCACTCCTACCTTCTTTCTATTATTATTTTTTCACTTGAAGTGAAATTTTCCCACCAAGCCTTTAATTTGTACTGGCAACCCTCGACCATCCTAATTTTGGGCACTTTGGGGAGTGAATCCATCCAATAAATAAAAATAACATGAACACCTAATTTCTAAACTCACTATGACAAAACTATGCTTGGATGCGCCTATCATTATCACGTTGCACAAACCATGCTCTTTGGTCGTTCGGTCGTGAAACCCGTTGACATAAGGGTGGGCTTATTAAATGTGGAATCGATACCCACGGTGCAGAAAACATGATCTATCTTATGTTTACTAAGATTTTTCTTACTAGACACAAGGTTCCCGAGCTGACAACTCGACTGACAAGGATACACAGTCACACTGAAAAAGATCTCTTCTTAATGTCATGTTACCCATAATCTCAATAATGCACAACAAAAAATATTACTTTCAGCCATGACCATCCAAATTTTTTTGTATAAAGCCTCAAAGTATTTTTTGTTAAATAAAAAACCTAAATTGCTAAAACTCTTTAAAAAATTAGAAAAAAAAATTATTTTGGCCAGAAAATTTGGTCTAAATTTAGTGAGAATGATAATTTTCGTATGTTATTTTACCTTTTTGAACATTAGCCTTTAAACATTAATGTATTTTGACTAAAAATAACTATATTATTATTATTTTGATTTTTTGGCCAAATTCTTGCTATTTACTATTACCCCTAACAAACAGTAGATTGGTCAATACCTTTTTCACGTGACTTCTTTAAAAGTATAAATTTCATTTTCCAACCGAACATAAGACCTCGTGTTGTTCACTTACTCATAATAATTTTTTTGCTTAAGTCATTTACGATCACTTAAAACTTTCCACATATTTCACTTGACATTTGAACTTGAGCTTGCACCTATTGAACACCTTATTTTTTCAAAAAATCATTCCTATTAGACACAAAATGTTGACATGACCAAAAAAAAATTTCCATACTCCTTGAGAGCATATAGCAATAAAAAATCATATTTTTTCTTTTTATTTTTATTTTACAACTTATATACTTATCTTTTTTTTAAAATAATAAAAAACAAAATGAAAATTCCCTATCTTCTTCTTCACTGCACCGTCCTCTTAAGTACGTCTGTGTCTCTTTCTCTAATCCTTTTCATTTATTCTTCTTTATCATTTTTAAATTTATATTTATATAGATATGAATCTCAAATATTCTATAACGTTCCATTTTTTGATAAAAATAATATTAATTGATTATTTTTTACAGTCGGAGTTGTTATTCTTTATTTAATATGTTAGTAAGTAATTATAAATAAAAAATGGTAAAAAGCTTTAAATGACAATAGATTTCGAAGAAGAATAAGAAGAAGAAGTGGGGCGGGGTGAGGTAGGGGTTGGCTTGGGTTGGTTGAAAAATAATTTTTTTAAATTTTATTTTATCTAATTGCCACGTGTCATCATTTTATTGGTTTTGTGTTTGAGACACACACACTTCTGTCTTGCACCACATTTTCATCTTGTATTTAATAGGTATAAATTTTTAAGGATTAAAGTGTTCCATAGGTACTAACCTAAGTTAAGATGTCTAACTGAAACATGTGGACAATTTTAAAGGGCCGCATATGACTTAAGACTAATTATTATAGAAAAATTCTTTCTGACGAAAAGAGTAATATGTACTCCGTCCATTTAAAAAGAATGGTCTAAGTTATTTGTTTTTAGTTTGTTCCAAAAAGAATGATTCATTTCCTTCTCTTTTTTTTGCAACACTTAAACTTCAGTTTTCCACGTGACATGTTTGAGACAACAAAATTAAAGAGTTATTTGATACATTTGACATAACTTTAATTTATAACCACAATATTGAAAAGTCTTCTTTCTTTTGTTAATCTTCATTTCAAATCAAACTAGGTGTTTTTTTAATCGAACTGAGTAGTATTTAGTAGGAGTGGGGATTGATCGGGCCAAAATGAGTAAATAAAATATGTGCATTTTAAATAAATCTCGTAGTTTTAATATTAAATTACAATCTATCCATCTTTAGTTTATAATTACATTAATCACTTACAAAGTAACACAAATTGGATACATAATATATAGCTCGGATACATTAATGAGTATCTTGGATACATTATAATATAAATCGAATACATAATATGTAGCTCGGATACATTAAAAACTAGCTCAGATACATTATTAAATAAACCAGATGCGTAATATATAGCTCGTATATATTAAATATTGTCTCAGATATATTAATATGTAGCTCGAATACATTAAAGATATAACAAATTTTAGAGATATTTAGAAATAAAAAGGATATAGTAATAAGGGAAAATAAGACGTGTATTCCATATGTATAATGGAAACTGCACCAAAAGCTGGAAAACTAATTGCATTGCTCTTGAAACTAACAAATGCCAAAAAGACAATTGAAATTGGAGTGTTCACTGGATATTCCTTACTCCTTACTGCCCTTATAATTCCTGATGATGGCAAGGCTAGTGCATCGCAACTAAAATTGGTTTATAATATTTTCTCTGATTGATGTATAGAACATGATTGATCTATGTGTGTAAATATTATGCATATTACAGCTATAGATCTTGATCGAGATTCATATGAGATGGGATTGCCAATTATTAAAAAGGCTAATGTTTAGAATAAAATCAATTTTATTCATTCTCCAACATTATCATCCCATGATGAATTCTTGAATGAGGTAATAAAAAGTAAAGTTACTTTAAATCTTTTGATATCCAACTTGATTGAAGGAAACTAGTTATCTATATTGCAAAATGACAGTAGAGGAAGTTTTTATTTTTCTATCATTGACGCAGACAAAGTTAGCTATCAAAATTACCATGATAGAATGTTAAAATTGGTGAAAGTTGGTGGTAAACTAGGATATGACTATACACTATAGTTTGGGACAGTTGCTATGTCAGAGGAGTGTGTTAAGAAACAATGAAACCAAATACGCATCACATCATCTAATTTAGGCATAATACATATATTGGACCCTAAACTTGGTTTCAAATATTAACTTTGACCTCCAACTTTCCTAATGCACAAACAGGCACTTTAACTATCCAAGTTTTAAATAAATGAACACATGAGTCCTACATGACACAATACACGTAGGACACCACATATGACAAAAAATTATATGTAGGATGACATGTAGGACATGTGTGTCTATTTGTTCAACTTTATACAAGTTTGAGTGTCTATTTGCGCACATCCAAAGTTGAAGGGCATAAATGTAAACCCTAAACCCTAAACCCTAAATTAAAGGGTATATTTATGTATTATGCCTTGAATTTAATAAGTTTTTAGCTGCGGATACTAGCATTCGAATTGCGTAAGTCCCTATAGGTGATGGAATCACCAAGGCTCCAAAAAAAGTTGCTCTTTCGTTCTAGGAATAACAATTGTATTCCTTGTGATTGATGTTTAAGGGTTCCCTTTATTTACAAGTAAGTTGTTGTTGAAATAATGATTGTATTATTAAAACCTTCATCTCTAATTTAGAGTATTTGAAAAATATCTCTATATTTTATGAGTTCTCATATGTTCATATAGTATTTTGGGGATGTCCCAGATTTAGACTCGATAGATGTATATGATTATTGACCAAACATATTTCATCATGTTAGAAATTCTTTTTTCTTGGTGCAACTTCTTTTGGCGAACAAAGTGCCTCAACTGTGATACATCTTTGACTATGACACTTGTTCAATCAAATTTTCTTGTGAGTATACATGATAACACATGTATTATAGTGAGTATGAATAATTATATGTTAGACTCTTTTAAAGTTATGACTATAGAGATATAATGAAATTCAGAATCTTTTTGTACAAAGAGTCTTATGAACTTCTTATAATTGATATATGTTTCAAAGGATGGAGAGATTTTTTTTTATCATGATGAGAGAATTGCTATACGGGGGTTGTCTATTTAAATATTGTTTTAAAATTGCTTTCGCAAATGTTGTTCTTATGTCTCTCTTTTAGGTCCTAATTCCATAATGATTTTGACCCTTTCGAAAAATATTCACTTTTGAAAATTTCGCGACCTCTTGTGTTGAAAGTTATTGTTCTTGTACAAATTTAAGTCTCACTTTCGATCGATATCGATGACTTAAAAAGTGTTGTCCATCGAACAAACAATAATATGCGGCTACAACAAGAACGAATGAAGTTATATAGGCAATATGTGAACTCTTGGCATCTCATTGTGATTAGCCAATAATCTAATTGATTCTTTTGCAATGACCATTGCACACTAGCGAAAGTATATTGTCTTGTTTGATTTAAGTGTCACTACCTTGTGTGATGAGCTTACTTTGAGCCTTGCATGACTAAACCTAGAATTTGTGCAGTTAGTCTAATTGATTTAGAAAGGTATCAACTTTACATGATCTTAGGCAAATTTTAAGATTGTGTACCAACTTTGACATATACCTCTTTTTTGACCTACCCATGAATATGTGAAACTCTTTTGAACCCCCTTTGAGACTTATGTCACATCTGAGGAGCACCCATCTATAAGTAACCATTGTTGTCATCCTCGAAGAGGAGGTAGACTAACCTCTTAGCATTAGTCATTACATTTCATAGGTTAAATTTACGGAAATTTTAAAAAAATTTATATGCATCTATTATATGAGGTTTACATAGACCTCTCGCTTACACAGAAAATATACATAGGGAGCTTACATAGACTTCTCGCATTTGAAGCAATACATAGGCTTCTACTTTTATTTCATATACATAATATATAAAGATACTCGAATGGGAAACGTCTCACATTTAAACCATCTAGATCGAGTACAACGTTTGGGCATAGCCCATTCTTAATTACAACAAAAGCCACATATCGGCATATATAATAATAGTCTTCAAATGAAAGAGAAAAAACTGAATTATCTTTAAGACTTAAACAACATCAAAATCTAGATAGTGGCATCGTCCTCGGAAGGTGAGGACCTACCAAAGTTAGAGAATAAGAGTTCAAGTTACTTCAAGCGGCCCTTCTAGAAGCTTAACGGCCGGAACCTACATATTTGTAGAAACATAGAAATATGGGTTAGTACAACACTTGTATTAAGTATGGAAACAAGCACATGAAACATTTGAAATCATGCTAAAGGGGACATTTGTTCAAAACCAGGCTAAGTTACTTTGAAAAGCCTTATGCACAACCAAGAACCTATATAAGCCAATAATCACATATCCTTTAGACAAGATCATATACAACACCAGACCAACATCATCAAGTATAACCAAGTCAACATATATCATAGCATATTTGAGTACATAACCAAACCAACTTGAACATCATGATATAACAACAAAGCGTACATAAGATGTTCATAACATTAAAACATATATAAGACCCTTACTCATAACTCACCATCAAGTCTACAAGTGTAATGACAATGTAAAGTCTCATAACCTTACTAAACCAAGTAACAAAAAAAAGGATCACAAGCAATGTCTAGACTCACATAACATAACAATAAGAGAAATCATCATCATACATATGAATATAGACCAACAGCATATTCATATATGAAACTAACATCATATAAGATCATCAATGTATAGGTAGAGTCCCATACCCTTACCTAGCCTAAGTCAAACCCCTTAAGTCACCCTCGTTAGTGTTCACTTTATTTCTTCATTTTACTTTTAAGAACACTTTCCTTAACCGAGATAGACCACAATAGCTAAATGTGGAATCCATGTTCTTGAAACCCTACACTAAAGAAGGTGGAATACTTGCCAAGGTAGTACCAAACATGAACAAGGACTCTAGGTGGATCCACTATCTAGTATTCATATGGGGGCAACATAGTTCAAGAACTAGGACATAAACTTAGGTACCTCTTTATACACATTGTATTGTAATCTCCAATATCATGAGTACAATAGTGAACCTCCCTTCCCACATTGGGAAGGGACACTCCTCACTACTAGTTTACTCGGTGTTAAGCTATAGTCCTTTTTTGGAATGTATCTACGTCATTTTTAACAATCATCACTTAATTTAGGCCATAGGAGACTAATCCCTTGTATATTCAGTGTCATTAGCTCATTAGGAATTGCATCAGAATGTTCTTTTAATACAACCCTTATATGAGATATCAACAAATTATCATCATTATGTCATAATACAACACATAGGCAATTCATAACCAACCTTATATCATTTCATCTTAAACGTAATCTCATGTTTTATCATATTCAAGACATTTCAATTACATCATCATACCAACCTACTTAATATAATCGTAAGGCATGCTTCAATTGAACTTCATCGCCAAGTATAAGCCATCACAATTGAAGTAAAGGTTCAAGATCACAAAGTCGTACCAATTCTCCTTCAAAACCCATCATCATCGGTCTTACACTCGATCAATAGAATTTCGTCCATCAATAGGTGTAACAACATAATTAAATAGTAATTAACATAAGAATTAAGTCAATTGTATCAATCCTAATAAATTCAACATGAGTTCATAACCTACGGTTAGGGAATTTGGGTCAATTCATGATCTATTTCACATACTAGGTTAAACCATCAAGAACTAGCATAATTGAAAAATAATATATCATACTATAATAATAATTATCAAAAGAAACAATAAAAAATATAATTTAGAAGATCAATTTCGGATTAGAAAGAACCCCAAATGAAATCATCTTTTTGAAAACCAATTTTGGTAGAGACCTTTGGGGAAAGGTATCCCAAAGGTAAAAGGTTCCCCTACCTTGATATTTTTCGAATATTTATGGTTAAAAGTGTTCTTGTTGCTTCTATAGAAACCGTAGAACTTGCCCTTCAATGGAGTTTTCTTTGGGAGAGAGAAAGTAGAGAGTAGATAGAGTGATTTTGGTTTGGGAATTGTGGGATATTAAGTTGAGTTTAGACTTAGGGTAGGTTATATAGTCACTTAACTAACTTAATTAACCACCCCTTAACCCCTAATTAAACCCCTAAATAATTAAGTAGTTAAATGAACCATCATAAAAAAGACAATGAAATGCATGCTGACCTAGGAGACGCCAACCTAAGGTCCGTAGGTCAGTCGACGACCTGGTCCCCCCACCATCCTGCACGTCCTGCACTACAGGGGCATCGATGCCCTATAACTCAGGCGATGCCCTCTTATTTGGCAGGCGCAGGTGCTGCTGCCTACACTGCCTCATTTGGTAGGTTTAGGTCAAATGCAAGGGTCCTCTCCAAGTACCCCTAGGTTTGTTCTTGGGGAGTCTTACCCGAACGTTTCAACCCTAAAGATGCTATAACACTATTTTGACACCTTTACACCAATTTTAATCAATTTCCGACTTCTTAAACCCCTTGAAATTGGCTAAGGCACACTAGCACCTCTTTCACTAGTCTCCGGACATCATGGACACTTCATGACATCTTGAGCCTAAAACTTATTACATGAATCATAAACATTACTTTTGACCTTAAAAAAGTATTACAAACCTTATAAACTCATTTAATTCTCTATATTACGTCTTGGACTTTAAGAGTGTTACATGATCCCCCCCCCCCCCTTAGGAAACATTCATCCTCGAATGATACTAATATCTTTTGTAGGGAACTATAGACAAAATACTAGCATCCCAACCATCAATATACATAATTACAACTCAAATCAACATAACAACATGACATTTACACATAGAAGCTCAAAACATGAGAAATTTCCTTCTCAACATCAACATAAGCTCAATAATACATAATGAGTCACTTATACCAAAACTCATTTTATGAAACATAAACACGCCCAATATCATTTCATTAAGGGAAAAAAGTACCATATACAAATAAGTGCAAATCAAGAAAAAAAAACATCTTTTTCACGAAAACTCATTTTAGCCAAACTTTTACCATTTTCATGCACATCTTTGCAAAACAAGTCAAATTCAATTTTACGCATTATATTAGTTATTAATAGGAACAAATAACCTTTATTAGGCAAGAGATGAGGACAACGGGACCTCATGCCAGCGTCGGCCTCCTATGTCGCTCCATCAACTAGCTGGTTCTTCAATAACGCTTTTATGGAAGCCACCTCCTTGTTCCTCAACTTCTTCACTTGTTGATCAATGATTTCCACCGGAACTTGTCCATAGGAGATATAATCATCCACATCTAGACCTTAAATCGAAAGAACGGACTAGAGGTCACCAATGCACTTCTTAAGAATGGATACATAGAATACTTGATGAAATAAAGATATCTCACTAGGTAATCTCAACTCGTATACAACCTTGTCAAACCTTTGCAAAATTTCATAGGGACCCACAAAACCAGGACTTAACTTCCCTTTGTTGCCAAATCTCATCACCCCTTTCATAGGTGAAACTTTCAAGTACAATTTATCTTCCTCATCAAGTTCTATGTCTCTTCTCCTTTTGTTGGCTTAAGACTTTTTCCTCTATAGGTTGTTTTCAATTGATTACTTATCGTATGGACATTCGCCAAAGTTTCATAGACCAACTTCAAACAAACCTATCAGAGATCTACCTCTCCTACCATACAAGGCCTCAAAAGTAGCCATAGATATAGTCGAATGGTAACTATTATTATAAGAGAACTTTACAAAAGGCAATTGTTAATCCTAACTTCCCTTGAAATCAATTACGAATATTCTAAGCATATCCTCAGGGGTTTAAATAGTACGCTCTACTTGACCATCCATTTGGGGATGAAAAGTGGTTCTTAACTTCACTTGCGTATCTAGCTCTTTTTGGAACGATCTCTAAAATTGATACGTAAATTGAGCACCTCTATCCGATATAATGGATAAAGGGATTCTATTGATACTTACAATCTAATTGACGTAGATCCTTGCATACTCTTCTGCCAAATAAGTAGACTTAACGGGGATAAAGTGAGAAGATTTCGTCAACCTAACCACCACCACCCATATGGAATTTTGCATTCGTCCAAGGCAAACCCAATACGAAGTCCATATTAAGCCAAACCCACAAAAATACTTCTCTAAGGTCATGATACATCTTTGTAGAACTCGAATGAATCAAATAATGGGAACCATGAGCTTCCTCTAGGATCCAGTTTCTCAAATCATCCACATTGGGCACACACAACCCCTTTTTTAACTCAAAAGACCATCCCCCTATAGAGAATGACTCATTAAGGTTGCCCAGAACTGATTCTTTTAGCTCCATCAATGATGGATCAAGGTGTTGCTTAGACTTTACCTCAACCACCAACGATGATTTGGAGTTATGATGGACCATACAACCACCCTAAGGAGAATTTTCCAATCTAACACCCAAACGAGGAAACCTATGGATATCTACACTAGGTATTTCTTTCCCTCTTCAACATGGGATACACTACCCATAGTCATATGACTTAGAGAATCCCCAAGCACGTTGGCCTTGCCGGGGTGGTAGAGAACACTCATGTCATAATATTTCAATAATTCCAACCACTGTAGTTATCGGAGATTTAACTCCTATTGAGTAAACACATACTGATAACTCTTGTAGTTGTTATACGCATCAACATGGACACCACATATGTAATGCCTCCATATTTTCAAGGCAAACAACATGACCGCTAACTCAAGATCATTAGTTGGGTAGTTGTTCTCATGAACTTTGAGTTGCCTAAAATCATATGTTATAACCTTCCCGTGTTGCATAAGGACTCAACCCAAACCCACTCGAGATGCATCACAATATACCACAAAACACTTTGTACTCTCTGGTAATGTCAACATCGGAGCGGTGGTAAGTCTATCTTTCAAGATCTAGAAGCTTCTTTCACAAGACTCCGACCACTCATATTTCACATTCTTTTGGGTCAAAGTAGTAAAAAAGGAGATGCAATGGACGCAAAACCATCCACAAATATCATATTGTACCTGGCTAGACCCAAGAAACATCTTATATCCGTTGGAGCCAAAGGTTTAGGCCAATTTCTAACCGCTTCGATTTTATTTGGACCAATCTTTACACCGTCACTACAAATGATATAATAAAGAAATGCCACCGACATTAACCAAAACTCACACTTGATATACTTGTAAAATAGTTGGTGTTCCTTCAAGACTTGTAATACCACTTCCATCAGCCCTATATGATCACCCTTATTTTCGAATACACCAAGATATCTTCTATGAAAATAATCATAAAAGAATCTAGGTACTTTCGAAACACCCTATTCATTAGGTATATATGTCTCCGGGGCATTATTCAACCCAAAAGACATCACCCTCAACTTATAGTGACCATATTTTTTCCGAATGGCCGTTTTGGGAATATCTTCATCTCTCACCCTATGTTTGGTGATATCCCGACCTCAAGTCAATTTTAGAAAGTAGATGTCCCTTGGAGTTAATCAAACAAGTACATTTATTCTTAATTGTCACTTTATTAGTTGTCGGTAGTAAATATACATCCTAAGCGACCCATCCTTCTTTTTCACAAATAGAACTGGAGCACTCCATGGGGAAATAGTAGGTTGAATGAAGTATATGTCTAGTAAATCCTTGAGTTGAGCCTTTAATTCTTTCAATTAGGCCGGAGCCATTTGAGAAGAAGGAATTAAAATGGGATTTGTATCTGGAAGTAAGAGGATACCAAAATGAATTTTCCATTCGGGAGGAATTTCGGGAAGATCATTACGAAAGAGCTCCGAAAATTCCCTCACTACGGGGAGTAATTCAATGGGAGGAACATTTGAATTTCCCAATATGATATAAACACCCTCTAGAGATCATTTTACACCCCATTATATAAGAAATAATACGACCTCTAGGAATAGAACTTCACCCCTTACACTCTAAGACGGGTTCATTAGGAAAATTAAACTTGACCACTCTTGTGTACAATCAATGGAAGCAAAAAAAGCATGCAACCAATCCATTCCCAAAATGAAATTAAAATCAACCATATCAAATTATACTAATTCAACATGAGTAACTATATTGGGAAAATTATAGGACAATTTCAATATACCCTTTTTCAACCACCGACTCACCTACCGGGGTAGTCACCATAAAAGTTTCATTCAAGATATCGGGCAAAATATCAAACTTCCTAGCTACCAAGTGAGTCACAAATGAAAATTTAGCACCCTGATAAAGTAAAGCATAAACATTTATAGAGAAGACTTGTAACATTTGGGTCACCACATCCGTAGAACTCTCTTGTTCACCCCTAGAGCGAAGAGCATAAAAGCGATTCTTTCTTGCTGCATCAACATTAGAACCACTTGCTTTAGCTTGCCCACTGCTCTTGTCTTTACCCTTTATATTAGGGCAATAACTCCCTTAGTAGCCACTTTTACCACACCCAAAGCAATTTTCCGTCCAAACTAGGCATTAACCCCCAATGCTTTCTGCCGCACTTTCAACAAATAGGATTCTTGCTTTGTGAACTTGTACTTCTTCCCTTCTGATACTTAGGGTTAGACACCCTATAATCATGAGACTTGGGAAATTTGGAAGGGATTGATTGAAGAACTTCTTCTTGAATCTAGGCTTATCTTGGATTTCCAACCTCCCCTTTGAAGAGCCACTTTCAAACGACATGGCCCTCTTAGCCTCCCTATTCTTCCTCCATAACCTACTTTATTCCAATCGCGGAGAATGAACCATTAGATGAGAGATATTAATATTATCATTAAGCATAGGTGAACTAGATTCTTCCACCAAGTCATCGGACACTCCCGTAAGAGAACAACTCATCTTATCCCTTGGGTTAGACATCAAGGATGGAGCATACTTAGACAATTTAGTAACCTTTAAGGAATAATCAAGTACACTCATACCTCCTTGGTGAAGGTTGATGAATTCTTCCACCTTAGCTTGCCTCAACTCTCTAGGAAAGAACCTATCAAGGAAAGATCTCTTGAAAATATCCCATGTCACCAGACCACCTTTTAGTACCCTATTATCTCTCCATTGGATTTAGCAAGTTTGCGCCACATGTTTGAGTTGATAGACGGACAAGTCATCCTTTTCACCCTTAGTCACACCCATAGCAAATAGGATCTTCTAGACTTCATCTAAGAAATCTTAAGGGTCTTCATCTGCCTTTGACCCAAAGAACATAGGAGGGTTTATTCTAGAAATGTCTCTCAAACTAGATGCCATAGTGCAAGCATATTAAGCCATACGGGGTCCAAATACCCGATTCACTTGGGCCTTCATGGCTTGGACTTGAGAAGTGACGAAATTAGCTTGGGAAGTCATGGCTTGGTCCAAATATCTCTCCCGTAGGGAGTCGTACCCGGATGTTTTGACCCTAAACATGCTCTAACACAAGTTTGACACGTGTTCACCGATTTTCATCAATTTTTGACCCTAAAACCCCGTGAAATAGGCTAAGTCACACTAGCACCTCTTTCACAGGTGTCTATACATCATTGATGTTTCTTGATGTCTTCACAATAAAACTTCCTACATGACTTATAAACATTACTTTTGACCTTGAAACACTATTACAAACCTTAGACACTCATGTGAGGTTCTAGATTAGGTCTTAGACTTTCTGAGTGTTATACCTTGTCTCTTCCTTAAAAAAACCTTGAGATGTGATATAAGTAAATAGCCAACATAGGCCAAAATCCTAAGTTGGGGGTGTAATAAGAAGGAAATAACAAGTCAACAAGTGAAGAGAACTCTCACAAACCCATGGTATTTCAGAGAAATGGAAGCCCTCTATACGAGAAAAGAAAAAAAGAGAGAAAACAAAATAAAAGTCATGAAATAAAAGAAATAAATGAGCAATCCATGAAGGGAGATTAAAAATTACCTAGAAAAACTTGACTAAGGATTAAGAAAGGAAGATCGGGGATAGCTTATAGAAATCACATCTCATTGGAGAAAAAGTCATTGATACCAAATCGCCATACCTTTGCACTCATCCCCATTACAAGCCTTAAACAGACGTTTTTTATCTTAAGTCAACTAAACCAAAGGTAAATTAGAAAATAAGAGCAAACCTAAGGGTGAAAACATGTATTGTTTTCCTCTTTGTGAGTGTGAGATTTGCGTCATATTCCTGATCCTATGTTGATAAATGTATGTGAAAATGGAATCATTCTTTGTGTGAGGGCATGTATATACTTATGTTGAGATTGAACTTGCATTAATAGAAATTGTTGTGAGCTCAAGAATATTTTGTAATGGTCTGTGACAACTTGAATCTTTGAGTAAACAATTGAACTATGCATGAGTAATTTGATTTTTTTTTTATATATGTCACATAGAAAAGTTAAACCTTATGTTACATCAAGTGATCCCTAAAGGAAGTGGATCAAAAGGCAATGAAAAGAAAAAGTCGGTGCTTCACCGAAGATTTTCCTGAAGCAAAGTTGTTCCACCCAACATTACATCATGCATGGATATGAAGGAAAGACACAAATGACAACGACCAAGAGAAAGGGCGAGTCGCCAAATCACTCGATGATTCACGACTAAAGACACTGAATGAATCCACCAACCCTAAATCTGAAGTCTAAAAATACTGAAACGCTATACACATAATATTTTATTTTAGAAGCTTTATTCTTTAGTTTCTCTCATGGTTGGAGAGGGTTTTGATGAAGCTTGAAGAAAGAAGCTCTTATTCCAATCTTGAAAGTGGTTCTTCTCCATTTTCCTTCCTTTGATACTTTTAAGGTTTAATATCATATACCCACTTGATTCATTTATCATTTTAAGTATATTTGATTATTGAATGATGTGTGGGTAAAAACTCCCATTCTTAGGGTGTGATTTAGAATATATGTATTGATATCATTATTGGTTGTTTATTGTTGATAGGATTAAATGCATTTTGATGATGATTTAACCTAGTGGTTGTGGTTTAATCTAAAAGGTTTGAGTTGCAAATGCAAAACCACCCATATGTTTTGGCTTGCCCGAGAGGGAGTTCACGAAAGCAAGACCACTAGATTCATGGCCTAAGTGGTGGGTCGATATGAGGTTCAGCCCGAAAGGGTGAGCCCTAGTCCCGTATACAAGAAACCTCTATTGAATGGTCATGGTGTGGGTAAGGCATAGGTTGGTTAGTTTAGACGAGTGTGTGTTCGAGAGGAACTCATTTGATATGGGTAAGTTTCTCGAAAGGGAACTTACGTTAACCTAAGCTTAGCCTAGTAACACTTGTCTTGAGAATATTCCTATAAAAAACATATACGCTTAGTTTGAGTTCAACATATATTGTGGTCAAACCCCGAGAACTCTCTCCCATACTTCTTTTTTCTTTTATTATAACTTATTTTACTACTTGTGACAAAACCCCCCTTTCTTGATATTTGACACTTTGGTGTCACAAATTAAATTATTTTTATGCTAATACTTGAAAATGTCTTGGGCTTTCAATATTTAGAAAATAATTCTAAGTAGCTACAACTTTCACTACCACTCCTTTGAGACACGACTCCAATCCTTGGTTAGGTTACTTTACTAGCTTCAATTCGTAGACACTCAAACTATAGGTTAGTGTAGTTGATTACGAAATACAAAAATATGAAAATTTTGAAGCATCACACGTCCCTTATTAACAAACTTCCATGACTTAAGGTCTGAAATGAACCGACCCTTAGGCACTGTTGAACTGCTTTTCCACTCAAAGACAGACTCATTTGGAAATTGAAAATTTATTGCTCCAGTCCTACAATAAACTGAGGCATAACATGCATGAAGGTAATCCATACAAAGAACGACATAAAAATCTACTAGGTCTAACTCAATTAAATCAGTCACATAGGTACTATTGTGATTGACGGAAAATGGGACAATCATGATAGACTCTTTCTGGTGGAATTGACTCACCAAAAGGTGAAGAAACATTGAATGGTTCACTAAGTTACTCAATAATAATATCAATTTTCATATCAACATATGGAGTTACAAATGATAAACCCACTCCTGGGTCTAGCAATACATAAATATAAACTCAAAGATATGAATCAGACGAGTGACAACATCTGGTGAATCCTCTTGCTCCTGACGATTATTGAGAGCATACAAATGGTTTGTTCCTCTTCCTGTACTGAAAGTCGCTCTCCTAGGTGCATCCATGTATTGTGGAGCAAGTGATGAAGACTAGGCTCTATTTCCCTGTTCAGCATTACTCTGCCCGTTCTTAGGACACACTCTTATAAAATGATCTCTAACCACACTTGAAACAACTAGTGGAATAATCACGACACACCATGTGTGGCTCCTACAGAACTTAGAACACGCTGGAGTCTTCGTATCCCTTTTGTGCTTTATTATCTTGATAATGTGCAGGTCTAGCTCTGATGTTCTGAGAACTTTGAATATTATACACACATTGGTTCCTTGGTGTAGGTGCACTAGCAGATGATGAAACATGTCCTTTCTTTTTTTTTTAGGAAGAAGACCAGTTCAAATTATTCCTTGGTTACACAGGCTCGTTTTATCCCTCTTATTTTTGAACTCTTCTCTATCCCTCAACTTTTCCTCCTAACTTATTGCACAGGGGTCATCATTCTTGATATGCTCATGTAATTTATTAGCCTGTCAACCTTACTTTCCTTACTTGATAGAAGAGACAACCCAACTATAAAAAAGTTCATCTACTCCCCATGTCAACAAACCATATCTCAGCTTCTCTTAGATAACGAGGGAAAGAAATGCCCCAAAAAGGCCTCCTCAAATAAAGCCCAACTCAAAATCTACTACGCGTAAGCAAGAGTTAGAAAGAAAGATTTTAGAGATAAACTCTAACGCATGAAGTGAGTATGAAAGAATTGAAGAATTTATAAAAACTTGCAGCTTCCTAATTATAGGTGTGGCGTGCTTCACACCGATAATTAAGACTTTACAGAAAGTGCTTCATAAACTCCCAAGGACTCTCGAAACCTGGCTATGATACAAAGTATTTCACGCCCCGAGACTATACCCTAGGCGGGATGGGCACTCGGTGGCCATAGTTGTCCTCGAGTGGGCCCTTAGACTGGATTGCTTAACTCAACAGAATACAAAAATCGCACTTATAATGATCAATGAACTTAATTTAACTTAATAATAAAATAACTAGGAATGTTTTAAAAATTTAAACGTTCAACATGGCCAAAATGGTAACCCAAGTTTTTAACATAAGAATGATAATTCAAATACTATTGGACTTCTAACTGTCTATGAAGCCTTTAACATGACTAAGATGGATATAGGGACAGACCCCACAACATCCTAACAAACTACCTACAATGAAATGAAAGAGGTCCTCCGGAATGCAAGGAGGCTCACCAAATGACTCTGGAGTTCTCAACTGGATCAATGGTGCGCTGGGTGCCAATCCTCGTTACCTGCGTCTGCATCATAATATGATCTAGGCCAACTGGCATCAGTACATTGAATATACGAGTATGTGGGTTGAAATGTTACAACATAGGCTTGATAGGAGAACCTGAAGAACCTTACTCAACTCAATACAATATAGGCTTGATAGGAGAACCTGAAGAACGTGACTCAACTCAACTCTACAAGATTGAATTCATTTCAGTACACAATACAAAGAAAAGTTGTTTAACATGATGTCAATTCTGTATGTATTCAAAGATACAATATAACTCTGAGATGTATATAAAAATACAATTGACTGGGCATATAAAATACATTTATTTTTTATGGAGTTTCTCTGATCGAAAACCATCATTTACGAGTTATAGTGATTAGAGAGAATTTTGCCTCACGCTTCAAGGTCGTCCTATACCTTCCCATTTGTATAGAACCAGAACTACCAAGTGGATGCACTAGTCTATGCTAAAAGGCACTAGGGAATTATATAAAAAGTATGAGCCTTTTATACCCATGGTGGCTACATGATTTATGGGGCTGGGAGTAATGTAAACTCTCCCCCATATCGATGCTTAATATTACCCTAAAAAATATTATTATATTACTTTTCATGTCATTTAGGAATATTTTATATTAATAAACATAAGAAAAGACCATAAATCGAGATATGAAAGTGGGTCCATGCAGCGGAGGCATATTCAAATTTTGATTCCGAAAAGGTCTTTTGAGGAAGAACACCTTGTGTCAACTCTGTGACACGGAGCAGAATTTTCAATTCTGGGAACAGGTTAAGCCACGCGCTCCCATATTCAATTTCACCCATCAAAATTTCTTCTTTGTTTTTCTTCCCAATTCACCCAGGCTCGGTTCTTTCTCTTAAATTACTTTTAGATATAGATTCCCAACAAGTGTTCCTAAGAATCTAACACTGAAACTACCTTAGAACGTGACGTAACGAATTTAAAGCTTCCCCATTCAGGCTAATTCGATAAGAACACATGAATTCAAGAATGGGTATCAAAATATCAATATTCTAATGCTTTTACGACGAATCCAAACATAAATTAACATGTTTGGCATGTGGCAGAACGATTCCAATGTTATGAGAGCCTCAAATACCTAATATGAATAATTTCTTGGTGAAAATACCAATCATCTTGATGAATTTGCCCTTTTTCTCTCTTCTTCTATCTCTTCTCCTTTCTCCTTAGCCCTAGCATGAAATTCCAAATTCTAAATCTGACTAAGTTCATATTTGACCCCTATTGAACTCCTAAAAACAGATTAAAATAATAAGATACAGAAAATACTAAAGTACCCTTTAAAATACAAGAATTTCCTTAATCAAACAACCAAATTTCAAAGGGTGTAACTCACTCATACAAACTTGAAATTGCTAAACTTGGCGGCATTGAAAAGATCATTCAAAGAGTTTTACAACCATATCTAGAAGTACCTGTAACTTAACTTGAGCTAGAAGTTATGGTTGTTTTAAAATGACCAAGAACTCAATTTTAACTTACTTAGAATTTTCCAGATTTCCTTGTTCTTTCCAACATTAATTGTTTCAAGATTTTACACTTCCTTCTAGTTCTTTATAGTTGCGAGATAGTAAAATATCTTCCCTTGGGAACATTCTTCCTCTTATGAGGTTATTCTTAAAACTAAAACATAGGTCACATAATTGAAGGGTGTGTTTGTTAACATAGTCTAGCATCCTTGTCACAAATCAAAAGCAGGCACATCCCTAGAATTCATTCTTAAAGACTCATTAACATAGAAATTTTCAAACAACAAAAGAGAAAATACTCACATGAAACACTACATATATGCATCATGTACGAGTAAAGCAAGACAGTGATTAAATAACTATTCGAACAATATGAAATATCAATGACCAACTTAAATTGCTAATTCTGACAAGGATTCTAATTCTCTTTCTCAAAAGCAGAGATATATGTTTGAAATCTCCCATGTTACATAGAGTGATATAGATAAAAGAAAAATAAAGGTTAAAATCCAAACACGGTAAGGTCCACATAATATCCAATGAACATGAACAATAGAGATAGGAAAAAAAGGTGTAACATAAACCATATCAAATCATGTTTTGTGAAGCTATACTCATATCTCCTCACATAAATAGAGCGGTATATGCACATTATATCTAGATGATTCTCGACAAAAAATTTCACATGCTAAACAAGTAGTTGTTTGAAAAGGTTTTACTTCATTAAAAGGCACAAAATATCCAGAGCCTTTTTATAATATCACTATAACAACTGATTTTTTACAAGTTGAACATATAATTGAGAAAATATCCCATTTCACCCCAAAAAAAATAGGTACTAAAAGATCCTCCTTTCAGCGATAGAATTCCTAAATAATCGAATGCAACAAGTCAACACCAACAACAAATCATAATTGTGGCATGATTTTTTTCCCCTACTTTGCCTTCCTATGAAAAATTTGTATTAGAAGTCAAGACCAAAATAATGGTCTTGAATCAGATTCACCACATATATATAGTAAATCCTTGAATAACCAAAGTTAAAAAGGGAAATCAAAACTTATTTGAGTGGAGCTATAAAAACTTTGGAACTCCAGCTTTTTTGGTGGTGGTGGTGGGGGGGGGGGGGTAAACTCTATAGCTTTATTAGACTGAATTCACTATGAGCATGGGCACCATTATTCAGTCAACCTGTATTTGCACTTGACTATTTCTTTTCTCTCGTGACATTTAAAAATAATTGAAAGGAATGAATAACGAAAAGGAGCAATACTTACCTGACATATGAAAATTAGATTTATAACTGACTATTCACAAGGTTAGAATGTGGGTGTTCATATTGATACACCATACAACATGCAACTTTGGATTGATTAAGTCATCAACTATAGTATAAAAAGTAACACTTGACGGAAACAACTCTTGAGATCCTAACTCAACCTTCCAAAGCTTTCGCAATATAACTTGACATAACATGATATGTTTTTAATCATTTTCATCTATGTGGCACATTTTTTCACTACAGACACACCTAATAACAAGTATCAAAAGGGGACATACGAGTTAGGAAAGAAAAAGAGGGAATGTAAGCAAAACAAAGTCGTGAGGGAAGTAGGGAGTTCGTCTAGGAATGTTATAGATTGGTGTGTTGTCTCTGCACCTACTAAATTGTTTCAACCAAAGTCGACTAGGAAAGCTTTCAATAGTTTTCCTCCTTATTCTCCAATGACCCTATCCTACGACACTTCGATGGAGAAAATTCAGTAGGCACAGAGACAACAGACTAATCTATCACATTCCTAAATAAACTGATTACTTCCCTCACCACTTTGTTTTCATCACTTTCCTTCTTCCTCTTTCCTAACTAGTCGTTCTCCTTTATTGATTGTGTGTGTACTGAAAAGATGTGCGAAATAGATTAAAATGATAAAAAGCATATCATGTTATGTCGAGTTATATTGGGAAAACTCAAGAAGGTTGAGTTAGGATTTCAACAATTATTTCCGTCAAGTGCAAATTTTTGATACTGGAGTTGATAACTTAATTAATTCAAATCTGCATGTGGTATGGTGAAGTAATATGAACACCCACATTCTTCCCTTGTTTATAGTCAGTTATAAATATGATTTCAAATGTCAGGTAATTATTGCTCATTTTCGTTATTCTTCCTTTCAATCACTTTTAATAGTCATGAGAGAAAAGGAACAATCAAGTGCAAATAAAGGTCGACTTATTGGTGGTCGCACATTGATTCTAATAAATCTATATAGTTCACTGCCCCCTACCAAAAAATGAGAGTTCCAAATTTTGTATATCTCCTATTAGGTAAGTTTGGATTTCCCCTTTTTAACTTTGGTTATTTAAGGATTTACTATATACAGGTGGTGAATATGGTTTCAAGATCATTATTTTGATCTTAACATGTAATACAAATTGTTCACAAAAAGGCAAAGTAGGGAAATAAATTTTTATGACACAGAGTTCCTCTTAATTATTCTTATCTCAAGTTTAATACTAACTTTTAATCAACATTTACCCCATTTTTATCGATATTTTGTGAACCTTTAGTGAAGACTTTAGGGTAAAAATCCTTACTGTCAACATCTATCCAAGCGATGGGCAGCTTCATTCCCACTTTCCAAATTTATTACTATCATTTAATGAAAATCAAAAATCAAATTACACCCTTCCATTTCCATTTAAATCATAGCCTCACCACTCACAAAATATGTAACCAACAAATCCATGGCATTTTTCTTACCCATGATCCATCCTTAAACACCATAAACCTCACCCACATCCCACTATCCTTCAAATTCTAGTTGTTTTGAACCAATAATTGAGAATGATCAATCGACCTGTCCGCGGAATCAAAACGTTCCTTGGCATAGGAACGTCAACCCTCACTTTCATATCATAGAAACAATCGTCACCGCTTCCACATGATGTCCTCTAGAAAGGAACAACTATCTCTACCTTTTTACTATTGAAAATAGCTGAAAGTGAATCAGCTTCTCATCGGCGATCATCGGAGCACACGAACCGATCAAAGCTATTGACATCCCTTTAAATTCCATTGAGCAATACAAACTAGAGGAGGAGAAGGAATTTAAAAGGAAGAATCGGAAGTTGATACAAACGAGATAAAGAAGAAAAAGAAGGCACACGATACAAACAAATTCACCATAGGAAGAAAACCAAAAAAATTGAGTGATTTTGGAGAAGACAAATAAAAGAAAATGATCATCTTAACATTACTTTAACTTCACTTCATTTGTAACTTTTTGATTTTGGTATGGGAGAATATTTGGAAAACTTAAAAATAATTTACCTGAGAAATGTGATTTTTGACCAGTCTAGATTAGTAATTAATGATATGATGATTAAAATTTTGATTGTTTTTTATATTTGACCATCTTTTCACGTAATATTTTTTTATAATTACCAAGTCTTTAAGGAAAAATTTATTAATGAAATTTCAAAAAATTAATATTTTAATTTTTTTTAATGAGCCAAAAGTTATTTCAATTTTTTTGTATTTTTAAAAAAAAAGGAAAAAAGAACAAGAATCATTGAGAGGCGGACCCACATGCTCATGTGAGGGCATGAACACATACTAACTTTTGGGAAAATTATGTATATAAGTTATGCTGTAATCTTACTATCTTTAGAAAATCACTTTTTGTAATGTTCCAAGTATAATACAATTTGAGAAAAATACTCAAAAAGGAGTCGCCGCTTAATTTTAAAAAATCAAGAAAAAATAATTTAAAAAGACTCTAACAGATTAAGTCTTATAAATTTGGAAAATGGGTAAGAGGTTTTCATTTACACTTCAAGATGGTTTTTAAGGAATTTACAGTATCCCCTAACTTGTGGTTGTCCTACGACATAGATTAAATATTTTGACTATTTTTAGGAAAATGACTTAACTTCAGAAAATTGATAAACAACGAAAAAATTTTAACTTTTGAGAAAAGAGGAAATTAATTCAAATAATTGAATTAAATTGCAGTTCATTAAGACTTGAACAAAACTAGATTAGTTAGAATTTTTTTTAATCATTTTAAATAATATTTGAACTAATTAATTAATTTAAGCCTGAAACTATTTTAATTAATCAAAAAAAGTTTTAACTGAAGATATTAAGTAAAAGTATAAGAGTTTGATAAAAAAAGATTTAAAATCTACCAACATAAAAGAACATGTTCATCTTTTTGGAAATTCAATTAAGTAAACCCTAAAATTATTTAGCAAATAAACTAGTAAGGGTAAGATGAATTAATAAATTCAAATAAAGAGAGGGGGGAGGAAGATTTGGGCCTTTCTGATCTTGTTCTTTAGCCCCATTTCTCTGTCCTACACTATTGTAAAGGCTGCCCAAAAATCAGATGGGCTTTGACCCAACTTCTAAAATGAGTTGCCTAAATTTATTGGGGCTTTTTGGCCCATTATATATAAATCTGTTTTTAAACTCCCGAGACTTGTATTTTCCTCTTCAACATGTATATCCTCAGTTTTGATCTATATTTTAGCACGTCGACCATATATTAGTATATAAATGTTGTTTACACCATGTATACAACCGATTCCTTGGGCTTTTGAACTAATTTACAGTAGCATGTTCGATCTCTTGAACCTGAAACACTTTGCGAATATATAGGGGGATGACTTGATGAAGAAAATTCAAAAGGAGGAGTCGAAGAGACTTGACGACAGTATTCATACATAAAAATACAAAGGAGTTGAATATAAGTAAATGAGCAAATTCTTTAATAAACTAGGTGATAAGATTTAAGGATAATCATTTCAACAATTTTCCTTTCACCATAATATAACTAACAAACACAATTCTATCAAAGAGCTACAGTCTTGATATTCTGGAATTAATCATAAGGCAAATAAAATTATAACTTGAAGCCAACAAGAACTAAAAAAATTAATGACAAATATATACTTCCATAATGAATAAAAAAAGTCAATCAAAGAATATCTTTATACCGATCGATGATGACATGAAGACCATTTCAACAACAATTAACACTTAATAAATATGTAGTAATTAACAAAGGAATAAAATAGATTAGTAGCTTTGGAAATCGTCACAAATTGATTTCAATATTTGAACACAGTGAGCACCAATATGACAACTAAAGAATTAGATTTAAAGTAACATCCCGAAAGGATAAATTGAGATGCCTATCCCGAATGAGAAAATCATATTATCAATAATCAATAATACAACATACAACCCATGGATCTAAGTCGAGATGCGACATTCCATGCCAAAAAAATATCATGATAAACTTAAGACAACAAGACAAACTAAGAAAAGAACCTAACTACCATAGAAAATTATCATTCTCTAATAAGATTTAATACTGAAAGCATTTAAGCCAAGCCTATAGATAAGACTTGATAACCAAGGACGGACTAAACTAAATAAAGAATTTTGAAAAAAACGGTCACCACAAGGCTAGATAATCAACACTATATGAGTAGCAATTTCTAAAATTCAATATCTACACATTCTAGTCATGCTCGGGAACAAAAGGCTAATAGCTCAATGAGAACGATAAATTCAGTTCCTACTGGGAACTAATGAGTAAACAAAATAAAGACAGGTAAATAATCTCGTACTAAAAGTAGAAGATTAAAAAATAAAAAAGGAGGTATCAAATAAAATCATTTATACAAAACAAAAATTATGGTCAAAATAGTAAAGAAAATAAATAAAATAAAGAAGTATACCTTTTTCAGAGCAACAAGTGAGGAGACGAGCTTGAAAGTAGTGATATTCACACCTCAATTCAAAAATGAACAACAAACAAAGAATCTCCAGGAAGAATCTATACGACAAACTTCTTGGAATCTAAGATTAGAGAATCATTTTAAAATTTCACGTGTAAAACAATTATCTCTTCAAATCTAAACTCAAAAGCCATCAAGTCCAATTTTGAAACCTTTGTCTTTATCATTGAGGGTAGAGGGCTATTTATAGGGAAGAAGGGGTAATTTAGGGGGAAATCCGTTGGAGAAATTTTTAATTTCTTTATCCTTTTCCAAGAACAACAGCGAAAGAGATTTGAAGATCTCTTTAAAAAGGGGAAAAGGGACGAATAGTTTGATCGATTAGGTTGCTAGGGTTATGCGTTCTTCAAGGTAGTTGGATGAGGGTACTGGTTTCTTCGCATGTCATTTTCTAGGTTTGCAACGCGATTGCCTAGTTAGATTTGACTGTCGCGTGAAGAAGAAGAAGATGCAGGGGTTGCGTGCTGGTAATATACGCAACTGCTGGTTGTTGTTGTACTACAATGGGTTTGGAAAGGGTAATCTGGAAATTCAAATAGAGACGAGAATATGTTAGTTTGGGCTGCTGGAAATTTGTAAAAAGGCCCAAAATTATGGTCTCAAAATTGAGTTAAGGTGGGGGTTGAAATGGGCTTGAATTATAAAGGAAATAACCATTTGAATATCAATTATTGCCAATTGGGATTAAGAAATCAAGCCAATATGAATTTAAGTAATAAATTGGCTAAAATATAAATAAAATGAAATAATAAAATCAACTAACAAGCTTCTTAATCTTAATAAAAATAAATAAATAACTCGATTATAACCTAATAACTCAAAATAATAACTATAGCTTACAATAAATTAACAAAATATTTAATTAAACTGTAAAAATCTCTTGTGATGATATTCAAAAATTTATAATACAATATGATTGTAAAAATATACATATTTATTATTTAAAATGACAAAATAACTTCTAAAATAACTTGAAAGTATTTTTTAATTTCATAAACTTATTATATCAAAATTAAACCGTTACTAAAAAAATATTTAAAATATAAAATATTTTGAGATGATTTTTGAATATACATTAGAATACATTAATTATCTACATAATTATATTCAACATATATATTATTTAAAAATCACAAAAAAGTGACAAAACATTTAAACTATATATATTTTTGGAATTTTGAAAAAAATAATTATTTTAAATCGTTTGAAATCGAAGAAGCACGATGATTAATTTATAATGTGGAGGTCAAAAATTGGGTGTCAACAGTTGTACCTCATTCGACTTGGATTGATTAAAGAAATTTGAGCAAATGAAATTTGACGAATCAAATTTTGATGGAGCACATCTTCATCGTTAGGAAAGGGATTTTGGTAAGGACTTTAGGAGTAATGGTCAGACCTCAGTATCAGGCTTTCTACATATCTCGGGCTATATGAGAAATAAGGCCAATTGTAGATTGACATGTTTGAGTTAAAGTATGATTATCGAAGGGTTCAAAAGTTATCTCGATATCAAATTATGAAGATATCGAATTACTCGGAAATAAGATTTAAGAGAAAATTTCAAAATATAGCCGAGTTTAAAACATTGAGTGTGCCTACATATCCTTAATCCTTAGGAATTGGGCTTTTTATAGTTTGACTCGATCGGTTGAAAAGAAAATCTATTATTCTAAATAATCTTATGTTCTTGAAGAGTGACAGGAAAGTCGAGTATGAAAATGAGGCTTACAATATATTAGCCATGAATGTAGCACGCTTAACACCCATAAGTAAGAACTTACACGAATATAATTTCCAAAGCTCTTGATGTAATATCACTCGGATTGAAAAGTTGCTTTCGGTGATCAAAGAAACATTTCAGGATGTAAAACTGAAATCTATAAACCTAAAGAAAAACCCACATACCTTCTGATTGGGGTGTTATATGATTGTGGTAAACGTAGCTCATCATATCGCATTCGAAGAGTTTGATACTCCTCTTTGGACTATGTCCCATTTCTCTTCTAAGAAAAAGTTTCACATAGTGTTGCATCGTTTTTGATGTCGTCCGCACCTTTGGTTTGATTTAAATATTCATCCTCTCGGATGCTCTCAACAAAGAATGAGATAAAACTCATTAAGTGTAAAATATAATTCAAATGGAGAGATAGCGTGATTTACCATACTGGAACTTAACTGTTCTCCCTAACTATTTTATGTCAACTTCTTTCAGTTTGACGTAAATCAAATAAAGCATGTATCTCATATTTGCGACTTCACTATTCATTGTTCTCTTCTTTTAATATTGAAGTAGTAAAACAGACAAATATAATATATTGATGGCTCTCTTGATGGTTTGAATATGATGTCCCTCTCTCACAGTTTGATATGCAATGAACCTTTTGACATTTTGAATATGCAATGGCCCTCTTGGAGATTTGAATATGCAATATCTTTCTTAGCGATTTCAATATGATGTCCCTTTTGACTTCCTGAATACTGTGGCTTTCTTGAAGGATTTGAATACAAATGCCCCTCTTGGCATTTTGATATGCAATGGACCTTTTGGCAATTTAAATATGAATGGCCCTCTCGGCAGTTTGAATATTGATGAACCTTTTGGCGGTTTGAATATGGTGGCCCTCTCAGTGATTTGAATATGAAGTGCCTCTTGGTAGTTTGAATATGAATTGCCCTCTTGGCAGTTTGGATATGATATCCCTTTCGACAATGAAAATATGAAATGTCCCTCTCGACAGTTTGTATATGCAATGACTCTTTGTTAATTCAAATATGAATGACTCTCTCAGAAGTTTGAATATGAATGACCTTCTTGGTGTTTGAATATGATGGCCCTATCAGTAATTAAAATATGCAATGGCCCTCTTGACATTTTGAATATGATGACCCTCTTAGCAATTTGAATGTGAATGACCCTCTTGGCAATTAAAATATCCAATGACCCTTTTGGCATTTTAAATATGTAAAGACTTTGACTATGAATGTCGTCCTTCATCAATATTTGATACAATGATAGGTACTTTTGGTCATAGCATCATTTTTGTTGGTATCTGGAAACCTTAAGCAATTGATATTGTTCATTGATTTGACGATATAATATTGTTGTCAAATGCCTCTTTGGTAAAGAAGAGATGGTACACTCACTATCTGATATTTGTTTATATGTTCCCTTGAAATCGTCTGTTTATAATTATTTCATATTTGATGATCCTCTTATACACTGCATCCACAAAGCAAATGTTAGTTTTGGACCACTAATCTTAGTTGATATCTTCAAGTCGCCTTGCTCCTTGTCTTGTTATCTTCGAAAGTTGTTTGATCCTATGAACCGTCGTAGACAAAAGACAAGATCATATATTGATTAGATCATTTGCTAGGTATGAAATTTTTAAAGCTAGTTTGCAATGTTCTCTGCAAATTAACTATCACGATATGCACGACATGAACAAAATGTCTTTTGTATTAGACTTTTTCCATGAGAGGTAACTTGCTGGCAACTTCGGAACTTCTTAAGAGTACATCACAATAAGGCACTTGATTTTGACTTTCATGTTCGAAGAACCCTTGATGGAATTTTTGAGGTGCTTTTCAAAAATTTGTCCTTGTTAGATGTTTAGAACAATTCTAATGGTGATCACATAATTCATTATATTTTGCAAAAAAAAAAACTAGGCTTTCTCAAAATAATGTCCCAATTGCACATTTTGTTATGATATTTGACCCTTGTTTTCAGGAAATAACTCTTCTAATAGAATTTTTGAGATCCTCTCAAAAATGTTATCCCAGATTCAACTATAAAGGGAAATGGAAATCTTATTGGAAATATAACCAAACCGTTGTGGCGTCTACGTATCCCATTGAGGAAGGAATCATGTTAAACTTAGTTCCTCTCTCGGTGATTCACAAAATAAAATATTTTGATAAGGAAACGACCGAGGTCAAAATAGATCACCTACGTATTTGATTCTTGAGAATTCAAGTCAGACACAGTTCATTACAAAAGAGATGTTTCAAAACACAATGTGACAAATTATTACGAGCAAACTGCAATTACAAGGAAGTAATGGAAAGAAGTATCATCCTTCAAATTCAGTATCTCTTGACAACATCTGAATTGTATGTGAGAAATGTGATTTTTGACCAGACTAGATTAGTAATTAATGAAATTATGATTAAAATTCTAATCGTATTTTATATTTGATCATCTTTTCACGTAGTATTTTTTTTATAATAACCAAGTCTTTAATGAAAAATTTATTAAAGAAATTTCAAAAAATTAATAATTTAATTTTTGTTAATTAGCCAAAAGTTGTTACAATGTTTTAAATATTTTTTTTAAAAAAAGGAGTACGAACAAGAATCATTCAGAGGCAGACCCACATGCTCATGTGAGGACATGAGCACCTACTGAGTTTTGGGAGAATTATGTATATATGTTATGCCGTAACTTTACTATCTTTAGAAAAATAACTTTCTGAAATGTTCCACGTATAATACCATTTGAGAAAAATACTTAGAAAGGAGTCGCCGTTTAATTTTTTTTTAAAAATAAAGAAAAAACATAATTTAAAAAGACTCCAACAAATTAAGTCTTATGAATTTAGAAAATGGGTATGAGGTTTTTATTTACTCTTCAAGAATGTTTTTATGGCATTTAAAGTATCCCCTAACTTGCGGTTGCCCTACGGCATAGAATAAATATTTTGACTATTTTTAGGAGAATAACTTAACTTCAGAAAATAGATAAACAATAAACAATTTTTAGTTTTTGAGAAAAGAGGAATTTAATTAAAATAATTGAATTAAATTGCAAATGATTAAGACTTGAACAAAATTAGATTAGTTAGAATAATTTTTAATCATTTTAAATAATAAATTTGAACTGAATTAGTTAATTTAAGCCTGAAACTATTTTAATTATTTATAAAAAAGTTTTGACTAAAGATGTTAAATAAAAGTATGATAGTTGAAAAAAAAGAGTTAAAATTTACCGACAGAAAAGAACATCGTTCATCTTTTGGGAAATTCAATCAAGTAAACCCTAAAAATAATTAGCAAATAAACTAGTAAGGGTAAGATGAATTCATAAATCAAATAAAGAGAGTGACGGAGGAAGATTTGGGCCTTTCTGATCTTGGGCTTTAGCCCCGTTTCTCCGTCCTACACTATTTCTAAAGATTGCCCAAAAATCAGATTGGCTTTAACCCAACTTCTAGAATGAGTTACCTAAACTTCTTGGGGCATTTTGGCCCAATTCTTATTTTTGTATAAGACCGTATTATTTGTATATCAGTGTATATAACTCTGTTTTTAAACTCCCAAGACTTATATTTTCCTCTTCAATATGTATACCCGCATTTTGTATCTATATATTAGCACCTCGACATGTATATCAGTGTATAAATGTTGTTTACAAAATGTGTACAACTTATTCCTTGGGCTTTTGAACTAATTATCAATAGCATGGTTGATCTCTCGAACCTGAAACATGTTCTGAATATATAAGGGGGGGATGACTCGATGAAGAAAATTAGAAAGGAGGAGTCCAAGAGACTTGAGGAGAGTATCATGCATAAAAATACAAAGGAGCTGAACATAAGTAAATCAACAAATTCTTTAATAAACTAGGTGATAAGATTTAAGGATAATCATTTCAACAATTTGCCTATCACCATAATTTTACCAACAAACACATTACTATAAAAGAGCTACAGTCTTGACATTTTTGAATTAATCAGAAAGCAAGTAAAATTATAGCTAAAGCCAAAAAGAACTAAGAAAATTTCATGACAGATATATACTTCCATAATGAATAAAGAAAGTCAATCAAAGGATATCTTCATGACGACCGATGATGACATAAGGACCATTTAAAAAACAATTAACACTTAATAAATATGTAGAACTAAGAGAGCAATAAAATAGATTAGTAGCTTTGGAAATCGTCACACTTTGATTCACTATTTAAACACACTGAGCACAAAAATTACAACTAAAGAATTAGTTTTAAAGCAACATCCCGAAAGATTAAATGAAGATGCCTATCCTGAATGAGAAAATCATATTATCAGTTATCAATAATACGTACACAACCCATGGATTTAAGTCGAGATGCTGCATTCCATGCCAAAAAAGTATCATGACAAACTTAAGACAACAAGACAAACGAACAAAAGAACCTTAGTACCATAGAAAATTATCATTCTCTAATAAGATTTTATTATTTAAAGCATTTAAGCCAAGCCTATAGAGAATTCGTGATAACCAAGGACAGACTAAAGTGAATAAAGAATTTTGAAGAAAAAAAAAGGTCGCCACAAGGCTAGAGAATCATGATTATATGAGTAGCAATAGCTTCATAAAAAATTTCCAAAATTTAGTATATAAACATTGCAGTCATGCTCGGTATCAAAAGGCTAATAGCTCAATGAGAACGAGAAATCCATTTCCTACTAGGAACTAATGAGAAAACAAAATAAAGAAAGGCAAATAATCTCGTACTAAAAGTAGAAGATTAAAAAACCAACAAAGGAGGTATCAAATTGAATCATTTATACCAAACGATAAATTATGGTCAAAGTAGTAAAGAAAATAAATAAGATAAAGAAGTATACCTTTTTTAGAGCAACGAGTGTGGTGACAAGCTTGAAAATTGTGATATCCACACCTCAATTCAAAAACGAACAACAAACAAAGAATCTCCAGGAAGAATCTAAGCAACGAACTTCTTGGAATCTAAGATTAGAGAATCATTTTAAAATTTCAAGTGTAAAGCAATCTCTTCAAATCTTAACTCAAAAGCCATCAAATCCTATTTCAAAACCTTTGTCTTTATGACTGAGGGCAGAGGGATATTTATAGGAAAGAAGGGGTGATTTAGGGGGAAATCTGTTGGAGAAACTTTTAATTTATTTCTTCCTTTCTAAGGAGAATAGTGAAAGATCTTTGAAGATCTCTTAAAAAGGGGAAAATGGAAAAACAATTTGATCGATTAGGTTGCAAGGGTTATGGGTTCTTCAAGGTAGTTAGATGAGGGTACTGGCTTCTTCCGTGTGATTTTCTGGGTTTGCAACGCGATTGACTCGCTGGGTTTGACTGTCGCATGAAGAAGAAGAAGACGCAGGGGTTGCTTACTGGTATTATATGCAACTTCTGATTGTTGTTGTACTGGAATGGGTTTGGGCTGGGTAATCAGGAAATTCAAATAGGGACGAGAATATGTTAGTTTGGGTTGCTGGAAATGTGTTTAAAGGCCCAAAATTTTGGTCTGAAATTGAGCTAAGGTGGGGGAAGAAATGGGCTTGAATTATAAAGGAAAATGACCATTTTAATATCAATTATAGCCAATTGGGAATAGAAATAAAGCCAATATGAATATAAGTAATAAATTGGATAAAATATAAATAAAATGAATTAGTAAATCAACTAATGAGCTTCTTAATCTTAGTAAAAATAAAATAAATAACTCTATTATAAACTAATAACTCAAAATTATAAGTAAGATTTCAATAAATTTATTAAATATTTAATTAAACTGCAAAATCTCTTGTGGTGATTTTCAAAAATATACAATACAATATGATTGTAAAAATATACATATTTATTATTTAAAATTTAAAAATTACTTTAAAAATAACTTGAAAGTATTTTGAATTTCATAAACTTATTAATTCAAAAATAAACCATTACTAAACAAGTATTTCAAATATAAAATATTTTGAGATAATTTTTGAATATTCATAAGAATGCATTAATTATGTACATAATTATATGAAACATATATATTATTTAAATATCACAAAAAATTAGTAAAACATTCAAACTATATCTTTTTTTTGGAATTTTGAAAAAATTAATTATTTTAAATAGTTTGAAATCGAAGAAACTCGATGATTAATTTATAATGTGGAGGTCCAAAAAATGGGTGTCAACAGTTGTACCTCATTTGACTTGTATTGATGAAAGAAATTTGATTAAATTAAATTTGACGAATCAAATTTTGATGGAGCACATCTTCATCTTTAGGTAAGGGATTTCGGTAAGGACTTTAGGAGTTATGGACAAACCTCGGTATCAGGTTTTCTATATATCTCGAGCTATATGAGAATTAAGGCCACTTGTGGTTTAACACGTTTGAGTTAAAGAATGATTATCGAAGGGTTCAAAAGTTATCTCGATATCAAATTATGAAGATATCAAATTACTCGGAAATAGGATTTAAGAGAAAATTTAGAAATATATCCGAGTTTTCAATATTGAGCCTGCCTACATATCGTTAAACCTTAGAAATTGGGCTATTTATTGTTTGACTCGATCGATTGAAAAGGAAATATATTTTGCTAAATAACCTTCAGTTCTTTAAGAGTGACAACTAAGTCGAGTTTGAAAAAGATGTTTTTTCAATATCTTAGAATGTGGAACGCTTAACACCTATAAATAAGTACTTACACGGACATAATTTCCAAAGCTCTCGATGTATTATCACTCGGATTGAAAGTTGTTTTTGGTGAACAAAGAAACATTTCTGGATGTAAAACTGAAATATATAAACCTAAAGAAAAAGCCACATACCCTCTGATTGGGGTGTGATATGATTGTGATGAACGTAGCTCCTTAGATCGCGTCCTAAGAGTTTGATAATCCTCTTTGGATTATCCCATTTCTCTTCTAAGAAAAAGTTTAACATTGTGTTGCATCATTTTTTATGTCGTCTGCACCTGTGGTTTAATTTGAGTATTCATTTTCTCGGATGCTCTCAACAACGATTGATAGAAAACTCGTTAGTGTAACATATAATTCAAATGGAGAGATATTGTGATTTACAATATTGGAACTTAATTGTTCTCCCTGATTATTTATGTCAACTTCTTTCAGTTTGACGTAAATAAAATAAAGCATGTATCTCATATTTGCAACTTGACTATTCGTTGTTCTCTTCTTTTAGTGTTGAAGTAGTAAAACAGACTAATGTAATACATTGATGGCTCTCTTGATTGTTTGAATATGATGTCCCTCTAGCGCAATTTGATTCGCGATGGACCTTTTGACAGTTAGAATATTCAATGACCCTCTTGAAAGTTTGAATATTCAATGGCCCTCCTAGCAATTTGAATATGATGTCCCTCTTGGCTGCTTGACTGTGATGGCTTTCTCGACAGATTTGAATATAAAAGCCCCTCTTGGCATTTTGATATGCAATAGACCTTTTGGCAACTGAAATATGAATGGCTATCTCGGCAGTTTGAATATGAATGGCCCTCTTGTCAATTTTAATGTGAATGACCCTCTTGAAAATTAAAATATGCAATGACCCTTTTGGCATTTTGAATATGCAATGACTTTGACTATGAATGTCGTCCTTCATGAATATTTGATACGATGAAAGGTACTTTTGGTCATAGAATCATATTTATTGGTATCTAGAAACCTTAATCAGTAGATATTGTTCTTTGATTTAACGATATAATGTTGTTGTCAAATGCCTCTTTGGTCAAGGAGAGATGGTACACTCACTATCAGATTTTTTTTATATGTTCTCTTTAAATGGTTGGTTGATAATTATAGCATCTTTGATGAAATTCTTATATCCTGTATCCAGAAAACAAATGTTAGTTTTGGTCCACTGGTCTTTCTTGATATCTTCAAGTCTCCTTGCTCCTTGTCTTGTTATCTTCGGAAGTTGTTTGATCTTACGAATCGTCTTAGACAAAAGACAAGATCATGTCTAAATTAGAACATTTTCTAGGTATGAAATTTTGAAAAACATAGTTTGCAATGTTCTCTGCCAATTAACTATCACGATATGCACGAAATGAACAAAATATCTTTGTCTTAGATTTTTGCCATGAGAGGTGACTTGCTGGCAACTTCGGAACTCCTTAAGAGTACATCACAATAAGGCACTTGAAGTTGACTTTCATGTTCCAAGAACCCTTGATTGAATTTATGAGGTCCTTCTAAAAAACTCTTTCTAGTTAGATGTTTAGAACAAATCTAATGGTGCTCATGGAATTCATTATATTTTGCAAAAAAACATAGGCTTTCACAAAATTATGTCCCAGTTGCACATTTTGTTATGATATTTGACCAGTGTTTCTAGGAAATAACTCTTATAGTAAAAATTTTGAGATCCTCTAAAAAATTTTATCCCAGTTTCCAGTACGAAGGGAAATGGAAATCTTATTTGCAATATAACTAAACCACTGAGGAAGGAATCTGGTCAAACGTAGTTCCTATCTCGGTGATTCACAAAATAGAATATTTTGATAAGGAAACGATCAAGGTCGAAATTGGCCGCCTACGTATCTCATTCTTGAGAATTCAGGTAAGACATAGTTTGTTACAAAGGAAATGTTTCAAAACACGATGAAACAGATGATTATGAGCAAACTGAAAGTACAAGGAAGTAATGGAAAGAAGTATCATCCTTCAAATTTAGTATATCTTGACAACATCTAAATTAATATATTTTCGCCACACTTTACCATCCATCTGTTCTACAATCAAAACTCCTCTTGATAGTACTTTATGGATAACATACAGTCCGTGCTAGTTAATGTAATACCTCAAAAATGATTTAGGTGAAGATACATCCTAACATGGTTGTCATGATGGTATAAGGTCTGAAAGTGGTCTGAAATATGGTATTGAGGCAGTATCTAGAGTTTTAGGTGCACTGAAAGTCAAACGTCAATGGACAACAAAGACGTTCGAGGACTATGTCTTCTATGTGCCTCATATGTGGTTTAGTGTGTTTATGTGTAATAATGAGGTTTAATTAGGTCATTATAAGAGTCATTATATTGTTTATAGGCAGTGTGTGATGTTTCGTGCAGTTTGGAGATCAAACATCCAAGAACATTCATACATTCGTATTGTTTGCCTTGAAACAACCTTGTGAGTCTTGGCATTTTTCGCTGAGTTTTACGTATACATTTTGGATGAAAGTCGTGTGAGATGTCTTAAACTTATATACGAGCATGTTTGGGTTGGAAACGTCTGGGCAAAATCCCCATGGATCATCCAAGGGTCCTTGAGGAAGGAACCATCATGAGTGTTCAAGCTTCCCAAGACAGCCCAACCTATGGAGGCAATCGAAACCCAGTGGATCAGTTGAAGAACCGTAGGTGAGGGGAATTGGTTGGAACATAGTATTGGGAGTAGAGGCCAAAGACTTAGTCCCACACCACGAACCAACAGGACGGTTCGTTGGTCAAGAGACGGTCCTTCGATGGGTCTGTCTTTGTATGTAGTCACTGTAAGTTTAAGGGGTGAAGTTGTGAATTCACCCCACGTCCAAATAATAGAAAGGGATGTTAATTAGTGGTCTTTTTGGTATTTTAAATATATTTATAATCCTAAAACACTTAGAAAATTTCATTCTTCAAAATCAAAACCCAAAATCCCTTAGAAATTCTCTAGAACTCCATTGAAGCCAAAACTCAAGGAAGGGCTTGTATTGGAGTATTAAGTGAAGATTATTCATAAAATTGGATTATTAGATTTATTGAGGTATGGATTTTTATCATTGAAACTCTATTTATCAAGGAGCCCAACATTCAAAGATGTTTTCTAAAGTTTTCAAAGCTGAATTGTCCAATTTCATGATCCATCCATGGGTTCTTGCATTAAAGGTTTTAAAGCATTGAATATTGATTAAATTGTTATTAGTTAGATTATGTTAACTCAATTAACCTATGAACCCATGTAATTGATGAACCCTAGTTTTTGACTACTTTATGAGTTAAGTGATTTGAACTTAATTCTTATGAATTCTAGTGTAGTTTTCTATGGGCTATTGATTGATATACTTAGTGTATTGAATTTATATCTAGGTTGTCTTATATTGATGAATCTATATTGAATTTACCGAGTTTCATTGACTATCATAGTTTTTATATTGAATTGATGGTCATGGCCATGGGTAAAGGCCTTATGGTATTGTATTGGATGATTTAGCATTGGATTGAAGTATTAAGAATGGAGTGGTGGTACTCTGCCCTAATTCACTTTATTTTGTCTTAATGAGAATTCAATTATGTGGTGAGTGGTATATTCCACTTACGGTGGTGGTGTTATTTGCTTTACTTGCACTTGATGTGGCCTTGTTGACATTACTTTGTGTATTATGATGACCATTGCCTTGCCAACACTACTTGAAGTTATATGATGATTTGTTTATTTTATTATGTGATGTCGTATAATATCTATATACATGATAAGTAATGTGAAAGTATATGTCTTCTTCTATTGATGTTATTTAGGTGATCATTTTAGACTATGACTATGTCTTTATGTGTATAATCTTAGGATTGATGCATAATTATTCCTACTTAACTATATGAGTCTATTATGTTCATATTGATGGTGATATGGTAGTGTATAGGATGACTTAAAGATGATAATGGTTATTTTATGTGCCTCTAGAATGACATGTGATATGTGTGAAAGTGAAGTATGAGGATGCATGTATGAATGTGAATATGAGATGTCTTGACTTACGATGCTAAAGACTCTTAGTCTTGTACTTATGAATGACATGAGACCTTAAATGAAGTTAAGAGAGTCCTTTATGTGAAACCTTGAACCTAGTTTTAAGGTTATGAATGTTAAAGTCGAAACTCGTAATGGTATACTTCATGTAAAGGAATGATAGCTTAAGGTTGGTTGGCTGGAACAACATCATATAAATCCTTATGAAATTCATTATGAGCTTCTTGTTGCCATTCTAAGTTAGCCATGGTGGACCTCTTTGGTTGGGTAAATGTGATTGGGTTATAACCTCGATAAGGAACCCCTTAATATGACCTTTAATGTAAATTAATCTATTAGAACAAAGGCTAGCACCGAGTAGTATGGTAAGGGAAGTATATCTAGTTAAAGGATGAGACAATAGTACAAAGCATGCCCTTCATATTCCTTAACCATGTGCCTACATGGGATGTGTCTAGATTCTACCATTGGCAAGTAGAATACCCACATCGGAGTATGTTAGAACTCCGTATTCCATGTCTAGCTATCATGGTCAATGTCTATTATTGCCTATTCTCATAATATGGGATACCTTCTAGCATTAGAGAAGTTCTATGAGTTTTAGGTGGTGGTATGGGACGCTTTCTAGACATTGCACAATAGACTTTGAAGTTGTTAGTTAGAGTCCCTAGGTCTTGTCCAAGACTATTACTTGAATGTCCCGATGTGATAAATGATTCTTAAATGAACTAATGAAAGAAATGACTTAAGTTAACAAAGTACGTTAAATGAATAAGTACTTATCTAGAGTAGTTAAGGGTTGTCTATTTAAGGTGTGAAGGGGGAATAGGAATGGTCACTTCAAATTTTACCTAGATAAGTCTTAAGAATGACTCTAGTTTTGGAAGAAGGTTATTATGTGGACATGATCTAAGCCTTACGTAGTCATAAGGATTATTTAGATAGTCTTGAAGAGGTCAATCATGGACGTTATCTTATTGATTTACTTAAGTAAGTCTTTTGATAGCCTTTGGAAGGAGAATGTTATATTATCTATGTTTGATGCAGTTGTAACTGTATGTATCTCATTATATGTGGTCTTACGGATCATTCAGGTGTACCTAGAGAGGTTGTATGGACGGTCTCTCTCTGTCTTACTTAAGTGAGTCTTAGGATAGGTTTTAGTGAGGGAACTACATGCTAGGAAGTGACGAAGAAGAGGTTAAGAAACTTCACTGTAACAGTGAAGAAGCTCACTATACAGTGAAGTGATTCACATTAATGTTTCCTTAAAAAGCATTAAATTGATTAAAAGTTTTCTTATGTCTTTTTAAGGTTTCAAATGTTATTCTTATGATTATGATATGATATTTAAGTGAAAAAGATGCATATTTCTAACAATTATCCGTTTTCATGATTTTATGCATAATGTCATACTTAGTACAAGTGTTTGTACTAATTCCATTCATTTTGTTATCGCTAAAAGTGTAGGTGAAAGGTGAGAAGGATCGTCAAGGAGAACTTGGATTCTAAAGTCATTCAAGAAAAGTTGTAGTATGTCCTCAATTGACTCGAGGGAATATATAGATTTCTTTTATGTCTTTTATTTAAAAGTATTGTAATAGACTAAGTATTTCTATATTTTGAAGTATGGGCCATGTCTCTAAGTGTTCTCGTGTCTAAATTTTGATGAGAGTAAGACTTAGTATTTCCTACGATTTCTAATGAAAGCTCTTATTGGATATATTATAATGTTTTCTTAAAAGTTTTAATTCTGTACTACTTTTCATTATGTATATGCGATGAACGATTTGAAAAAGGGCTTGTACGTGACCTCCGAGAGGTGAAGTACACCGGTTGCACCCGCGAGTGCCATATCTTCTAGGGTGTGGTCTCGCGATTTGACAAGCTTGGTATAAGATCATAGGTTATGAAATTAGTCTTAGGAATCAAAAAGTCTCATCAAGTCACGTCTAGTAGAGTCTTGACCATTTGTGTGAGTCGCGACACACATCTATGGTTGAGAGTCTATAAGACAATAGAGTTTCCTTTATTTTCTACTCCTATGTCGTGCCGTAGAGGAAAAGTTTATGAGTGCTCTTTTCTTATGGTTTTCCTTGTGTTTCTAGAAAGATGAATACGAGGAGGACACCGGCTAGGAGGGTTGAGGAGAATGATGTTCATGAGGAGATCCCTCCTCAAGTTGAGCTAGTTGAGAAAATTCTTCAAGGTGCTCAAGTGTCTCTCCAAGGTGATCAAGTCCCTATTGTGGAAGTAGTTAATGATGTTCCAGTGGTTCCCCTGGAGTTGAGTAATAGAGATATTAGAGAGTCCAAGTTACTTAAGATGGCCCTTCTAGAAGCTCAACAGTCGGATCCTACATATTTGTAGAAACATAGAAATATGGGTTAGTACACCACGTGTACTAAGTATGGAAACATGCACATGAATCATTTGAAATCATGCTAAAGGGTACATTTGGTCAAAAAGATGCTAAGTTACTTTGAAAAGCCTTATGCACAACCAAGAGCCTATATAAGACAATAATCACATATTCCTTTAGACAAGATCATATACAACACAAAGACCAACATCATCAAGTATAACCAAGTAAACATATATCATAGCATATTTGAGTACATAACCAAACAAACTTGAACATCATGATATAACAACAAAGCATACATAAGATGTTCATAACATTACAACATATATAAGACCCTTACTCATAACTCACCATCAAGTCTACAAGTGCAATTACCAAGTAAATTCTCATAACCTTACTCAACCAAGTAAACCAAATAAAGGATCACAAGCAATGTCTAGACTCACATAACATAGCAATAAGAGAAATCATCAGCATACATATCAATATACACCAATAGCATGTTCATACATGAAACTAACATCATATAAGATCATCAACATGTAAAATCAACATATACATACCATTTACTTTAAAAGATATAAGAAAAACCTTATTGGACTTCACTCAAGTCCAACTAGTCAATGTATAGGTAGAGTCACATACCCCTACCTAGACTAAGTCAGACCCTTTAAGTCACCCTCTTTAGTGTTCACTATATTATTTCATTTTACTTTTGAGAACACTTTCCTTAACCGACATAGATCACAATACCTAATGTGGAATCCAGTTTCATGAAACTACACTAAATAAGGTGGACTATTTGTCAAGGTAGTACCAAATATGAACATAGCACTTAGGTGGATCCACTATCTAGTATTCATATAGGGGAAACATAGTTCGAGAACTAGGACATATACTTGGGACCCTCTTTATGCACATTGCATTTTAATCTCCAACATCATCAGCACAATAGTGAACCTCCCTTCTCACATTTGGAAGGGACACTCCTCGCTACAAGTTCACTCAGTGTTAAGCTAGAGTCCTTTTTTGGAATGTATCTAAGTCATTTTTAACAATTATAAGTTAGTTTAGGCCATAGGATACTAAACCCATGTATATTCCGAGTCATTAGCTTAGTAGGAATCTCATGAGAATGTTCTTTTAATATAACCCTTATAATCATTATGTCATAATACAGCACATAGGCAATTCATAACCAACCTTATATCATTTTATCTTAAACATAATCTCACATCTTCACATAATCAATACATTTCAATTTCATCACCATACCAAAATCTACTTAATATAATCGTAAAGAATGCTCCAATTAAACTTCATAGCCAATTACAAGCCATCAAAATTGAAGTAAAGGTTCAAGATCACAAACTCTTTCCAATTCTCCTTCAAAAGCCATCATCATCGGTCTTACACTCAATTAATAGAATTTCATCCATCAATAGGTGTAGCAACATCATTAAGTAGTAATTAACATAAGAATTAAGTCAATTGTATCAATCCTAATCAATTAAACATGAGTTCATTACCTACGGTTAGGGAATTTGGGTCAATTCATGATCTATTCCACATGCTAGGTTAAACCATCAAGAACTAGACTAATTGAAAAATAATACATCATGATATAATCATAATCATCAAAAGAAACAATAAATAATACAATTTAAAAGATGAATTTCGTATTAGAAAGAAACCCAAATGAAATCATCTTTTTGAAAACCAATTTTGGTAGAGCCCTTTGGGGAAAGGTATCCCAAAGGTGAAAGGTTCTCATACCTTGATAGTCTTTGAAGATTAATGGTTAAAAGTGATCTTGTTGCTTCCCTAGAAACTGTAGAAGTTGCCCTTCAATGGAGTCTTCTTTGGGACAGAGAAAGTAAATAGTAGGTAGAGTGATTTGGGTTTGGAAATTGTGGGATGTTAAGTTGAGTTTAGACTTAGGGTACGTTATATAGTCACCTAACTAACTTAATTAACAACCCCTTAACCCCTAATTAAACCTCTAACTAGGAGACGTCCGTAGGTCAGTCGGCGACCTAGGAGACGTCCGTAGGTCAGTCAGCGACCTGGTCCCCCCACCGTCCTGCAAGTCTGTAGTTAAGTTAAGAGACTATGTTTTTGGCCATTTTTAGAAAATGGCTAAGTGGTGATCGACGCGGGAATCGACGCCCTCTCATTTGGCAGGCGCAGGTGTTGCTTCCTACACTGCCTCATTTGGTAGGTTTGGGTCAAATGCAAGGGTCCTCTCGAAGTAACCCGAGGGTGGTTCTTGACGAGTCGTACCCGGATGTTTCGACCCTAAAGACTCCCTAACACTAGTTTGATACTTTTCCACCAATTTTAATCAATTTCGACTCCCTAAACCCCGTAAAATTGGGTAAGTCACACTAGCACCTCTTTCACTATTCTCCGGACGTCATGGACGCTTCATGACGTCTTGAGTCTAAAACTTCCTACATTAATCATAAACATTATTTTTGACCTTAAAATAGTATTAAAAACCTTATAAAATCATGTGATTCTCTAGATTAGGTCTTGGACTTTCGGAGTGTTATATTATCCCCCCCCCCTTAGGAAACATTCGTCCCCTAATGATACTATAATCTTTTGTAGGAAAGGATAGACAAAATACTAGCAGCCCAACCATCAATATACATAATAAAAACTCAAATCAAGATAACAACATGACATTTACACATAGCAGCTCAAAACATCAATTACTTCATATGAGAGCTCGACATCACAACATGAGGAATTTCCTTTTCAACATCAACATGAACTCAAAAACACATAAAGAGTCACTTATGCCAAAACTCATTTTAATACACATAAATATTTTCAATATCATTTCATTACGGTAAAAAATACCAAAAACACAAATAAGTGCAAATCAAGCAAAAGAACCTCTTTTTCACGAAAACTCATTTTAGCTAAACTTTTACCTTTTTATGCACATCTTTTCAAAACAAGTCAAATTAAATTTTACTCATTATATTAGTTTTTAATAGGAACAATTAACCGTTATTAGGCAAGAGATGAGGATAATGGGACATCATGTCAGCCTCAGCCTCCCATGAAGCTCCATCAATTAGATGGTTCTTCAATGACACTTTTATGGAAGCCACCTCCTTGTTCCTCAACTTCTTCACTTATCGATCAAGTATTTCCATCAGAACCTTCCCATAGGAGAGATTCTCATCCACATCTAGACCTTCAATCGAAAGAATAGACTCGGGGTCATCAATGCACTTTTTAAGCATGGATACATCAAATACTGGATGAAACGAAGATATCTCACTAGGTAATCTCAACTCGTATGCAACCTAGTCAAACCTTTGCAAAATTTCACTGGGACCCACAAAATGACCACTTAACTTCCCTTTCTTGCCAAATCTCATCACCCCTTTCATAGGTGAAACTATCAAATACACTTTATCTTCCTCGTCAAATTCTAAGTCTCTTCTCCTTTTGTCGGCTTATGACTTTTTCCGGCTATAGGTTGTTTCAGTTGATTACTTATCATATGGACTTTCGCCAAAGTTTCATAGATCAATTCGGACCAAAGAGTTAAGACACGCCAACTTTAAACCAACCTATCGAAGATCTATATCTCCTGCCATACAAGGCCTCAAATGTTGACATAGCTATAGCCGAATGGCAACTATTATTATAAGAGAACTCAACAAAACGCAACTGTTCATTCCAACATCCCTTGAAATCAATTACGCATATTCTAAGCATATCCTCAAGGGTTTGAATAGTACGCTCCGCTTGACCATCCATTTGGGGATGAACAGTGGTGCTTAGCTTCACTTGTGTACCTAGGCCTTTTTGGAACGACCTACAAAATTGAGACGTAAATTGAGCACTTCTATCCGAAATAATGGATAAAGGGATTCCATGGAGACTTAAAATCTAATTGACATAGATCATTGCATACTCTTCTGCCGAATAAGTAGACTTAACGAGGATAAAGTGAGCGGATTTCGTCAACCTATCCACCACCAACCATATAGAGTAATTTTGCATTCGTGTCCAAGGCAAACCTACTACTCAATCCATATTAAGCCAAACTCACCAAAATACTTTTCTAAGGTCATGATACATTTTTGTCGAACTCGAATGAATCAAATAACGGGAACCATGAGCTTCCTCAGGATCCAGTTTCTCAAATCCTCTACATTGGGAACACTCAACCGCTCTTGGTAACTCAAAAAACCTTCCCCCCCCCCCAAAGGAGAATGACTCACTAAGCTTGCCAAGAACCGATTCCTTTAACTCTACTAATGATGGATCATGGTGTTGGTTAGACTTTACCTCAACCACCAAAGATGATTTAGAGTTATGATGGACCATAAAACCACCGTTAGGAGAATCTTCCAATCAAACACCCAAACGAGGAAACTTATGGATATCTACACTAGGTATTTCTTGCCCTTTTCAACATGGGATACACTGTCCATAGTCATATGACTTAGAGCATCCTCAAACACGTTGGCCTTGCCGGGGTGGTAGAGAATACTCATGTCGTAATATTTCAATAATTCCAACCACCATAGTTGTCAGAGATTTAACTCCTTTTGAGTAAACACATACTGAAGATTGTTGTTGTTCTTAAACACATAAACATGGATACCATATAGGTAATGCCTCAATATTTTCAAGGCAAACAACATGACCACTAACTCGAGATCCTGAGTTGGGTAGTTGATCTCATGAACTTTAAGTTTCCTAGAAGCATATGTTATAACCTTCCCGTATTGCATAAGGACACAACCCAATCCCACTCGGGATACATAACAATATACCAAAAACCCTTTGTACCCTCTGGTAATGTCAACATCGGAGCAGTGGTAAGTCTACTTTTCAAGATCTAGAAGCTTCTTTCACAAGCCTCCGACCACTCAAATTTCACATTATTTTGGGTCAAAGTAGTAAAAGGAGATGCAATGGAAGCAAAACTATCCACAAACCTCCTATTGTACCTGGCAAGACCCAAGAAACTTCTTATATCCGTTGGAGCCAAAGGTTTAGGCCAATTTCTAACCGCCTCGATTTTCTTCGGACAAACCTCTACACCTTCACTAGAAATGATATAACGAATAAACACCACCGACATTAACCAAAACTCACACTTGCTATACTAGTAAAATAGTTGGTGTTCCTTCAAGACTTGTAATACCACTTTCATATGCCCTATATTATCACCCTCATTTTTTATTGTTAGACTTTTGGAGAATCTTTAGTCTTCAATTAATTTCATTAATTGATACACTTTTTCTGGAATTGAGTGTTGGTGCGTTTGTTCATTAAACAAGTGAACTTCTGGATTATATTTTTTTCTCATTGAAGTAAGTGCATGAATTCTTATATTGCATCTATGAAAATTGTGATTATGACTATGGGTAACTGAACTCCATAACTAGGATTGTGGGAACCATGGGTGAATAATGAGGTAAAATTTAACTAAAATAACTATTCTAGAATAGTGTCTTGCATGTATTGATAATTCTTTCGTTCAGAAGTCTTTTTAACGGATGGAGAACGTTAGAACTCGCCTTAATGCTACTTGCCGGACCAAGGAGGTTGATAATAGGAAATGAATTATCAACACAAATTTAGTGTATACTATCTAATAGGCTAGTATTGATTGGTACGAGGTAATAACTTAGTCAAATATCGAATACAATGCTTAATATGAGGTAAAAGAAAGGGTTAGTATAGCAAAACACATAGCCAGACCAAGGTGCGAAGTGAAATTTTCTAGATGCCGGACCAAGGATTTAGAAATACATAACTTATCACTTTGCATGCAAGATACAAGGAAAGAATTGTTATAGTTAGAATTATTAAGTTAGGAACCTGTGGGGAACACTTAAACCCTAGTTACTTTTATTAATTAAACTTTAATATTTGATTCTGTTAGTTTTTTACTTTAATTTAGTTAGTCTTTTTCATTCATTTAGAAATAAAAAACCCCCCTTTTATTGTCCTTTGTTTTCTAAGGAAATAATTGACTAAATAATAGTAATAATAGATTAAAGTTAAGTCTTAACTATTTTCCTTGTGGGAACGATCCAAACCTCATTAGTTGGGTTCTTTACTCGATACGACCGCTTTACTTCTTATTTAAGAAGTAAGTTTGAGCGTATCAAATTTTGGCGCCGCTGCCGGGAAAAGAAGCTTTTAGATTAAATTAAACTTATCACTAAAGTTTAGACGATATTTTCTTAATTTTACTTTTTTATTGTTTTTTATTCTTGCAGAACTATCTTCCTTGTATGCCAAATACTCTGAGAGGAAGAGAACCCTTGTTTCCCTACGATCACGAATTAGAGTGTACTCTACGCAATATGAATCGAAACTTGGGTATTATTGATAATGATCTAAACCAGAACATCCCAGCTCCGGTTGATGTTCATGGTCAGTTATTACCCGATGATCCAGGTGAAAATCAACAAAGGGGACAGAATCCCGCTCCACACCCTCAAGAATACTACAGAGTCTATGATAATATAGCAGACTCTGATGGGACACTTGTCTTGCCCCCTCTACCACCAGGCCACACCTTTGTGATAACTAGTAGTCTGATGCAAATGCTCACTGCCAGAGGTTAGTTTTCAAGGCTACCTTCTGAGGTTCCACATGCCCATATAGATAAGGTAAGGGCAGTGTGTAAAAGCTGGGTAGGGAGGCCTGATTTGGATTTGGATGTAATAGGGCTAATAGTCTTTCCTCTCTCACTGACGGGAGAGGCTGCTATTTGGTTCACTGAGCTCCCTTATAACTCAAGTTTCACTTGGAACTAAATAAGGGACATTTTCTTAGCACGCTACTACTCGATCTCCAAGAAACTAAACCACAAAGACAGAGTGAACAACTTTGTGGCACTACCAGGAGAGTCAGTTATTAGTTCTTGGGATAGATTCACCTCATATTTTAGAAGTGTCCCCAATCACCGCATAGATGATGAGTCACTGAAGGAATACTTCTATCAGCGGAAGGATGATAATAATAAAGCGGTGTTGGATACTATAGCGGGTGGTTCTTATGGGGAGTGTCATTATGCTGAGATTGCCAAAAAGTTAGAGAAAATATTCCGGAACAATAAAGCTTGGAGTACTAGGAAGTCAGATACTGGGAGAAATACCTTCGCAGTGCAATCCACTCACAACCCCGCCACAGATGAGATTCTTGAAGAGATGGCTCAGATGAGAACTGAGCTTGGGTTGGTATTAAATATATCGCTGGGGTGCAGAAAAGATAAATGCAGTTAACTACTTGTCCAAACCACCACCACCAAATGATGAATGCTATTATGAGGAAAATTCCTATGCGGTAAATGAACAGACGGGGGGTTTCCGACCGAGTGCCCAAGGCTCAAATCAGGAGAATTGGCGCTAAGGTCAAGGAAAACAAGGTCGGATCTATGGTAACTATAACCGTGAGGGTCATTATGTCCGAGATGGAAACTACTACCGCGACAACAACTTTAATAGGGTTAACTATGGTAACAGAAATGATAGGAATGGGTCTTATGTCCCTCCTCAAAATCGTGAAGTTACTCCTAGGGATGGTGGAAATAATATGGCGCGAGTTGAGGATATGTTGCACAAATGGTGAGGAGGTTCGATGCTAGTGATGAGCACATTAAAGAGTTAAGGAGTGATTTAGCGGGTATTAGGAAGAAAGTCGATAAACATGCAATATCGATTAAGCAGATTGAGTTGCAAATGGACCAATTATCTGCGACTGTGAACACATGGCAACCGGGAACTCTTCCTAGCAACACTGTCCAAAATCTGAAAAATGACGGACACTGTATGGCAATCACTACTCGGGGTGATAAGCAGACCATTTACCCACCTATTCCATCTAAGGAGGAAAAGGTGATAAAAGATAACAATAAGGTGGTAGAGGGTAGTGGTGAAGTAGAAGATAACACTGAAAAAGATGTTTAAGTGACTACAAAGGTAATTCCCATGCCTAGACGCCCCCCCCTTTCCTCAAAGATTAGTGAAAAAGACCGAGGATGGTAAATATCGGCGTTTTATCACAATGTTGAAGCAACTTTTTATCAACGTCCCTCTGGTAGAAGCTCTAGAACAAATGCCTGGTTATGCCAAGTTTATGAAAGATCTGGTTACAGAGAAAAGATTGGTCACTTTCAAGGATAATGATAGAATGCAGCATTGGAGTGCTATTGCTACAAGATCTCGTACAAAAGAAAAAAGATCTGGGTGCGTTCACTATTCCTTGTACAGTCGGGTCATTACATTTTACGAAAGCATTATGTGATCTAGGGGCAAGCATAAATCTCATGCCCCTCTCAATTTAAAAGAATTTTGGTTTGGGTGACCCAAAGCTCCACGATGTGCTAGTAAAAGTGGAGTCATTCATATTTCCGAAAGATTTTGTTATTCTTGATTGTGAAGTCGATTTTGAAGTGCCTATTATTCTTGGGAGGCCATTCCTTGCTACGTGCAGAGCCTTAGTTGATACGGAAAAGGGGCCAACAATAAAGAAGCGACCTTCAACATTTGTAGGTCCATGAGGCAGAGTGGTGAGCTCCAATCGGTATCTGCTATATCCTACAAAGAAAAGATGAAGAAGCACCATGACCTAAAAATTGAAAAACGAGAGTTTATGGTTGGGGATTTGGTGCTTTTATACAATTCTAGGTTGCGTGGGTTTCCGGGAAAGCTCAAGTCCAAATGGACTGGCCCTTACTTGATTACCCAACTATTCCTTCATGGAGAATTTGAGTTAGAAACCAAGAAGGGTGTGCGGTTTAAGGTAAATGGAAAATGAATAAAGCTCTATTTTGGGATGCTGAATCGCCGAATGAAGTGATCGAGGCATACCATTTTGATGAAGGTTGAGTAAACAAGTGTCCTCAGTCGTGCCGCGATGTTAAATCAGGCGTTTGTTGGGAGGCAACCCAATACTTATAGTTTTCTTTCTAGTAATTGTAGGATTTTATACTAATGGGTTTTAAATTTGCAGGAACATAACTAGGAAATTCTACAGAAAATCACACTGCAACAGTCATTAACGGACACATCGACAGACCATCACATATGCGACGGACTGTCGCATGAATCCGTCATGCCAGGTACGTCTTTCATTTATTTTCAAAACTAGGGCACACATGACGGAACCAATGACGGACCATCGTCGGGGACTCATTGTATCATTAATGAGCGTACGCGACCCGACCCGGTTGGGTGTAATTTAAAATTTTGGTAACATTTAAAAACCACACCCTTCATTTCACCCATTTCGTTCTCTATTTCTCCCAGTTTTCTCCCTTTTCAACTTCCAATTTCCAACTTCCTACCTGTCTTCTCTATCAACTGATCGCTTCCCCAAATTCCCCAATTCCGAATATCTCGTTTCCATTGGTCAGAGTCGGCTACTGTGGTTCTGTTCTTGATCACCAAGTACCTCCCATGCTTGTTTTTCTCCTCTTCTCAGGTATGTGTCTCTGATCTCTGCCCATTTACATAGCACTTTTTATTCGTATTAGCTTATTTCTTTTTGGTGGGTCTTCATTCTTTGATCTAATTTTGTCTGACCTAGGTTGAGAATCCTCAAATTGCATTGTTAAAACTCTAGAAATATGTGCTTTAGCATTGCTAATTTTCTAGGTGTTTGGGTTAGAAACATGTAGGTTAACACTAAGAATTCCATTTGAGTCATAGGGGATGATTGTGGCATCCCCAGTTCTGTCACTGAATGACAGAATGAGACCCCGATGACGGACTGTCAACTGGTCCGTTGTGTTTCACTGTTACTGCAGAAAAGTCATTACAGCTTAGCTCTTATATTTATTTTGTGTCGTTTTTGCTCATCTTATTTGCTCCTTCTCGTACTAATATTGATTCTTTACAGGTACTATCTCTAATGGCACCAAAATAAGATCGAGTTTATGCACGTGGGCGTTCAAAGTATGTCGCCTCGTTTGCCCGAGTGGTTATAGGCTTTGATGATGAGCATGACCTCGAGTACGTGCCCCCAGGCACTGCCACTCCATTACGAGCTGCACGTGCTACTAGAGCTACGCCCAAATAGGTGGCATCTGGCGTAGTCACTGCCTCCCAGTCCAATGAGGAGCGCACACTGACTGGTACACCTTCTAGGTTAACTACACATGAAGAAGGAGCGTCTGGATCCTTAGGAGTTTCGTGGTCGGAGGAAACCTCCAGGTCTGCTGAAGTCCCTGCCCCCGCCACATCTGCAGAGTCTGCCTCGTCTGATGAGGCTGACAGTCCTGATTCCACTCCAGGCTTACCAACTGGTGCTCTCACCCCGGTTGTCGACCAAACCAACCGATGGTGTGTCAACGGTCAATATCAAGTGTATTCTGACGCCAAGTTTCTAAATGATAAAGGCGTCATGACATGGACCCTTACACTTGAGAGGCGGATCCTTACGAAAAGTCTCCCCGCCATGCCAGAGATCCACAATCTCTTCACCAGACATCGGTTGGAGTGGACAGCTCGTTCTTTAGGCCGTTATAGTGAGGAGTTTGTTCTAGAGTTCTACGCCTCTTACATGGATACTCTCAGATCACATATAGATAGGTGGGCTACCCCCGCCAAACAGGCCCCACTTGAGCATGTCCGAGTACGTGGCATTCAGGTCGATATCTCCCTGCCCGCCATCCACTGGTATATATACGACAAGGATGTAGATGCCAACAGGACCCCTCTCACCATCGAGTTCAACTACCAGTGGCAAATTATACAAGATGGTTAATTCTTGCGTGAGCCATCGCTGAGAGAGACCACCAAGAGGTGGATGGCCCTGCACTTGTCTGTTGATGGAGAGGGTGACGACTGGGTAATGGAGCCGAAGGGATCCATCAATTAGGCGAACTTGACCATCACGGCTAAGTTCTTATTGTTGATTGTCCGCCACTGCCTTTCCCCCACGGCCGCTGATATTATAGTCACATGGGATCTTGGAGTTCTGATGGTGGTGATGATAGACGGGTTTGAGGTGGACTCCGCTTGGCTTCTACAGGCGGTCATGCACGAGAGGGCTTTCAAGGTCACAACTACTTACCCTTTTCCGTGCATGATATTTTCCTTATACAGATCTGCAGGTGTGAACATCTGTCACATTGATCAGCTCAAGACTCCGTTGGGCACTGTTGATATAGGCCTCATCAGGGATGAGGCCAATGAGTTGGCTCCACGTAGAGGGGCCCATCCAGAGTTGCCTCCACTTGGTGAAAATTTGGCTGATACGGTAGCAGATACTCGTACGTCTACGCAGGCTGCTTTTGAAACCACTTACACTACCCCGGTCGAGTCTATCTCGGGTAGTAGCACTGCCCCGAGCTCCTCTTGCTCAGACCCTTTCCCCGCTCTGGTCCCGCTTGCTAGGGTCTAGAAACAAGAGGCACAGATGGATACACTTCTGCATCACATCCCGCCTTGGATGCAGAGGTCTGTTACTGAGGTAGAAGAGCGCTTGGAGCGTAAAATCGTCCAGCACACATAGCGGAAGATCGTTGAGGTTAATCGACACGTGGACGCTTTTGAGTTGCGGGTGCTAGCCCAGCCAGCCCCAGGTGGACGTGTCGACCCTTCAGGATGCGGTCGAGAGTTTGCGAGCGGACATTGATATCATCCTAGAGGCTAGGGTGCCCCTTCTGCAGAGCATTTTGAGGACACAGTGATGGCTGCCTTATTCGCCACTTCTGAGATTCCACCACCTCCCCCTCGAGAGCATGCCAAGAGGCACAAGGGTCGAGAGGAGGATTAGGCTAGAGCACGGAAGAAGGAGCGTCGTGAGATGGAGGTTGCGAGGAGAGCCTTGCTTTCTTATGAGGAGGCACGTCGGATCAGGCTATAGAGTCAGCTGCTGGGGAATCTACCTTCAGAGATGTGGCGATAGCGGGAGGAACTGCTTATAGTTTTGTTGATGATGAGGACACTACTGAGGGTGTCCAGACTACAGAGGTAGTGGGTTCCGGGGAACCGTACCCACCAGCTTGCTGATCGTCGGCGCTTTGCGCCCCAGGTTTGCTTCACCTACAACTCTCGTATTTCAATTTTTTTATGCATTGGGGACAACTGCATGTATTTTTGTTGGGGGTGTGGTAAATGGAAACTGAGTGCTAGGGTGAAGTCTGAGTATCCCAATTCACTATCCTCTTTTGGGGTTTTCTTGCCTGTGTTATTTTTCCCCAAGAGACTGATTATGTTTATTGTTGAACCGGCATGTCCATATATTGTGAACATAGTTTAACTCTAAAGCATGATGGATAAAATTATATCCTGATGAAATGAAAATGATGAATGACTAGGCATAGTAATTGATAAATGTGTGGGTCTATGCATTACATAGAGATACACCACTGCATGACCCTAAAAATCGAACTAGGTGTCTGATAATCTGGTATAGTAATGAGATGTCAAGTGAGTGTGAAGAAGATTTGAATAGTCCACTATTTGTACTGAGCTAGAACTTGCCTGGTTAGTCCTGCTAAAAGTAAGTTGTAATAGACAATTAGGAAAAGATCATAGGCCCTTGTTCAATATAGCAAATTTTTAGCCTAAAAATGAATGAAATTAATCCCTCTTTGATACATTGAGCTTAAAATAGACCTTTCATCTTCACCCAACTGATCTTTTCAGGGAATAATGTGTTGGCCCTGGTCCCTCCTTGGACATGTGCACCTCAGCTTATGCCAAAAGCATAAGTTGAGGGTGTCTAATGCAGTAAATAACCTTTTCATGGCCCTGACCCAACTTTGGTTATTGTGTACTTTGACTCATGGAAAGTGGGGTTGAAATAACAAAGAGAGAGAAAGAACAAAAGTAAAGTGACTCAAGAACCAGTTGAAAGAAAAGTGAAATAAAAAAATACAATAAATACTAGCAAGAACAAAAGAGAGTCACTTACACAAATGAAGAAAAAAGGGAAAAAAGCAAGGTGAAAGAATATGAGAAATTGGGGAAATAAAATGATAAAAAGTGGTATGTTTAGCCGATATGTCAAGGAGGGAAAAAAGTCACTAAAGTATACCTTAATATACCCTACCTGTCCCTGAGCCTATGTTTCAAGCTAAAAAAGTCCTATCGTGATCCTAAGAGTTGTATGGCGAACTTAAAGCAGTGAAAACAAGGGCAAGCTTATGGCAATATGTATGAATGAGTTGTGAATTTGCTCTGAGAGTGAGTGTTTAAAAGTAATCCTTAGACTCAAACTGAAATCATTGTGTAAAAAATGAGGATGTTGTTTTGAAGTGAGGACACTAGTGGCAATATAGGAAATATTAGCACCTCGGTGAGGAATTGAAGAGGATAGGTGTTAGTGCGTGGTGAGTCTGTGTCATGGTCTGATTCCACATAATTCAAGCCTAATAGTGATAACATGCATAAATATGATGAGACTGATCAGGATTGATAGCCAAATGATTGCGAAAGCTAAAACATGGATACTATTGTACAATGATTTTGTAGTTATTCATAGTGCGTCGCTTGAGGACAAACAATTACAAAGTTCATGACGGATGTCATAGCCACGACGGTCCGTCCTGCTTGTTTGTCATGATGATCAGAGAGTAGTCCCAGTACCAAAATTCCAAGAAGTTTAAGTGTTATGGAACGGAGACCCTCGACAGACCGTCGTGCTTGGAACGGTCCGTCATACCTGTTCGTTGAGGGTAATGAAGAAAGCATTAGAAGTATTTGTAAAGTATAGGATGACGGAGGCCATGACGGCCCGTCATGACCACGACAGCCCGTCACGAGGTATGTCGACTCGGACGCGTTTTGACAGATATTCAGAAACTAGAGTCCTTTTTTTATTAGGTTTTTGTTTTTTATAAATAGTTGGAAAAACCTCGTTTTTTGGGGTTAGACTCTTTGATGTTAGACTTTTTGTTAGTAGACTCTTTGTTATTAGACTTTTCGATTGTTAGACTTTTGGATAACCTTTAGTCCTCGATTAATTTCAATAATGTATACACTCTTTATGGAATTGATTGTTGGTGCGTTTGTTGATTAATCAAGTGAACTTCTGGATTTTATTTTTTCTCATTGAAGTAAGTGCATGAATTCTTATATTACATATATGAATATTGTGATTATGAATATGGATAACTAAACTCCATAACTAGTGTTGTGGTAACCATGGATGAATAATAAGGTAAAATCTCACTAAAATAACAATTCTAGAATAGTGTCTTGCATGTATTGATAATTCTTTCGTTTAGAATTCTTTTTAACGGATGGCCAACATTAGAACTCGCCTTAATGCTACTTGCCGGACAAAGGAGGTAGATAATAGTAAAAGAATTATCAACACAGATTTAGTGTATACTACATAATAGGCTATTATTGATTGGTACGAGGTAATAACTTAGTCAAATATCGAATAAAATGCTTAATATGAGGTAAAAGTAAGGGATGGTATAGCAACACACGTAGCCGTACCAAGGTGCGGAGTGAAATTTTCTAGATGCCGGACCAAGGATTTAGAAATACATAACTTATTACTTCGAATGCAAGATACAAGGAAAGAATTGTTATAGTTAGAATTATCAAGTTAGGAACCTTTGGGGAACACTTAAACCCTAGTTACTTTTATTAATTGATTAAACTCCAATATTTGATTCTGTTAGTTGTTTACTTTAATTTATTTAGTCTTTTTCATTCATTTTGAAATAACCCCCCCCCCCCTTTTATTGTTCTTTGTTTTCTAAGGAAATAATTGACTAAATAATAGTAAGAATAGATTTAAGTTAAGTCTGAACTATTTTCCTCGTGGGAACGATCCCAACCTCATTAGTTGGGTTCTTTACTTGATACGACCACTTTACTCCTTATTTGAGAAGTAAGTTTGAGCGTATCAGATACCAAGGGAGTAACAAATGACAAGTTATCACCCTGATCCAGTAAAGCATAAACATTTATTGAGAAGAATTTTAACATACTGTTTACCATATCCGGAGAACTCTCTTGTTCACCCCTAGAACGAAGAGCATAAAAGCAATTCTTTCTTGCATCAACATTAGAACCACTTGCTTGAGCTTTCCCACTGGTCTGGTCTTGCCCCTTTATATTAGGTCAATCTCTCACCTTGTGATGACTTTTTCCACACCCAAAGCAATTTTCCGTCCTAACTAGGCATTCACCCCCAATGATTTCTGCCGCACTTTCCACAAATAGGCTTCTTGCTTCATGAAATAGTACGTCTTCCCTTTTGAGACTTAGGGTTAGACACCCTATAATCACTAGACTTGGGAAATTTGGAAGGGATTCGTTTGAAGAACGACTTTTTGAATATAGGCTTATCTTAGATTTGCAACCTCCCCTTTGAAGAACCACTTTCAAACGAGTTGGCCCTCTTGGCCTTTCTATTCTTCCTCCTTAACCTATTTTATTCCAATTGTTGAGCATGAACCATTAGATTAAACATATTCATATTATCATGAAGCATAGTTGAACCACATTCTTCCACTAAGTCATCGGACACTCCCATAAGAAAATAACTCATCTTATCCCTTGGGTTAGACATCAAGGATGGAGCATACTCAGACAATTTAGTAACCTTCCAGGAATAACAAAATACACTCATACCTCCTTGGTGAAGGTTGATGAATTCTTCCACCTTAGCTTCCCTCAAATCTCTAGGAAAGAACCAATAAAGGAAATTTCTCATGAAAATCTCTGATATCACCAGACCACCTTTTAGTACCCTATTATCTCTCCATTGGGTATACCAAGTTTGCACCACATCTTTGAGTTGATAGGCGGACAAGTCGTCCTTTTCACCCGTAGTCACACCCATAGAAAATTGGATCTTCTAGACTTCATCTAGGAAATCTTTAGGGTCTTCATCCACCGTTTACCCAAAGAACATAGGAGGGTTTATTCTAGTAAAGTCTCTCAAACGAGATGCCATAGTGCTAGGATATTAAGCCATACGGGGTCCAACTTCCCGATTCACTTGAGATTTCATGGCTTGGACTTCAGAAGTGACGACATTATCTTGTGAAGTCATGGCTTGGGCCAAATATGTCTCCATTATTCATCGGTGGAGGAACAACTGGAACTTGATCACCCATAGCAACTTGCTTAAGTGGAGGGGCTTGATTGTCTTGTGGAGGAGCTTGGTTGTGATGAGGCCCCATATTATCAATCCCTTCCTCGGACCTTCATGCAGTGACCCTTCGAGTATTCATACCTATAACCACAAATAAGGCTTAGGTGAAAAGCACACATAAAGTAAAACTCTATAGGTACGACATAGGAACACAAAAACATGAGGATTATCTAAGCATCACATATTCTCTCATCCATAAGTGTGGCGTTTCAAAATTATGAATAAGAAACTACAAATACATGGTTTAGTGAGATAGCGATCCTAAGGACATTGAACTTCATGCTCATATACCAACTTTGTCGTATCCGGGGAGCCACCCTAAAAGTAACCAGTGTCATCATCCTCGGAGAGGACGAAGACTAACCTCTTCGCATTCGTCATTACATTTCATAGGTTAAATTAAATAGCAGAAAATTTAAAACTTTTTATATACATCTATCATATAAGTTTTATATAGACCTCTCACTTACGCATAATCTGTACATAGGGACTTTACAAAGACTCCTCGCATAAGAAGCAATACATGGGCTTCTACTTTTATTTCACTTACATAATATATAAAAATATTCTAATCGGAAACATCTCACATTTAAAACATCTAGATTGAGTAAAACATTTGGGCATAGCCCATACGTCATTACAACAAAACCCACATATAGGCCTAAACAATAATAGTCTTCGGATGAAAGAGAAAGAACTAAATTGTCTTTACGACTAAAACAATATCAATAGCTAGATAAGAATATCGTCTGCGTAAGGTGAGGACCTTCCAAACTTGGAGAATGAGACTCCATGTTATCTTCAAATGATACTTCTAGAAGTTCAACTGCTGGAACCTACATAATCGTATAAACATAGAAATATAGGTTACTACACCACTTGTACTAAGTATGGAAACATGCACATAATCCATTCTAAATCATGCAAAAGGGGACATTTGTTCAACACCAGTCTAAGTTACTTTGAAAAGCCTTATGCACAACTAAGAACACATATAAGCTAATAATCACATATTCCTTTAGACAAGATCATATAAAATACAAGACAAACATCATGAAGTATAACCAAGTGAACATATATCATAGCATATTTGTGTGCATAACCAAACAAACTCCAACATCATGACATAACGACAAAGCATACATAAGATGTTCATAACACTACAACATATATAAGACCCTTATTCATAACCCACCATCAAGTCTACAAGTTCAATGACCAAATAAAGCCCCATAACCTTACACAACAAAGTAAATCGAACAAAAAATCACAAGCAATGTCTAGACTCACATACCATAGTAATAAGAGTAATCATCATCATACATAGCAATATAGACCAATAACATGTTCATACATGAAACTAACATCATATAGGATCATCAACATGTAAAATCAACATATACATAACATTTACTTTAAAAGATATTAGAAAAAATTTATTGGACATCCCTCACGTCCAACTAGTCAATGTATAGGTAGAGTCCCATACCCTACCTAGACTAAGTCAAACGCCTTAAGTCCCCTTTGTTAGTGTTCACTCAATTACTTCATTTTAATTTCGGGAACACTTGCTTTAACCGACATAAACCATATGAGATAAATGTCGAATCTGGTGTCATAAAACCCTACACCGAAAGAAGGTGGACTACATGCCAAGATAGTACCAAAATATGAACATAGCATTCTAGGTGGGTCCACTAGCTAGTATTTCTATAAGGAAAACATAGTTCAAGAACTAGGAGATATACTTGGGATGCTCTTTATGCACATTTAATTGTAGTGTCAAATCTCATGAGTACAATAGTGATCTACCTTCCCACATTGGGAAGGGACATTCGTCACTACTAGTTCACTTGGTGCTAAGCTAGACGCCCTTTTTTGAAATGTCTTTAAGTCATCTTTTAACAATGTAACTTAGTTTAGGGAATAGAAGACTATCCCCTTGTATGTTCATAGTCATTATATCATTAGGAGTATCATGAGAATGTCCTTTCAATACAACCCTTATATGTGAGATCAACACATTATCATCATCATGTCATAATAAGGCACACAGGCTATTCATAACCAACCTTATATCATTTTATTTAAAACATAATCTCACATATTCACATGATAAAGACATTTCAATTCCATTATTATACCAACAACTACTCAATATAATCTTAATACACGCTTCAATTGAACTTCATCACCAAGTACAAGCAATCACAATGACGTAAAGGTTCCAGATCACAAAGTCTTACCAATTCTCCTTCAAAAGTAATCATCATTCGTCTTACCCTCAACCAATCAAATCTCATCCATCAATAGGTGTAATAACATAATTCAATAGTAAATAATACAATAACTAAGTCAATTGTATCAATACTAATCAATTCAACATGAGTTCATAACCTAGGATTAAGGAATTTGGGTCGATTCATGATTTATTCCACATACTAGGGTAATCTATCAAGATCAAGAATAATTGAACAACAATAGATCATAATAATAAAAATCAACCATAAACAATACAATTTGGCAGATCAAATTTGGATTAGAAAGAAACCCATATGAAATCATCTTTTTGAAAACCAATTTTTGAAGAGACCTTTGGGGAAAGGAATACCAAAGGTGAAAGGTTCACATACCTTGATATTATTTGAATATTAATGTTTAAAAGTAACCTTCTTTATGCCCTACAACTCTTAGAAATTTCCTTCAATGGAGACTTCTTTAGGAGAGAGAAAGTAGAGAGTTTAGAAATAGTGGGGTGTTAAGTTGAGTTTAGACTTAGGGTAGGTTATATAGTCTCTTAACAAACTTAATTAAACACCCTTTAACCTCTAATTAAACCCCTAACTAATTAACTAATATAATAAACCATCTTAGAACAAGACAGTGAAAATGCAGTGTGACCTACGAGACCCCGACCTACAGTCCGCAGGTCAGTCGATGACCTGGTCCCGCCACCATCCTGCACATCCGTAGTTAAGTTCAGAGATTTTGGCCATTTTAGGAAAATGTATTAAGTGTTGATCGACAGGGGAATCGACGCCCGGTGACCCAGGTGACGCCCCATCGTTTGGTAGGCGTAGGTACTGTTGCCTACACTGCCTCATTTGGCAGGTTTGAGTCAAATGCCAGTGTACTCTCCAAGGACCACCCTAGGTGTCCTTGGGGAGTCGTACCCAGATGTTTCGACCCTGAACATGCTCTAACACTATTTGGACACCTTTTCACCAATTTTCATCAATTTTTGACTCCTACAACCGTGAAATAGGCTAAGGCACACTAGCACCTCTTTCACTAGTCTCCGGACATCATTGACGTTTCTTGATGTATTCATTGTAAAACTTCCTACATGACAACATTAATTTTGACCTTAAAACACCATTATAAACCTTATACACTCATGTCAGGATCTAGATTAGGTCCTGTACTTTCGGAGTGTTACACCTGTGTCTTCCTTGGAAAAACCTTGATGAAATCTAAACCTTATGTTATCCACCATCTATAATCCTTTTTGAGATGTGATACAAGTAAACATCCAACATGGGCCAAAATCCTAAGTTGTGGGTTTGATAAGAAGGAAAATAAGAATTCAAGAAGTGCAAGAGAACTTTCACAAACCCATCGTATTTTCTGAGAAATGGAAGCCCTCCACAGGAAAAAAGAAGAAGAAAAACAAAGAGAAAAGAAAATAAAAGTCGTGAAATAAAAGAAAGAAATGAGAAATCCATGAAGAGAGATTAAAAATTACCAAGAAAAACTTGACTAAGGATTAAGAAAGGAAGATCGGGGATAGCTTAATTAACTCACATCTTGTTGGAGAAAAAGTCATTTAGCCCAAATGACAATACCTTTTCACTCATCCCCATTACAAACCTTAGAAAGACCTTTTTGATTTTAAGTTAACTGAACCAAAGGTAAGTTAGAAAATAAGAGCAAACCTATGGGTGAAAACATGCATTGTTTTCCTCTTTGTGAGTGTGAGCATTGCATCATATTCCTGATCATAAGTTGATAAATGTACATGCGTGAAAATGGACACATTCTTTGTGTGAGGGCATGTATATACTTTTGTTGAGCTTGAACTTGCACAAGTATAAAGTTTTGTGAGCTCGAGAATCTTTTGTAAAGGTCTGTGACAACTTGAATCTTTGAGTATACAATTGAACTATGCATGAATAATTTGATTTTTGTTATATATGCCGCATAGAAAAGTTCAACCTTATGTTACATCAAGTGATACCTAAAGGAAGTGGATCAAAAGGTGATGAAAACAAGAAGTCGCTGCTTTGGCGAAGAGTTTCGTGAAGAAGAGTTATTCCACCCAACATTACATCATGCATAGTTATGAAGGCAAGACACATAAGACAACGAACAAGAGAAAGGGCGAGTTTCCAATACGCTCGACGATTCACGACTAAAGACGCTGAATGGATCCACCAACACTAAATCTGATGTCTATAAATACTCAAATCTTTTATTATTAAGAGAATGAAACATTATACACTTAATATTTTATTTCAGAAGCTTTGTTCTTAAATTTCTCTCATGTTTGGAGAGGGTTTTGACAAAGCTTGAAGAAAGAAGCTCTTATTCCCATCTTGAAAGCGGTTCTTCTCCATTTTTATTTCTTTTATACTTTCAAGGTTTTATCTCATATACCCACTTGATTCCTTTATCATTTTAAGTATATTCGATTATTGATTGATGTGTGGGTAAAACCTCCCATTCTTGGGGTGTGATTTAGCAAATATGTGTTGACATCATTATTGGGTGTTTATTGCTGATAGGATTAAATGTATTTTAATGGTGATTTAACCTAGTGGTTGCACTTTAATCTAATAGGTTTGTAGTTGCATATGCCAAACCACCCATTTGTTTTGGCTTGCCCGAGAGTGAGGTCGCGAAAGCAAGACCACTAGATTCATGGCCTAAGGGGTGGGTCTATATGAGGTTCAGCCCAAGAGGGTGAACCCTAGTCTCATATCCATGAAACTCCTATCGAATGGTCATGGTGTGGGTAAGGCGTAGGTTGGTTAGTTTAGACGAGTATGTGTCCGGGAGGAACTCATTTGATGTGGGTAAGTTTCCCAAAATGGAACTTACTTTCACCTAAGCTTAGCGTAGTAACAATTGTCTTGCGAATATTCCTATCAAAAGCATGTATGCATTAGTTTGAGTCAACATATATTACGGTCAAACCCCAAGAACTCTCTCTCGTACTTATTTTCTCTTTTATTTTAACTTTTTTTACTACTTGTGACAACACCCCCCTTTCTTGATATTTGACACTTTGGTGTCTCAAATTAAATTATTTTTATGCTAATACTTGAAAATGTCTTGGGCTTTCAGTATTTAGAAAATAATTCTAAGTAGCTACAACTTTCACTACCACTCCCTTGAGACACGACCCTAATCCTTGGTTAGGTTACTTTACTAGCTTTAATTCGTAGACACTCAAACTATAGGTTAGTGTAGTTGATTACGAAATACAAAAATATGAAAATTTTGAAGCATCACACATCCCTTATAAAAAAACTTCTATGACTTAAGGTCTGAAATGAACCGACCCTTAGGCACTGTTGAACTGCTTTTCCACTCAAAGAAAGACTCATTTTGAAATTGAAAATTTATTGCTCCAGTCCTACAATAAACTGAGGCATAACATGCATGAAGCTAATCCATACCAAGAACGACATCAAAATCTACTAGGTCTAACTCAATTAAATCAGTCACATAGGTACCATTGTGATTGACGGAAAATGGGACAATCATGATAGACTCTTTCTGCTAGAATTGACTCACCAAATGGTGAAGAAACATTGAATGGTTCACTAAGTTGATCAAGAATAATATCAATTAATATATAAACATATGGAGTTACAAAATATAAACCCACTCCTGGGTCTAGCAATACATAAATTTTAAAGTCAAAGATATGAATCAGACGTGTGACAACATCTGGCGAATCCTCTTGCTCTTGGCGATTATTGAGAGCATACAAATGGTTTGTTCCTCTGCCTGTACTGAAAGTAGCTCCCCTAGGTGCATCCATGTCTTGTGGAGCAAGTGATGAAGACTAGGCTCTATTGCCCTGTTTAGCATTACTCTGCCCGTTCTTAGGACACACTCTTATAAAATGATCATCTAACCACACTTGAAACAACTAGTGGAATAATCACGACACACCATGTGTGGCTCCTACAGAACTTAGAACACGCTGGAGTCTTCGTATCCCTTTTGTGCTTTATTACCTTGATAATGCGCAGGTCTAGCTCTGATTTTCTGAGAACTTTGAATATTATACACACATTGGTTCCTTGGTGTAGGTGCACTAGCAGATGATGAAACATGTCCTTTCTTTTTCTTTAGGAAGAAGACCAGTTCAAATTATTACTTGGTTACACAGGCTCATTTTATCCCTCTTATTTTTGAACTCTTCTCTATCCCTCAACTTTTCCTCCTAAACTTATTGCACAGGGGTCATCAATCTTGCTATGCTCATGTGATTTATTAGCCTGTCAACCTTACTTTCCTTACTTGAAAGAAGAGACAACCCAACTATAAAAAAGTTCATTCTACTCCCCATGTCAACAACCATATCTCAGCTTCTCTTAGATAACGAGGGAAAGAAATCCCCAAAAAGGCCTCCTAAAACAAATCCCAACTCAAAATCTATTACGCGTAAGCAAGAGTTAGAAAGAAAGATTTTAGAGATAAACTCTAACGCACGAAGTGAGTATGAAAGAATTGCAGAATTTGTAAAAAATTGCAGCTTCCTAATTATAGATGTGGCGTGCTCCACACCGATAATTAAGACTCTACAGACACTGCTTCATAGAATCCCAAGGACTCTCAAAACCTTGCTATGATACAAGGTTTTTCACGCCTCGAGCCTATACCCTAGACGGGACGGGCACTCGGTGGCCATAGTTGTCCTGGAGTGGGCCCTTAGCCTAGCTTGCTTAACTCAACAGAATACAAAATAGCACTTATAATGATCAATGAACTTAATTTAACGTAATATTAAAATAACTAGGAATGTTTTAAAAATTTAAACGTTCAACATGGCCAAAATGGTAACCCAAGTTTTTAACATAAGAATGATAATTCAAATACTATTGAACTTCTAACTGTCTATGAAGCCTTTAACATGACTAAGATGGATGTAGGCACAGACCCCACAACATCCTCCCGAACTACCTACAATGAAATGAAAGAGGTCCTCCGGAATGCAAGGAGGCTCACTGAATGACTCTGGAGTTCTCAACTGGGTCAATGGTGCGCTGGGTGTCGATCCTCGTTACCTGCGTCTGCCTCATAATATGATCTAGGCAAACTGGCATCAGTACATTGAATATACGAGTATGTGAGTATAAATGCTAAACAATACAACATAGATTTGATAGGAGAACCTAATGAACCTGACTCAACTCAATACAACATAGGCTTGATAGGAGAACCTGAAGAACTTGACTCAACTTAACTCTACAATTCTAAACTCATTTTAGTATAAAAAAATTTAAAACAAGTGCAATATAAAGAAAGTTGTATAACATGATGTCAATTATGTATAATTCAAAGATATAATATAACTCTGAGATGTATGTAAAAATACAGTTGACTGGGCATATAAAGTGCATTTATCTTTTATGGAGTTTCTTTAATCAAAAACCATGATTTACAAGTTGTTGTGATTAAACAATATTTTGCCTCACGCTCCAAGGTCGTCCTATACCTTCCCATTTGTATAGCACTGAACTACCAAGTGGATGCACTAGTCTGTCCTAAAAGGCACTAAGGAATTATATAAAAAAGTATGAGCCTTTTATTCCCATGGTGGCTACATGATATATGGGGCTGGGATTTATGTGAACTCTCCCCCATATCGATGCTCAATATTACTCTAAGAATTATTATTGTATTAGCTCTTATGTTTTTAAGACATGCTTACTTTTGTGGGTTGAGATTAGTGCTCAAAACATAGGTAAAGGCTACCTTGGAAATCTCAGTTTCCCTGCTTGCTTCATTTAGAAATCTATTACTCTTTTATGAAAAACAAGCCAAAAGGCTCTTTGGAATTCTGAGTTCCGTTCTTATTATATGTGAAAACATTTTCTACTTCTTTGGCAATACTTAGCTCCCATATACTGCTTTGAAAAAAAACATCACTTTACTCTAAACTAAACTCAAACGTAAGTCTTAAATTGAAGTTAAAACGTTTGTACAAAGCTTATGAAACATTAAATTAACTTATCCTCCTTATCTTTACTCTTTACTCAAGTAGATATTTAAGTATTAAAACAAAGTGAAAAGAATTTGTGAAAGGCTTCTTGAAAAGACTCTAAGAACTTGCTAGACTTGACTCTTGACTTCTTTTGAATTTGAAGATACAGATTCAAGGATTAAGATTTGTGTTTGGAAGGATCTCATGTCGTTTAGGAATATTTTATATAAATATACATGAGAAAAGACCAAAAATTGAGATTTGAAGGTGGGTCCATGAGCGGAGGCATATTCAAATTTTGATTCCAAAATGGTCTTTTGAGGAAGAACACCTTGTGTCAACTCCGTGACAGAGAAGAATTTTCAATTCTGGGAAAAGGTAAAGCCACGCGCTCCTATGTCCAAATTTCGCCAATCAAAATTTCTTCTCTGTTTCTCTTCCCAATTCACCCAGGCTCAGTTCTTCTCTTAAATTACTTTTAGATACATATTTCAAACAAGTGTACCTAAGAACCTACCACCGAAGCTACCTAAGAACGCGACGTAACGAATTTAAAGCTTCCCCATTAAGGCTAATTCGATAAGAACACATGAATTACAGAATTGGTATCAAGATATCAATATTCTAATGCTTTTTGGACGAATAAAAACTTAAATTAACATGTTAGCACGTGGAAAAATGATCCCAATGTTATGAGAGCCTCAAATACCTAATAGGAATAATTCCTTGGCGAAAATCCCAATCATCTTGATGAATATGCCCTTTTCTTTCTTCTTCTGTTCTCTTCTACTTTCTCCTTAGCCTAGCGTGAAATTCCAAATTCTAAATCTGATTAAGTTCATACTTGACCCCTATTGAATTCCTAAAAATGGATTAAAATAATAGAATAGAGAAAAGACTAAAATACCCTTTAAAATACCATAGTTGGATATTTCCTTAATCAAACAATCCATATTTCAAAGGGTGTAACTCACTCATACAAACTTGAAATTACGCAACTTGGTGGCATTGAAAAGATCATTCCACGAGTTCTACAACTATATCTAGAAATACCTCTAACTTAACTTGAGCTAGAAGTTATGGTTGTTTTAAAATGACCAAGAACTCACTTTTAACTTACTTAGAATTTTCTAGATTTCCTTGCTCTTTCCAAAATTAACTATTTAAAGATTTTACACTTCCTTCTAGTTCTTTATAGTTGCGAGATGTCAAAATATCTGCCCTTGGGGACATTTTTCCTCTATTGAGGTTATTCTTAAAAACTAAAACATAGGTCACATAATTGAAGGGTGTGTTTGTTAACATAGTCTAGCATCCTAGTCACAACTCAAAAGCAGGCACATCCCTAGAATACATGCTTGAAGCTTCACTAACATAGAACTTTTCAAACAATAAAAGAGAAACTACTCACATGAAACACTACATATATGCATCATGTACGAGTAAAGCAAGACCCTGATTGAATAACTATTCGAACAACATGAAATATCAATGACCAACTTAAATTGCTAATTTTGACAAGGATTGTGATTCTCTTTCTGAATAGCAGAGATATATGTTTGAAATATCCCAAGTTACATAGAGTAATATAGATAAAAGAAAAAGAAAAAGTTTAAAATCCAAACACAGGAAGGACCACATAATATCCAATGAACATGAAGAATGGATATAGGAAAAAAGGTGTAAGATAAACCATATCGAACCATGTTTCTGTGAAGCTATACTCAAATCTCCTCACATAAACAAAGCGGTATATGCACATTATATCTAGACAATTCCCAAAATAAATTTCACAATCTACAAAAGTAGTTGTTTGGAAATGTTTTACTTCATTAAAAGGCACAAAATATCCTAAGCCTTTTTATAATATCACTATAATAACTTATTTTATACAAGTTGAACATAATAATGAGAAATTATCCCATTTCATCCAAACAAAATTAGACGATAAAAAAACCTCATCTCAGCCATGGAATTCCTAAATAATTGAATGCAACAAAACATCACCAACAACAAATCATAATTGCGTCATGAATTTTTTTCCCAACATTGCTTCCTATGAAAATTTTGTATTAGAAGTCATGATCAAAATAATGGTATTGAATCAGATTCACCACCTATATATAGTAAATCCTTGAACAACCAAAGTTAAAAAGGGATGTGGGTGGGGGTAAACTCTATAGCTTTATTTGAATGAATTCACAATGAGCATGAGCACCACCATTCAGTCGACCTGTATTTGCAATTGACTATTTCTTTTCTCTCATGACATTTAAAAGTAATTGAAAGTAATGAATAATGAAAAGGAGCAATACTTACCTGACATATGAAAATCAAATTTATAACTGACTATACACAAGGTTAGAATGTGGGTGTTCATATTGATACAACAAACCACATGCAACTTTGGATTGATTAAGTCATCAACTCTGGTATAAAAAATAACACTTGATAGAAACAACTCTTGAGATCCTAACTCAACCTTTCAAAGCTTTCCCAATATAACTTGACATAACATGATATGTTTTTAATCATTTTCATCTATCTGACACATTTTTTCACTACACACACAACCAATAACAACTATCAAAAGAGGACAGACAAGTTAGGAAAGAAAAAGAGGGAAAGTAAGAAAAACAAAGTGGTGAAGGAAGTAGGCAGTTCATCTAGGAACGTGATAGATCGGTGTGTTGTCTATGCGCCTACTAAATTGTTTCAACCGAAGTGGCCTAGGAAAGCTTTCAATAGTTTTCCTCCTTTCTCCAATGACCCTATCCTACGGCACTTTGATGGAAGCAATTCAGTAGGCGCAGAGACAACAGACTAATCTATCACATTCCTAAATGAACTGATTACTTCCCTCACCACTTTGTTTTCATGACTTTCCTTCTTCCTCTTTCCTAACTAGTCTTTCTCCTTTTGGTACTTTTTATTGGTTGTGTGTGCACTGAAAAGATGTGCGAGATAGATGAAAATAATAAAAAGCATATCATGTTATGTCGAGTTATATTGGGAAAACTCAAGAAGGTTGAATTAGGATCTCAACAACTATTTCCGTCAAGTGTGAATTTTAATACTGCATGTGGTATGGTGTAGTAATATGAACATCCACATTCTACCATTGTTTATAGTTAGTTATAAATATGATTTCACATGTCAGGTTAGTATTGCTCATTTCCGTTATTCATTCCTTTCAATTACTTTTAAAAGTCATGAGAGAAACGGAACAATCAAGTGCAAATAAAGGTCGATTGATTGGTGGTGCTCATGCTCATAGCACATTGATTCTAATAAATCTACAGAGTTCACACACACCCTACCAAAAAACTATAGTTCCAAATTTGAATAGCTCCTATCAGGCAAGTTTGGATTTTCCCTTTTTAACTTTGGTTATTCAAGGATATACTATATACAGGTGGTGAATATGGTTTCAAGATCATTATTTTGATCTTAACTTGTAATACAAATTGTTCACCAGAAGGCAAAGTAGGGAAATAAATTTTTATGACACAGAGTTCCTCTTAATTATTCGTTTCTCAAGTTTAATACTAACTTTTAATCAACTTTTACCTCATTTTTGTCAAGATTTTGTGAACCTTCAATGAAGACTTTAGGGTGAAATCCTTACCATCAACATCAATCAACGCGATGGGCAGCTTCATTCCCACTTTCCAAATTGATTACAATCATTTAATGAAAATCAAAAATCAAATTACACCCTTCCATTTTCCATTTCAATCATAGCCTCACCACTCACATAATATGAATCCAACACATCCGTGGCATTTTTCTTAAAATCCATCCACGATCCATCCTTAATAACCATAAACCTCACCCACATCCCACTATACTTCAAATTCAGGTTGTTTTGAACCAACAATTGAGAATGATCAATCGACTTGTTCACGTAGTCAACTAGTTCCTTGGCATAGGAACGTCAACCCTCACTTTCATATCATAGAAACCATCATCGCCACTTCCCTGATGTCTTCGAGACAATAACTATCTCCACCTTTTTACCATTGAAAATAGCTTAAATGAATCAGCTTCTCATCGGCGAACACGAACCGATTAATGCTATCGACATCCCTTTAAATTCCATTGAGCGATACAAACTAAAGGAGGGGAAGGAAACTAGAAGGAAGAATAGGAAGTTGATACAAATGAGATAAAGAAGAAAAAGAAGGCACATTGTACAAACAAATTCACTAATAGTAAAAAAAACCAAAAAAATTAAGTGATTTTGGAGAAGACAAATAAAAGAAAATGATCATCTTAATCTTATTTTAACTTCACTTCATTTGTAACTGTTTGTTTTTGTATTGGGAGAATATTTGGATAACTTAAAAATTATTTACCTGAAAAATGTGATTTTTGACCAGACTAGATTTGTAATTAATGATTTTATGATTAAATTTCTAATTGTATTTTATATTTGACCATCTTTTCACGTAATATTTTTTTTATAATTACCAAGTCTTTAAGGACAAATTTATTAAAGAAATTTCAAAAAATTAATAATTTAATTTTTTGTTAATGAGTCAAAACTTGTTTCAATTTTTTTTTTTTTTTTGAATTTTTGAAAAAGGAATAAGAACAAGAATCATTGAGAGGCGGACCCACATGCTCATGTGAGGGCATGAACACCTATTAACTTTTGGGAAAATTATGTATATATGTTATGTCGTAATTTTACTATCTTTAGAAAAATCACTTTTTGAACATAACTAGAGTAGTTAGAATTATTTTTTGAATCATTTTAAATAATAATTTGAACTACATTGATTAATTTAAGACTGAAACTATTTTAATTAATTCAAAAAAAGTTTTGACTGAAGATATTAAATAAAAGTACGAGAGTTGATAAAAAAAGAGTTAAAATGTACAAACATAAAAGAACATCGTTCATCTTTTGGAAAATTCAATTAAGTAAACCCTAAAGCTAATAAGCAAATAAATTAGTAAGGGTAAGATGAATTAATAAATTCAAATAAAGAGAGTGAGGATGGAAGATTTGGGCCTTTCTGATCTTGGTCTTTAGCCGCATTTCTCTGTCCTACACTATTGTAAAAGTTGCCCAAAAATCAGATGGGCTTTGACCCAACTTCTAAAATGAGCTGCCTAAATTTCTTGGGGCTTTTTGGCCCATTTCTGATTTTTGTATAAAGACCATATATATCCCTATATCATTATATATATAACTATGTTTTTGAACTCTCGAGACTTGTATTTTCCTCTTCAACATGTGTATCCGCAGTTTGGATCTATATTTTAGCACGTCGACAATATATCAGTGTATAAATGTTTTTTATAGAATGTATACAACCCATTCCTCGGGCTTTTGAACTAATTTACAGTATCATGTTGGATCTCTAGAACCTGAAATATGTTTCAAATATATGGGCGGGGGGGGGGAATGACTCGATGAAGAAAATTCAAAAGGAGGAGTCAAAGAGACTTGAGGACAGTATTCATGCATAAAAATAGAAAGGTGATGAAGATAAGTAAATGAGAAAATTCTTTAATAAACTAGGTGATAAGATTTGAGGATAATCATTTCAACAATTTTCCTTTCACCATAATTTAGCTAACAAACACATTACTTTCAAAGAGCTACAGTATTGACGTTTTCGAATTAATCATAAGGCAAGTAAAATTATAACTTGAAGTCAACAAAAACTAAAAAAATTTAATGACAGATATATACTACCATAATGAATAAAGAAAGTCAATCAAAGAATATCTTATGACGACCGATGATGACATAAAGACCATTTCAAACACAATTAACACTTAATAAATATGTAGTAATTAACAAAGGAATAACACATATTAGTAGCTTTGGAAATCGTCACAAATTGATTTCAATATTTGAACACAGTGAGCACCAATATGACAACTAAAGAATTAGATTTAAAGCAACATCCCGAAAGGATAAATTGAGTTGCCTATCCCGAATGAGAAAATCATATTATCAATCATCAATAATACAACATACAACCGATGGATATAAGTCGAGATGCGACATTCCATGCCAAAAAAATATCATGATAAACTTAAGACAACAAGACAAACTAAGAAAAGAACCTAACTACCATAGAAAACTATCATTCTCTAATAAGATTTCAATACTGAAAGCATTTAAGTCAAGCCTATAGAGAAGACTTGAAAACCAAGGACGGACTAAAGTAAATAAAGAATTTCGAAAAAAACAGGTCACCACAAGGCTAGATAATCAATACTATATGAGTAGCAATTTCTAAAATTCAATATCTACACATTCTAGTCATGCTCGGGAACAAAAGGCTAATAGCTAAATGATAACGAGAAATCCATTTCCTACTGGGAACTAATGAGTAAACAAAATAAAGACAGGTAAATAATCTCGTACTAAAAGTAGAAGATTAGAAAACCAACAAAGGAGGTATCAAATCGAATCATTTATACCAAACAAAAAATTCTGGTCAAAATAGTAAAGAAAATAAATAAGATCAAGAAGTATACCTTTTTCAGAGCAACAAGTGAGGAGACGAGCTTGAAAGTAGTGATATTCACACCTCAATTCAAAAATGAACAACAAACAAAGATTCTCCAGGCAGAATCTATGCGACGAACTTCTTGGAATCTAAGATTAGAGAATCATTTAAAAATTTCAAGTGTAAAACAATTATCTCTTCAAATCTAAACTCAAAAGCCATCAAATCCAATTTTGAAACCTTTGTCTTTATCACTGAGGGTAGAGGGCTATTTATAGGGAAGAAGGGGTAATTTAGGGGGAAATCCGTTGGAGAAATTTTTAACTTCTTTATCCTTTTCCAAGAACAACAGTGAATGAGATTTGAAGATCTCTTAAAAAAGGGGAAAAGGGATGAACGATTTGATCGATTAGGTTGCTAGGGTTATGCGTTCTTCAAGATAGTTGGATGAGGGTACTGGTTTCTTCGCATGTCATTTTCAAGGCTCGCAACGCGATTGCCTGGTTAGATTTGACTGTCGCGTGAAGAAGAAGAAGACGCAGGGGTTGCGTGTTGGTAATATGCGCAACTGCTGGTTGTTGTTGTACTACAATGGGTGAGGAAAGGGTAATCTGGAAATTCAAATAGGGACAAGAATATGTTAGATTGGGCTGCTGGAAATTTGTAAAAAGGCCCAAAATTATGGTCTCAAAATTGAGTCAAGGTGGGAGTTGAAATGGGCTTGAATTATAAAGGAAATAACCATTTGAATATCAATTATAGCCAATTGGGATTAAGAAATCAAGCCAATATGAATTTAAGTAATAAATTGGCTAAAATATAAATAAAATGAAATAATAAAATCAACTAACGAGCTTCTTAATCTTAATAAAAATAAAATAAATAACTCGATTATAACCTAATAACTAAAAATTATAACTATAGCTTACAATAAATTAATAAAATATTTAATTAAACTGTAAAAATCTGTTGTGATGATTTTCAAAATTTATAATACAATATTATTGTAAAAATATACATATTTATTATTTAAAACGACAAGATTACTTCTAAAATAACTTGAAAGTATTTTTTTAATTTCATAAACTTATTAATTCAAAGTTAAACCATTACTAAAAAAATATTTAAAACATAAAATATTTTGAGATAATTTTTTAATATACAGTAGAATACATTATTTATGTACATAATTATATTCAACATATATATTATTTAAAAATCACAAAAAAGTGACAAAACATTCAAACTATATACATATTTTTTGGAATTTTGAAAAAAACTAATTATTTTAAATCATTTGAAATCGAAGAAGCTCGATGATTAATTTATAATGTGGATGTCCAAAATTGGGTGTCAACAGTTGTACCTCATTTGACTTGGGTTGATGAAAAAAAGTTGAGCAAATGAAATTTGACGAATTAAATTTTGATGGAGCACATATAAATCTTTAGGAAAGGGATTTTTGTAAGGACTTTAAGAGTTATGGGCAGACCTCAGTATCAGGTTTCCTACATATCTTGGGCTATATGATAAATAAGGCCACTAGTAGATTGACATGTTTCAGTTAGAGAATGATTATCAAAGGGTTAAAAAGTTATCTCGATATCAAATTATGAAGATATCAAATTACTCGAAAATAATATTTAAGAGAAAATTTCAAAATATAACCAGTTTTAAACTTTGAGTGTGCCTACATATCCTTAATCCTTAGGAATTACGCTTTTTAAAGTTTTACTTGATCTGTTGAAAAGGAAATCTATTATGCTAAATAACCTTTAGTTCTTGAAGAGTAACAGGAAAGTCGAGTATGAAAATGAGGCTAGCAATATCTTAGCCCATGAATGTGGCACGCTTAACAGCCATAAGTAAGAACTTACACGGACATAATTTCCGAAGCTCGTGATGTTTTACCACTCAAATTGAAAATTGATTTCGGTGATCAAAGAAACATTTTGGAATGTAAACATAAATCTATAAACCTAAAGAAAAACCCGCATACCTTTTGGTTGGGGTGTGATATTATTGTGGTGAACGTAGCTCCTCAGATCGCATACTAAGAGTTTGATCCTCCTCTTTGGACAATATCCCAATTCTCTTCTAAGAAAATGTTTCACATTGTGTTGCATCGTTTTTAATGTTGTCCGCACCTTTTGTTTGATTTGAGTAATCATCCTCTCGGATGCTCTCAACAACGATTGAGATAAAACTTATTAAGTGTAAAATGTAATTCAAATGGAGAGATAGCGTGATTTACCATATTGGAACTTAATTGTTCTCCCTGACTATTTTATGTCAACTTCTTTCAGTTTGACATAAAGGAAATAAAGCATGTATCTCATAATTGCGACTTCACTATTCATTGTTCTCTTCTTTTAATATTGAAGTATTAAAACCGACTAATGTAACATATTGATGGATCTCTTGATGGTTTGAATATGATGTCCCTCTCGCGTAGTTTGATATGCAATGTACCTTTTGACAATTTGAATATGCAATGGCCCTCTTTGAGGTTTGAATATGCAATTTCCTTCTTGGAAATTTCAATATGTTGTCCCTCTTAGCTGCCTGAATATGATGGCTTTCTCGACAGATTTGAATACAAATGCCCCTCTTGGCATTTTTATATGCAATGGACCTTTTGGCAATTTAAATATGAATGGCCCTCTCTGCAGTTTGAATATGGATGAACCTTTTGGCGGTTTGAATATGGTGGCCCTCTCGGTGATTTGAATATGAAGTGCCGTCTTGGCAGTTTGAATATGACTTTCCCTCTTGGCAATTTGAATATGATATTCAGTAATGAATATATTAAATGTCCCTCATTGAAGTTTGTGTATCCAATGACTCTCTTGTTAATTCAGATATAATTGGTTCTCTCGGCAGTTTGAATATGAATGACCTTCTTGGTGTTTGAATATGATGGCCCTCTAAGCAATTAAAATATGCAATGGCCCTCTTGACATTTTGAATATGTTGGCCCTCTTGGTAATTTGAATGTGAATGACCCTCTTGGCAATTAAAATATGCACTGACCCTTTTGGCATTTTAAATATGCAAAGACTTTGACTATTAATGTCGTGCTTCCTCAATATTTGATACGATGGTAGGTACCTTTGGTCATAGCATCATTTTTATTGGTATCTCGAAACCTTAAGCAATAGATATTGTTATTTGATTTGACGATATAATATTGTTGCCAAATGCCTCTTTGGTCAAGGAGAGATGGTACACTCACTATCTGATATTTTTTTATATGTTCTCTTCAAATGGTCTGTTGATAATTATTGGATATTTGATGATCTTTTTATGCCCTGCATCCACAAAACAAAAGTTAGTTTTGGACCACTGATCTTAGTTAATATCTTCAAGTCACCTTACTCCTTGTCTTGTTATCTTCCGAAGTTGTTTGATCCTACGAATCGTTGTAGACAAAATACAAGATCATATTTAGATTAAAATATTTGCTAGATATGAAATTTTGAAAAATAGTTTGCAAAGTTCTATACCATTTAACTATCACGATATGCATGACATGAACCCTTGATGTTGACTTTCATGTTCCAAGAACCCTTGATGGAATTTTTGAGGTTCTTCTCAAAAAATCTGTCCTAGTTAGATGTTTAGAACAATTCTAATGGTGGTCACAGAATTCATTATATTTTGCACAAAAAAAAAAATTAGGCTTTCTCAAAATTATGTCCCAATTGCACATTTTCTTATGATATTTGACCCTTGTTTGTAGGAAATAACTCTTCTAGTAGAATTTTTGAGATCCTCTCAAAAATGTTATCCCAATTTCCACTATGAAGAGAAATGGAAATCTTATTGGGAATATAACCAAACTGTTGTGGCTCCTACGTATCCCATTGAGGAAGGAATCATGACAAACGTAGTTCCTCTCTCGGTGATTAAAAAATTAAATATTTTGATAAGGAAACGACCGAGGTCGAAATAGATTGCCGACGTATCTCATTCTTGAGAATTCAAGTCAGACATAGTTCGTTACAAAGAAAATGTTTCAGAACACAATGTGACAAATGATTACGAGCAAACTGCAATTACAAGGAAGTAATGCAAAGAAGTATCATCCTTCAAATTCAGTCTGAATTGTATGTGAGAAATGTGATTTTTTACAAGACTAGATTAGTAATTAATGATTTTATGATTAAAATTCTAATTGTATTTTATATTTGACCATCTTTTCACGTACTTTTTTTTTTTTATAATAACCAAGTCTTAAGGACAAATTTATTAAAGAAATTTCAAAAAATTAATATTTTAATTTGTATTAATGAGCCAAAAGTTGTTACAATGTTTTTAATATTTTTTAAAAAGTACTAAGAACAAGAATCGTTGAGAGGCGGACCCACATGCTCATGTGAGGGCATGAACACTTGCTAACTTTGGGGAAAACTATGTATATATGTTATGCCGTAACTTTACTATCCTTAGAAAAATAACTTTTTTCAATGTTACACGTATAATTCGATTTGAGAGAGATACTTAGAAAGGAGCCGCCGCTTAATTTTTAAAAAAATCAAGAAAACATAATTTAAAAAAGACTCCAACAGATTAAGTCTTATATATCTAGAAAATGAGTAAGAGGCTTTTATTTACTCTTCAAAAAGGTTTTTAAGGCATTTAAAATATCTTCTAACTTGCGGATGTCCTACGACACAGATTAAATATTTTGACAATTTTTAGAAAAATAACATAACTTCAGAAAATATATAAACAACAAACAATTTTTAATTTTTGAGAAAAGAGGACATTAATTGAAATAATTGAATTAAATTGCAAATGATTAAGACTTGAAGAAAACTAGATTAATTAGATTAATTTTTTTAATCATTTTAAACAATAATTTGAACTAAATTAGTTAATTTAAGCCTGAAACTATTTTAATAATTAATTAGAAAAAAGTTTTGACTAAAGTTGTTAAATAGAAGTATGAGAGTTGACAAAAAAAAGAGTTAAAGTGTACCAACATAAAAGAACATCGTTCATCTTTTGGGAAATTAAATTAACTAAACCCTAAAATTAATTAGCAAATAAACTAGTAAGCGTAAGATGAATTAATACATTCAAATAAAGAGAGTGACGGAGGAAGATTTGGGCCTTTCTGATCTTGGGCTTTAGCCCCGTTTCTCATTCCTACACTATTGTAAAGATTGCCCAAAAATCAGATTGCTTTGACCCAACTTCTAGAACAAGCTGCTTAAATTTCTTGTGCTTTTTGGCCCATTACTTATTTTTGTATACACACCATATTTTCCATATATCAGTGTATATAACTCCATTTTTAAACTCCCGAGACTTGTATTTTCCTCTTCAACATGTTTATCCGCAATTTGGATCTTTATTTTAGCACCTCGATATGTATATCCGTGTATAAATGTTGTTTACATCATGTATACAACCCATTCCTTAGGCTTTTGAACTAATTATCAGTAGCCTGTTGGATCTCTCAAACCTGAAACATGTTCCGAATATATAGGGGGGATGACCAAATGAAGAAAATTCTAAAGGAGGAGTTCAAGAGGCTTGAGGAGAGTATTCATGCATAAAAATACAAAGGAGCTGAGGATAAGTAAATAAACAAATTCTTTAATAAACTAGGTGATAAGATTTAAGGAAAATCATTTCAAAATTTGCCTTTCACCATAATTTAACCGAAAAACACATTACTATCAGAGAGCTACAGTTTTAACATTTTTGAATTAATCATAAGGCAAATAAAATTACAACTTTAAGCCAAAAAGAACTAAGAAAATTTCATGACAGATATATATTTCCATAATGAATAAAGAAATTCAATCAAATGATATCTTCATGACGCCCAATGATGACATAAGGACCATTTAAAAAATAATTAACACTTAATAAATATGCAGTAATTAACAGAGGAATAAAACAGATTAGTAGCTTTAGAAATCAGCACACTTTGAATTCAATATTTAAACACATTGAGCATCAAAATGAAACTAAAGAATTAGTTTTAAATAAATATCCCTAAAGGTTAAATTGTGATAAAGAAGTATACCTTTTTCAGAGTGGGGCGACAAGCTTGAAAATTGTGATATCCACACCTCAATTCAAAAACGAACAACAAACAAAGATCCCCCAGGCAGAATCTAAGCAACGAACTTCTTGAAATCTAAGATTAGAGAATCGTTTTAAAATTTCAAGTGTGAAACAATTATCTCTTCAAAACTAAACTCAAAATCCGTCAAATCCAATTTCAAAAACTTTGTCTTTATCACTGAGGGTAGAGGGCTATTTATAGGGGAAAAGGGGTGATTTAGGGGGAAATCCGTTAGAGAAACTTCAAATTTCTTTCTCTCTTACAAAGGACACCAGTGAGAGATTTGAAGATCTCTTAAAAAGGGGGAAAAGGGAAGAACGATCTGATCGATTAGGTTGGTAGGGTTATGGGTTCTTCAAGGTAGTTAGATGAGGGTACTGATTTCTTCCGTGTGATTTTTTGGGTTTGCAAAGCGATTGGCTCATTGTATTTGGCTGTCGTGTGAAGTAGAAGAAGAGGCAGGGGTTGTGTACTGGTATTATACGCAACTTCTGATTGTTATTGTACTGGAATGAGTTTGTCCACGTAATCAGGAAATCCAAATAGGGACAAGAATATGTTAGTTTGGGCTGCTAGAAATTGTTAAAAAGGCCCAAAATTTTGGTCTCAATATTGATGTAAGGTGGGGGACGAAACAGGGCTTGAATTATAAAGAAAAATGACCATTTGAATATCAATTATAGCTAATTAGGATTAAGAAATAAAGCCAATATGAATATAAGTAATAAATTGGCTAAAATATAAATAAAATGAATTAATAAAATCAACTAATTAGCTTCTTAATCTTAATAAAAAGATAATAAATAACTCTATTATAAACTAATCACTCAAAATTATGAGTAAAGCTTACAATAAATTAATAAAATAGTTAATTAAACTGTTGAATCTCTTGTGGTGATTTTAAAAAATTTATAATACAATAATATTGTAAAAATATACATATTTATTATTTAAAAATGACAAAATTACTTTAAAAATAACTTGAAAGTATTTTGAATTTCATAAACTTATTAATTCAAAATTAAATCTTTACTAAAAAAATATTTAAAATATAAAATATTTTGAGATATTTTTTGAATATTCATAAGAGTACATTAATTATGTACATAATTATATGAAATATATATATTATTTAAAAATCACAAACAAAACATTCAAACTACATATATTTTTTTAATTTTGAAAAAAACTAATTATTTTAAATCGTTTGAAATCGATGAAGCTCGATGATTAATTTATAATGTGGATGTCCAAAATTGGGTGTCAACAGTTGTACCTCATTTGACTTGGATTGATGAAAGAAATTTGAGAAAATGAAATTTGACGAATCAAATTTTGATAGATCACATCTTCATCTTTAGGTAAGGGATTTGTGTAAGGACTTTAGGAGTTATGGCAAAACCTCGGTATCAGGTCCCCTACATATCTCGGGCTATATGAGAATTAAGGCCACTTGTAGTTTAACACGTTTTGGTTAAAGCATGATTATCGAAGGGTTCAAAAGTTAACTCGATATCAAATTATGAAGATATTAAATCACTCGGAAATAAGAATTAAGAGAAAATTTCAAAATATATTCGAGTTTTCAATATTGAGCCTGCCTACATATCGTTAAACCTTAGAAATTGGGCTTTTTATAGTTTGACTTGACCGGTTGAAAAGTAAATCTATTATGCTAAATGACATTCAGTTTTTGAAAAGTGGCAGGTAAGTCGAGTATGAAAAAGAGGTTTTTCAATATCTTATCCATGAATGTGGCACTCTTAACACCCATAAGTAAGTACTTACACGGACATAATTTCCAAATCTCTCGATGTATTATCACTCGGATTGAAAAGTTGCTTTTGGTGAACAAAGAAATATTTCTGGATGTAAAACTGAAATCTATAAACCTAAATAAAAAGCCACATACCTTCTGATTTGGGTGTGATATGATTGTGATAAACGTAGTTCCTTAGATCGCGTCCTAAGAGTTTGACAGTCCTCTTTGGACTATGTCCCATTTCTCTTCTAAGAAAAAGTTTCACATTGTGTTGCATCATTTTTATGTTGTCCGCACCTGTGGTTTTTATTTGAGTATTCATCTTCTCGGATGCTCTCAAAAACGAATAAGATAAAACTCGTCAGTGTAACATACAATTCAAATGGAGAGATTGCGTAAATTACCATATTGGAACTTAATAGTTCTCCCTTATTATTTTATGTCAACTTCTTTCAGTTTGACGTAAAACAAACAAAGCTTGTATCTCATATTTGGGACTTGACTATTCGTTAGTGTTGAAGTAGTAAAACAGACTAATGTAATATATTGATGTATCTCTTGATTGTTTGAATATGATGTCCCTCTATCACAGTTTGATATGCCATGGACCTTTTGACAGTTAGGATATGCAATGACCCTCTTGAAGGATTGAATATGCAATGGCCCTCTTTGGCAATTTGAATATGATGTCCCTCTTGGCTGCCTGAATATGATGGCTTTCTCGACATATTTGAACATAAAAGCCCCTCTTGGAATTTTGATATAGAATGGATTTTTTTGCAATTTAAATATGACTGGCCCTCTCGGAAGTTTGAATATGAATGAACCTTTTGGAGGTTTGAATATGATGGACCTCTCGGCGATTTGAATATGAGGTTCCCTCTTGGCAGTTTGAATATGAATGGCCCTCTTGGAAGTTTGAATATGATATCCCTCTCGACAATAAAAATAATGAAATGTCCCTCTCGACAGTTTGAATATGCAATGACCCTCTTGTCAATTGAAAAATGAATGTCTCTCTCAGCAGTTTGAATATGAATGGCCTTCTTGGCCGTTTGAATATGATTGCCCTCTTGGCAATTAAAATATGCAATGGCCCTCTTGAAATTTTGAATCAATTTGAATGTGAATGGTCCTCTTGGAAATTAAAATATGCAATAACCCTTTTGGCATTTTGAATATGCAAAGACTTTGACTATTAATGTTGTCCTTCATGAATATTTGATACGATGAAATGAACTTTTGGTCATAGTATCATTTTTATTGGTATCTGGAAACCTTAAGCAGTAGATATTGTTCTTTGATTTAACGATATAATGTTGTTATCAAATGCCTCTTTGTTCAAGGAGAGATTGTACACTCACTATCAGATATTTGTTTATATGTTCTCTTTAAATGGTCGATTGATAATTAAAGCATCTTTGATGATCTTCATATACCCTGCATCAACAAAACAAATATTAGTTTTGGTCCATTGATCTTTGTTGATATCTTCAAGTCGACTTGCTCCTTGTATTGTTATCTTCGGAAGTTGTTTGATCCTACGAATCATTGTAGACAAAAGACAAGATCATATTTAAATTAGAACATTTTTTAGGTATGAAATTTTTAAAACATAGTTTGCAATATTCTATGCCAATTATATCATGATATGCACAAAACGAACAAAATATCTCGTCTTAGATTTTTGCCATGAGAGGTAACTTGCTGGAAACTTCGGAACTCCTTAAGAGTACATCACAATAAGGCACTTGAAGTTGACTTTCATGTTCCAAGAACCCTTGATGGAATTTATGAGCCCCTTCTTCCAAAATCTTTCCTAGTTAGATGTTTAGAACAAATCTAATGGTGATCACGAAATTCATTATATTTTGCAAAAAAAAATTAGGCTTTCTCAAAATTATGTCCCAATTGCACATTTTGTTATGATATTTGACTCTTGTTTGTATGAAATAACTATTCTAGTAGAAATTTCGAGATCCTCTAAAAAATGTTATCCCAGTTTCCATTAAAAAGGGAAATGGAAATCTTATTGGGAATATAATAAAACCATTGTAGCGCCTACGTATCCTATTGAGGAAGGAATCAGGTCAAACGTAGTTCCTCTCTCGTTGATTGACAAAATAGAATATTTTGATAAGGAAATGATTGAGGTCGAAATAGGACCCCTACTATCTCATTCTTGAGAATTCAGGCCAGACATAATTCGTTACAAAGGAAATGTTTCAAAACACGATGCAACAAATGATTACGAGCAAACAAGGAAGTAATGGAAAGAAGTATCAACCTTAAAATTCAGTAAGTCTTAACAACCTCTGAATTGATATCTCTTCCCCACACTTTACAATCCATTTGTTCTACAACCAAAACTCCTCTTGATAGTACTTTTTGGACAACATACAATAGTTACTAGTTAATGTGATACCTCGAAAATGATTTAGGTTAATCTACAGCCTGACATGGTCGTCATGATGGTATAAGGTCCTAAAGTTGTGTAAAATATGGTATTGAGGCAGTATCTAGAGTTTTAGGTGCATTGGAAGTCAAACGTCAAGGGACAACCAAGACGTTCGGCGACTAAGTCACCTATGTGCCTCATATGTGGTTTAGTGTTGTAATGTGTGATTCATGAAGTTAATGAGATCATTATAAGAGTTATTATAGTGTTTATAGGCAGTGTGTGAATTTTCGTGAAGTTTGGAGATCAAATGTTCAAAAATGTCGATACATTTTAATGGTTTACCTTAAAACGACCTTATGTGTCTTTACATATTTTGTTGAGTTTTACATGTTCGTTTTGGATGAAATTCATGTGAGAGGCCTTAAACTCGTATACAAGCATTTTTGGGTTGGAAAAGTCCAGGCAAAATCCCCAAGGACCATCCAAGGGTCCTTGAGGAAGGACCCATTATGACTGTCCAAGCTTCCCAAGACAGCCCAACCTACGGAGGCAATCGACGCCCAATGGGTCAGTCAAATCCCCATAGGTGAGGTGAGTTGGTTTGATTATAGGCGTGGGAGGAGAGGCCAAAGACCAGCCTTAGTCCCACACCACGAACCAACAGGACAGTCCAAATTGGTCAAGGGACGGGCCGTCGATGGGTTTGTCTTTTTGTGCTTGAAGTCACTATAAGTTTAAGGGGTGAAGTTGTGAATTGACCCCACGTCCAAATAATATAAAGGGAGGTTATTTAGGGGTCTTTTGGGTATTTTAAATATGTTTGTAAGCCTAAAACACTTAGAAAATATCATTATTCGAAATCAAAACCCAAAATCCCTTATATATTATCTAGAACTCCATTAGAGCCAAAACTCAAGAAAGGGCTTGGATTGGAGAATTGAGTGGAGATTCTTCATCAAATAGGAGGATTAGATTTATTGAAGTATGGTTTTTTATCATTGAAACTCTATTCATCAAGGAGCCCAACTTTTAAAGATGTTTTCTAAAGCTTTCAAAGATTAATTGTCCAATTTGACAATCTATCCATAGGTTCTTGCATTAAAGGTTTTATAGAACTGAATATTAATTGAATTATTATTAATTAGATTATGCTAACTCAATTAACCTATGAACTCATGTAATTGATGAACCCTTGTTTTTGACTACTTTATGGGTTAAGTGATTCAGACTTAATGGTTATGAATTCTAGTGTAGCTTTCTATGGGTTATTGATTGATATAATAACTGTATTGAATTGATATCTAGGTTTTCTTATATTGATGAATCTATATTGAATTGACTTAGTTTCATTGGCTATCATAGTTTTTATATTGAATTGATGTTCATGGCCATGGGTAAAGGTCTTATGGTATTGTATTCAATGATTTAGTATTGGATTGAAGTATTGAGAATGGAGTGGTAATACGCTGCCCTAATTCACTTTATTTTATGTTAATGAGAATTCAATTATGTTGTGATTGGTATGGTCCACGAATGGTGGTGGTGTTATGTTCCTTAGTTGCAATCGGTGTGGCTTTGTCAGCATTACTTTATGTATTATGATGATCATGACCTTGCCAACACTACTTGAAGTAACATGATTATTTTTGTTTTTGATTATGTGAGGATAATATCTATCTACATAATAAGTAATGTGAAAGTATATGTCTTCTTCTATTTATGTTATTTAGGTGATCAAGTTAGACTATGACTATGTCTTTATGTGAATAATCTTAGGACTGATGCATAGTTATTACTACTTGATTATATGAGTCTATTATGTTCATATTGATGATGATATGGTAGTGCATAGGATGACTTAAAGATGATATTGGTTATTTTATGTGCCTCTAGAATGACATGTGATATATGTTAAAGTGAAGTATGTTGTGTCTTGTCTTGGTTGACTTGTGTTCCCTACTTGATGCATGTATGAATGTGAATATGAGATGTATTGACTTAGGATGCTAAAGCCTCTTAGTCTTGTACGTGTAAATGATATGAGACCTTAAATGAAGTTAAGAGAGTCCTTTTGTGAAACCTTGAACCTAGTGGTAAGGTTATGAATGTTGAAGTCAAAAGTCGTAATGGTATCCTTCATGTAAAGAAATGATAGCTTAAGGTTGGTTGGCTGGAACGACATCATATAAATCCTTAGGAAAGTCATTATGAGTTTTTTGTCGCCATTTTAAGGTAGCCACGGTGGACCTCTTTGGTAGGGTAAATGTGATTGGGTTATGACCTTGATAAGGAACACTTTTATATGACGTTAAATGTAAATTACTCTATTAGAACAAAGGCTAGCACCGAGTGAGTATGGTAAGGGAAGTAGCTCTAGTTAAAGGATGAGACAATAGTACAAAGCATGCCCTTCATATTCCTTAACCATGTGCCTACATGGGATGTGTCTAAGTTCTACCATTCGCAAGTAGAACACCCACATCGGAGTATGTTAGAACTCCGTATTCCATGTCTAGCTATCATGGTCAATGTCGGTTATTGCCTATTCTCATCATATGGGATACCTACTAGCATTAGAGAAGTTCTATGAGGTTTAAGTGGTGGTATGAGACGTTATCTAGACATTGCACAATAGGCTTTGAAGGTGTTAGTTAGAGTCCCTAAGTCTTGTCCAAGACCATTACTTGAATGTCCTTATGTTATGAATGAATCTTAAATGAACTAATGAAAGAAATGTGTTAAGTTAACAAAGTATATTAAATGAATAAGTACTTATCTAGAGAAGTTAAGGGTTGTATATTTAAGGTGTGAAGGGGGCATAGGAATGGTCACTTCAAATCTTACCTAGAGAAGTCTTAAGAATGACTCTAGTTAGGGAAGAAGTTGATTATGTGGACATGATATAAGCCGTAGGTAGTCTTAAGGATTATTTAGATAGTCTTGAAGAGGTCAATCATTGACGTTATCATCTTGATTTACTTAAGTAAGTCTTTTGATAGCCTTTGGAAGGAGAATGTCATATTATCTATGTTTGATGCATTGTAACTGCGTGTATCTCATTATATGTGGTCTTACAAATCATTAAGGTGTGCCTAGAGAGGTTGTATGGATTGTCTCTCTCTTTCTTACTTAAGTGAGTCTTATGATAACTTTTAGTGAGGGAACTACATGCTAGAAAGTGCCGAAAAAGAGGTTAAGAAACTTCACTATAACAGTGAAGAAGCTTACGGTACAGTGAAGTGATTCACTGTAATGTTTCCTTAAAAAGCATTAAATTGATTAAATGACTTTTTATGTGTTTCTAAGGTGTTAAATGTTATTCTTATGATATGATATTTAAGTGAAAAAGATGCTTATGATTATGATATGATATTTAAGTGAAATGTTATTCTTATGATTATGATATGATATTTAAGTGAAAAAGATGCTTATTTCTAACAAATGTCTGTTTTCATAATTTTATGCATAATGTCATACTTAATACAAGTCTTTGTACTTATTCCATACATTTTGTTATCGCTAAAGGTGTAGGTGAAAGGGGAGAAGGATCGTCTAGCAGAGCTTGGATTCTAGAGTCATTCAAGAAAAGTTGTAGAATGTCCTCAATTGACTAGAGGGAATATATAGATGTCTTTTATGCTTTTTATTTCAAAGTATTGTAATAGACTAAGTATTTCTCTATTTTGAAGTATGGGTCGTGTCCCAAAGTGTTCTTGTCTCTAAAGTTTGATGAGATTAAGACTTAGTATTTCCTATGATTTCTAATGAAATATGTTATTAAATATATTCTAATGTTTTGTGAAAAATTTTAATTCCACACTACTTTTCATTATGTATATGCGATAAACGATATGAAAAAGGGCTTGTACAAGACCTCCGAGAGGTTAAGTACACCGGTTGCACTCTAAGAGTGTCATATCTTCTAAGGTGTGGTCTCGCGATTTGACAAGCTTGGTATCAGATCATGGGTTATGAAAGTAGTCTTAGGACTCAAAAAGTCTCATTAAGTCACATCTAGTAGATTCTTGACCATTGGTGTGAGTTGCGACACATCTATGGGCGAGAGGCTACAAGACGATAGAGTTTCTCTTCTTTTATACTCCTATGTCGTGCCGTAGAGGAAAAGATCATGAGTAATCTTTTCTTATGGTTTTCATTGTGTTTCTAGGAAGATGAATACGATGATGACACCGGCTAGGAGGGTTAAGGAGAATGATTTGCATGAGGACATCCCTCCTCAAGTTGAGCAAGTTCCTAAGCCTCCCCAAGGTGATCAAGTCCCTATTGTAGAAGTAGTTACTGATGTTCTAGTGGTTCCTCTGGAGTTGAGTAATAGAGATATTAGAGAGGCTTTTCTTACTTTAGCCCGAGCAGTGACTACTCATGAGAATTTGAGCATGGTGATTGTTGTGGAGAGCACTATGATGTCTAGATTGAGAGACTTATTGAGGATGAATCCTCCTATCTTTATTGTCTCTAAGGTGGGAGAGGATCCCCAAGAGTTTTCTAGATGGTGTGTACAAGGTGTGAAGTGCTATGGGGGTTACATCTTCGGAAAAGGTAGAGTTAGCTTCTTGTCAATTGAAGGATGTTTCTCAAGTGTGGTACACTCAATGGAAGGATAAGAGGCCGGTGAAGTCGGGTCCTATTGAGTGGAAAGAATTTAAGGAAGCTTTTCTTGGAAAGTACCTTCCCCGTGAGAGGAGGGAAGTTAAGGTAGATGAGTTTATCAATCTCAAGCAAGGAAATATGATTTTTAAGGAATACTCTTTGAACTTCTCTATGTTATATAGATATACCCCATCCCTTGTGTCTAATCCGAGGGATGAGATGAGTAGATTCATGATGGGTTTCACCGATCTAGTGAGGGAGGAATGTCATACGACCATGCTACATGATGACATGACCTTAGCTAGACTCATGGTGTATGCACATTCAATAGAGGAGTCTAAACTTGAGAGGATTGTTAGGAACTTGAAAAGAAGTGGTTCAATAAGATGGCTCAAGTTCAAGAATAACCTAGGAGTGCTAAGGTGAAAATGGAGAAAGGAGGTGATTCTCAAAATGGAAAACCTACTTGTGGAAAGGGACACTATGGGAAATGGGTTAGGGGTACCGGGAGTTGCTTTTGTTGTGGTAAAGAAGGACACAAGTTGAGAGATTTTCCTTCCATTGCGGCTAGAGGATGAGAGGGTAAACAAGTTTCTCCTAATGTTCCAAAAGATGATGCTCCAAATAAGAGGCGTTTCTATGCACTCCGGACTAAAGGATAAAAACCGGATAAGGATGAGGAATGATGGTAAGTTCTTGTGTTTCTATAGTGTTATGTGTTTCTTCTAAGTGGGAGAGTATGGTGATTCTTAATTGGCTGTTTCATCTTTTATGTTCAACTCAAGTTTGAGAGTAGAAAGTCATAGAAGTATGTTTCATGTTGCACTATGTTTAGGGGTTTTGTTGAAATTGAATTTCATTAATTTATTGGATTGTGCATTTTATGAAGTTATGTTAATGTCGTAAGATGTGTTTATATTATTCTATATTGCATGTCAGCATGTTTCTTTCATGAATGCCTAAAAGTTTCATTTTCGGAAAAAATTGTCTAGTTCACTATAAAGACTGCGTGCTCAGTGAAGAATTTAGCAAAACTTACTAATTCATTCTTTTGTCTAAAACTGTCGTAATGTAGTTATAAATGATGTATATGAGAATAATATTGAATATAAAATGAGTTTTTCTATGTGGAATCAAGGATGTGAGTTTTATAACATACTGTGTTATAGATTTGTTACTAGTCTCTTGTTGTGTTGTGATTCTCCAAATTATGTAAAATTGACGATCTCTTTGATGTTTGTATTGTATAATGTGTTGTATGATATGGTCGTGATTTGTTAATTGAATCCCTATTTTGGAAGTGTTCTGAGAGTGGAAAGTGTTATTCGAGAACAAATGTTGTCGAAGTGAGGGATATTGTAATACCTCGAAAATGACTTAGGTGAAGATAGAGCCTAACATAGTATTCATGATGGTATAAGGTCCTAAAGTGGTCTAAAATATGGTATTGAGGCAGTGTCTAGAGTTTTAGGTGCATTGGAAGTCAAACGTCAAGGGACGACCAAGACGTTCGACGACTAACTTACCTATGTGCCTCATATGTTGCTTAGTTTGTTTATGTGTGATTAATGAGGTAAATGATGTCATTATATGTGTTCTAATGGTTTTTATAGGAAGTGTGTGATGTTTCGTGAAGTTTGGAGGTCAAACGGCCATGACGTTCGAATGTTTTGCCTTGAAACGACCTTGTGTGTCTTCACATGTTTCGTTGAGTTTTACGTGTTTGTTTTGGATGAAATTAATTTGAGAGGACCTAAACTTGTATACGAGAATGTTTGGGTTGGAATTTTCCGGGAAAACATCCCCAAGGACCATCCAAGGGTCCTTGAGGAAAAACCCTTCATGAGTGTCCAAGCTATCCAAGACAGCCCAACCTACGGAGGCAATTGACGATCAGTGGGTCAGTCAACGCCCCATAGGTGAGGGGATTTGGTTGGTACTAAGGCGTGGAAGGAGATGACAAAGAACAGCCTCAGTCCTAGACTATGGACCAACAGGAGGGTCCGTTGATCAAGGGATGGGCCTTCGATGATCCATCCGTCGGTGGGTCTGTCTCTGTGTGCAGTCACTGTAAGTTTAAGGGGTGAAGTTGTAAATTCACCCTACTTCACAATAAGAGAAAGGTCAGTTACTTAAGGGTCTTTTTGGTATTTTAAATATGTTTATAAGCCTAAAACACTTAGAAAATTTCATTCTTCAAAATCAAAACCCAAAATCCCTTAAAAATTCTCTAGAACCCCATTAGAGCCAAAACATAAGGAAAGTCATGGATTGGAGGTTTGAGTGGAGATTCTTCATCAAATTGGAGGATTATCTTTATTGAGGTATGGTTTTTGATCGTTGATATTATTCATCACAGAGCTCAACTTTTTCTAATGTTTTCAAAGATGAATTGTCCAATTTCATGATATATCCATGGGTTCTTGCATTAAAGGTTTTTAAAGCATTGAATATTGATTGAATTTTTATAAATTTAGTGATTTTAAATCAATTAAACTATGAACCCATGAAATTGATGAACCCTAGTTTTGACTACTTTATCGGTTAAGTGATTTGGACTTAATGCTTATAAATTCTAGGGTATAATGCACAAGTACCCCCTCAACCTATGATCGAAATCTCAGAGACACACTTATACTATACTAAGGTCCTATTACCCCCCTGAAATTATTTTTTAAATAATTTTCTGCCCCTTTTCGGCTTACGTGGCACTATCTTGTGGGTCCAATGATGGTTGACTTTTTTTTCAAACTAGTGTCACGTAGGCTGAAAAGGGGTAGAAAACTACTTATAAAATAAGTTCAGGGGGTTAATAGGACCTTAGTATAGTATAAGTGTGTCTCTGGGATTTTAGGCATAGGTTGAGGAGGTACTTGGACATTATCCTCAAATTCTAGTGTAGTTTTCTATGGACTATTGATTGATGTAATAATTGTATTAAATTTATATGTAAATTGTCTTATATTGATGAATCTCTATTGAAATGACCATGTTTTATTGAGTGTCATAGTTTTTATATTGAATTGATGTTCATGGCCATGGATAAAAGCCTTATGGTATGTAATTGGATGATTTAGCATTGGATTGAAGTGTTGAGGATGGAGTGGTGGTACGCTTCCCTAATTAATTTTATTTTATGTTAATTAGACTTCAATTATGTTGTGATTGGTATGGTCCACTTATGGTGGCTGTGTTATGTGCTTTACTTGCAATTGGTGACGACCTTGTCGGCGTTACTTTATATCTTATAATGATCATGGCCTTGGCGACACTACTTTAACTAATATGATTATTTTTGTATTTTCATTATGTGAAGTTGGATAATATCTTCTACATGATAAGTGATGTGAAAGAATATGTTTTATCTATTGATGTTATTTAGGTGATCATGTTAGACTATGACTACGTCTTTATGTGTATAGTCTTAGGATTGATGCATGATTATTCGTACTTGACTATATGAGTCTATGATGGTCATATTGATGATGAGATGGTAGTGTATAGGATGACTTAGAGATGATAATGGTTATTTCTATATGCTTCTAGACTAACATGTGATATGTGTTAAAGTGAAGTATGTTGTATCTTGTCTTTGTTGATTTGTGTCCCCTACTTGATGCATGTATGAATGTGAATATGAGATGTCATGACTTAGTATGCTAAATCCTCTTAGTCTTGATTGTATGAATTACATGAGACCTTAAATGAAGTTAAGAGAGTCCTTTATGTGAAACCTTGAACCTAGTGGTAAGGTTATGAATGTGAAGTTAAAAGTCGTAATGGTATCCTTCATCTAAAGGAATGATAGACTTAAGGTAGGTTTGCTGGAATGACATCATATCAATCCTTAGGAAACTCATTATGAGCTTCTTGTCTCCATTGTAAGGTAGCCCTAGTAGACCTCTTTTGTAGGGTAAATGTGATTGGGTTATGAACATGGTATGGAACCCCTTTATATGAACCTTTAATGTAAATTACTCTACGATAACAAAGGCTAGCACTGAGTGACTATGGTAAGGGAATTAGCTCTAGTTAAAGGATGAGACAAGAGTACAAAGCACAGCCTTTATATTCCATAACCATGTTCCTAGATGGGATGTATCTATGTTATACCATTGGCAAGTAGAACACCCTATTCGGAGTAGGTTAGAACTCCGGATTCCATGTATAGCTATCATGGTGTATGTCGGTTATTGCCTATTCTCATCATATGTGATACCTACTAGCATTAGAGAAATTCTATGAGGTTTAGGTTGTGATATGGTACGTTATCTAGACATTGCACAACTGTCTTTGTATGTGTTAGTTAGAGTCTCTAGGTCTTGACAAAACCATTTTTCAATGTCCTTATGTGATGAATGAGTCTTAAATGAACTAATGAACGAAATGACTTAAGTGATGAAAGTATGTTAAATGAATAATTATTTATCTAGAGTATTTAAGGGTTGTCTAGTTAAGGTGTGAAGGGGGCATAGGAATGGTCACTTCGAATCGTACCTAGATAGGTCTTAAGAATGACTCTAGTTAGGGAAGATGTTGATTATGTGGACATGATCTAAGCCTTAGGTAGTCTTAAGGATTATTTAGGTAGTCTTAAAGAGGTCAGTCATCGACGTTATTTTCTTTATTTACTTAAGTAAGTCTTTTGATAGCCTTTGGAAGGAGAATGTCATATTATCTGTGTTTGATGCATTTGTAAGTGTGTGTATCTCATTATATGTGGTGGTAAGGATCACTTAGGTGTGCCTAGAGAGGTTGTATGAGCAGTTTCTCTCTGTCGTACTTAAGTGATTCTTAGGATAGCTTTTAGTGAGGGAACTACATCTTAAAAAGTGCCTAAGAAGAGGTTAAGAAACTTCACTGGAAATTGATCAAATGACTTCTTATGTATTTCTAAGGTGTTAAATGTTATTCTTATTCTTATGATATGATATTTAAATGAAAAAGATGCATATTTCTAATTAATGTTCGTTTTCATGATTTTATGCATAATGCCATACTTAGTACAAGTATTTGTACTAATTCCATACATTTTGTTATCTCTAAAGGTGTAGGTGAAAGGTGAGAAGGATCATGAAGGAGAGCATTGATTCTAAAGACATTCAAGAAATGTTGAACTATGTCCTCAATTGACTCGAGGGCATTTATAAATGTCTTTTATGTATTTTATTTCAAAGTATTGTAATAGACTAAGTATTTCAATATTTTGTAGTATGCGTCGTGTCTTAAAGTGTTCTCGTGTCTACACTATGATTAGATTGAGACTTAGTATTTCCTATGATTTCTAATGAAAGATGTTATTAAAGATATTCTAACGTTTTGTGAAAAGTTTTAATTCCACACTACTTTTCATTACATATATGCGATGAATGATAAGAAAAAGGGCATGTACAAGACCTCCGAGAGGTCATGTACACCGATTGCACTTCGAGAGTGCTATATCTTGTAGGGTGTTGTCTCGGGATGTGACAGTTAAGTGATTTTTTTTCTTTGTATTCGTCTTGATGAGGGAAAATATATTTCAACACCAATAGTCCTACCTCAACTGTTTGAACTCTTACTTTCTTTTTGAAAGTGTGAGTCATTCTCTGTTGATACAACTTGTCATGAAAAACAACACCTATTCTTTTCTCATTAAAAAATGCTAATTACTCATATAGGTCACGAACCAATTAAACATCATTCAATCCATCTTCCAGATAATACTTAAAGATGGTATGTCAACTTTGGTTGGTATCACTGTTGTTTTTCGTATACCAAATATTAAGAAGTTTCCCCAGTTGAGGTCCGGATTGTGGTGCGATAACCTTAAAAACCATAAGGCAAATTTTCATGCAAGGATTTGTAGTTTTCAATCATTTGTCTCAGTATCCTCTTGATATTTTTATTATAAGCTTCCACAACTCCATTAATGTGAAGATGTAATGAAGTTGAATTGCGGTGGGTAATTTTGAATTGTTGGCATATCCCTTTCATCAAGTGGCTTTTTAAATTTGCTCCATTGTCGTTTATGATAGACTGTGGTACCCCAAAACGACATATCAAGTTGTGGCGAACAACATCGGCCACAACTTTCTTTGTCACAGCTTTGTAGGAAGCAATTTTGACCTACTTGTGAAGTGATAAATTGCGACCAAAATGAACTTATGACCATTGGAGGTAGCAGGCTCAAGCGGTTCAATAACATCCATGCCCCAAGCTAAAAATAGACAAGGGGAACTCATCGTATTGAGCTCGTAAGGATGTACTTTGATCAGATCTCCATGTACCTGGCTTTATGACACATTTGGCAAATCGTCCACAATCACTTTCCGTAGTCATCTAGAAGTATCCAACCCTTAACATTTTATTTTCCAATGTAAACCAATTAATGTGCATCCAACACACTCCATGTCACATCTCTAGAAAACACCCTAGAAGTTAGCGCACTCTCGGAGTGCAACCGGCGTACTTGACCTCTCGGAGGTCTTGTACAAGCCCTTCCATGTATTTCATCGCATATAAACTTATGAAAAGTAGTGTGGAATTAAAAGTTTTCACCCGAATATATTAAAACATCTTCCATATAAAATCCATACAAAATACTAAGTCTCATTTCATCAAATCTTAGACTCAATAATACTTGGGACACGGCCCATACAATCCGAATATAGAAATACTTAGTCTAATATAATAGTTCAATAAAATAAACTAATGATATCTATGCCCTCTTGTCAAATGAGAACATACTTAAACTTTCTTGAACAATCTTCTAATTCAAGCTTAGACTCCAAAAGCAACTTCACCTATGAATCACTTTAGAGATAGATAAAAGCATGAAATTAGTACAAGGATATGTACTAGGTATGACTTAATGAATAAAATCATGAAAACGGATATTTATTAGAAGCATGCTATTTTTGATAAAAATATCATATCATAATCATAAGAAACATTTATCACCTTAGAAACACATAGGAAATCACTTAAGCAATTATTCACATTTTAAAGCACAACCTGATAGTGAACTAATTCACTGTACAGTGAACTCCTTCACTGTTATAGTGAAGTTTCTTAATTTCACCTTAGACACTTTCTACCATGAAATCCTCTAACTAAAAGTTGTCCTAAGACTTACTTAAGTAAAACAAATAGAGACCACCCATACACCCTCTCTAGGTACACTTAAATGATCCTTAAGACCACCTATAATGAGATACACACACTTACAATACATCAAACACATGCACATGAGATCCTCCTACAAAAGGTGATTCTAATTCTCACTTGAGTGAATTGTGAAGCCACCACCCATACAATCCCTTTCACACACTAAGAGATCCTTTCGACGACCTACGATAGAATCATTTTCACTTAATACAAAAACATACATAATATAACACTCTCCCTTCCAAAGGTTATCAAAAGACTTACTTAAGTAAATCAAGAAGATAACGTCCATGATTAACCTTTTCAAGATTACCTAAATAAACTTTAAGACTACCTAAGTTGGATAATGTCTACATAATCAACCATCTTCCCTAACTAGAGTCATGCTTAAGACTTGTCTAGGTAAGATACGAAGTGACCATTCCTATGTCCCCTTCACACCTTAACTAGACAACCCTTAACTACTCTAGATAAGTACATATTCATTTAACATGATTCTAACATAATTATTTACATTCATTAGTTCATTTAAGAGACATACATCATATAAAGGACAATAAAGTAATGGTCTTGGAAAAGACCTAGGGACTCTAACTAACATCTTCAAAACCTATTGTGCAATGTCTAGATAGCGTTTCATACCACCACCTAAACTTCATAGAACTTCTCCAATAATAGTAGGTATCCCATATGATGAGAATAGGCAATACCTGACATAGACCATGGTAGCAAAACATTGAATCTGGAGTCGTAACCTACTCCGATGAGGGTGTTCTACTTGCCAATGGTAGAATTTAGACACATCTCATGTAGGCACATGGTTTGGGAATATGAAGGGCTTATTTTGTACTCTAGTCTCTGAATATTCAGTAGAGCTACTTCCTTTACCATACTCACTCGGTGATAGCCTTTGTTATCATAGAGTAATTGACATTAAAGGATCATACAAAGGGGTTCCGTATCAAGTTCATAACCCAATCACATTCACCCTACCAAAGAGGTCCTCTAGGGGAACCTTACAATGGTGAAAAGATAGCTCTTGATGAATTTACTAAGGAAGATATGATACCATTCTATCCAATCAACCTTAAGTCCATCATTCATTACATGAAGGATACCATTACGACTTTCGACTTCAATGTTCATAACATAACCTTACCACTAGGTTCAAGGTTTCACACAAAGACTCTCTTACCACCATTCAAGGTGATATGTCATTCATACATTCAAGAATAATATATTTTATCATTATAATTCAAGACATCTTATATTCACATTCATACATGTATCATGTAAGGGACACAACTCTACCAACAAGACACAACATACTTCACTTTAGCACATATTGCATATCATTCTAGACGCACATACGCATAACCAATATCATCTTTAGGTCAATATATACACTTCCTATAACATCACCCATATGAACATTATAGACTCATATAGTCAAGTAGGAATAACCATGCATCAAATCTAAGACTACTCACATAAGGACATAGTCATAGTCTAACATGATCACCTAACATCAATACAAAAACAAATACTTTCACCTTAATCACAAGTAGATGAATATAATCATACCTCACATAAATGAACTACATAAATAATCATAATACTTCAAGTAGTGCTGACAAGGACATGATCATCATAATACATAAAGTAACACCGACAAGGCCACATAAATTGCAAGTAAAGTACATAGCACATCAACCATAAGTGGACCATACCAATCACAACATAATTAAAGTCTAATTAACATAAAATAAAGAGAATTAGGGCAGTGTACCACCAATCCATTCTCACAACTTCAATCCATAACTTAATCATCCAATTCAATACCATAAGGCCCTTCCTCATAACCATGAACATCAATTAAATACCTAAACTATAATACTCAATGAAACTATGTCAATTCAATATAGATATATCAATCTAAGACCATTTACACATCAATTGAATACAACTCTTACATCATTCAGTAGCCCATAGAAAACTACACTAGAGTTCATATGCATTAAGAAAATATCACTTAACCAATAAAGTAGTCAAAAACTAGGGTTCATTAATTACATGAGTTCATAATTTAATTGAGTTAAAATCATAAAATTAACAACAATTCGATAATATTAAATTCTTTAAAAACTTTAATTCAAGAACCCATGGATAGATTTCAATTTAGAAAACCCATCTTTTAAGAAGACTTTGAAAATCACTTTGAAGATTGGGTCCTTGATGAATAGAGTTTCAAGGATCAAAAACCGTACCTCATTGATGCTAATCAACGAAATTTGAGAGAAATTGGTGGAGAAATCAACCTTCAAGCTTCAATCTCTCTTCAAGCTTCAATGGAGTTCTAGAGATCTCTTTTGAGGTTATGGGTTTTGCTTTTTGCAGTATGAATTCTCCTATGTGTTTAAGGCTTATAAATATTTTTAAAATACCCAAAGTAATCCTAAGTAACCCACAAATGTGTTATTTGGATTTGAGGTGAAATTACCACTTCCCCCCAGCTTTACAGCGAAGCTGCGCAGGAGACAACCTCACAGACGGTTGCCAAACGATGGACTGTTTGTCCACAAACGGATTGTCCTGGCACCTCGTCGTTTTATTCAGAGACTTACCTATTGGATATTGGAATACATAGGCTAAGTCTTGACCCAAGACACCCATATATGGGGCGTCGATTGGTGCATGAGCCATTGTTTGCATCAGTTGATTGGGGCCTGGTCTAGACAGCCTTGGCTCAAATGAAGGGTCCTTCCTCAATGACCCTTGGATGGTACTTGGGGACTTTTTCCTAGACTTTTCCAACATTTATAAACACTATAATATATCATATAAGGACCTCATAAGCTCATGAAACACACATAATTCCACATAACCACACATGAGACATATAGGTAACTTCATCGTCGAACGTCTTAGTCATCCCTTGACGTTCCACTTCCAAATCAGCTAAAACTCTATATACTGCCTATATACCACATTTTAATACATTTTAGGACCTTCTACCCTCATGAAAAACATTTTAGGCTCTAGCTTCACCTAAGTCATTTTCGAGGTATTACACTCCAGTATGAACTTTTTCAAGCAATCTTGTTGTTTCTATAGCATCCACGCATCTCGTAATTCCCAATCGGAAGTCCGATTATAAAGAACCTCTCAATTAAAAAATAATTTGTCCTCCACTTTTTGGATTGTTTTTTTCTGAATACTTATTGATTTTTCTAGAAATCTACCAACTTCTAAGTGCTTCTTCACATTGATATACCATGGATTCCCATCCTATTCCGCTTCCACATGTGAACTATGTGCTGGTTTTTCATTTAAACCTATCTCAAGTGGATCGATATAACTCTTTTAAAGGTGTTGAATCATAGAGGATATTGTTGTGAGGGCATAGACAATCTTGTCTTGTATCCTTGATGTGTAATTGAACTTTTTCTTCCTAAATCTTTTGCATAACCTCCTTAGGATATTTCGTCGTCCATTGTACTTGAACTTGATAATCAATAAGTCTGAATCACAAATTACCACTAATTCATGATTATTCATGTCATGATCCATTCTAATGCCAAGAATACATGCTTCGTACTCAGCCATGTAATTAGTGCATCAAAATCTATGCTTTGTTGTTGCTTGATAACTTTTCCCCGATTCAGATATCAACACTGCTCTAATTCCTGATCCTATAGAGTTGACTGCTCCTTCAAGGAACATTCTCCATCTAGGATATAATTCTGATATGTTTTCCCCTGCAAAAAAAAAAATTCTTCATCATGTAAATATATTGTAAGCGGTTCATATCCTTCATCTACTAGGTTTTAAGCAAGGTGATTGACCAAGGCTTGATCCTTAATTACTTTCTGATTCATACACAATATCGAACTCACTCAACACATTTTCCACTTTGCTAACTTTCATGTGGGCATTGCTTTATGAAATATGTACTTGAGCAGGTCCATTTGTGAAATGAGATGTGTTATATAAGCCGACAGACATTGTCTAAGTAATTGAGAAACCTAAGTCAAAGCCCAATAAGTTCTCTCTAAGAGTGTGTAAATAGCCTCATAGTATGTGAACCTCTTGCTCAAATGGTATATGACTCTCTCCTTTTTTCCACTCTCATCATGTTGTCCCAGCACACACCAGAATGCGTTGTCACACACAGATAAATACAATTGCAATATGGACATCTAGAACGTGGTGGCACCAATACTGGTATATTTTCAAGGTAACTCTTGATGGTGTCAAAAGACTTTTGACATTGTTTGGTCCATTTGGTTGGTGTATCATTTCGTAGCAACTTGAATATGGGCTCACATATCACCGTTGATTGATCTATGAATTGACTGATGGAATTAATTTTTTCTAGAAAACTCATTACTTCCTTCTTTGTGTTTGGAGGAGGTAAGTCGAATTTTCTTGATTTTGCGAGGATGAAGACCGATACCTCTTTTTCTAACTATGAAATCGAGTACTTTTCTGGAGGTACTATAAAAGCACATTTAGCTTGGTTCAGCTTCAAATCATACCTACGTAACCTATCAAAACCTTTTCCAAGTGTGTTAGATGATCCAAACTCTCGCACGATTTTATGATGACATTGTCCACATACACTTCAATTTCTTTGTGGATCATATCATGGAAAATGGTGGTCATAATTGTCACATAAGTTGCTCCAGAATTCTTGAGGACGAACTACATCCCTCGATAACGGTAGACTCCCCAAGGTGTGATGAATGTTGCTTTTATGAATCTTCTTCATCCATTAGAATTTTGTGGTATCCCACAAAGCAATCCACAAAGGATTGTAACTCATGCTTAGCACAATTTTCGATGAGTATGTTGATATTTCTCAAGGGAAATTATCTTTGGGTATTGCTTTGTTGAGATCCCGATAATCAACAGATATCCTGATTTTTTTCATCTTTCTTCGCCACTGGAACAAATTTAGCCAGCCAAGTGGCATACTTGGTTACTTAGATAACCATTGATTCAATCTGGTTCATGACCTCTTCTTTTATCATTAACCTTGATCCGTCTTGAACTTTCTGAGTTTCTGCTTTATCGGACAATAATCTGAATTGATAGGCCGCTTTTGGGAAAATTATCAGTGCTAAACCCTGACATATCATAAGACCAAGCAAACATATTGATTTATTGTTTGGGCTAATTGACCATTTCTTCTGTTTGTGTTGCTCTCAAATGGATAGTTACTGGGGTTTCTCTAACCGACTCTTCATCTCCCAAGTTTACTATCTCTATCTCATTTAGGATGGGATTTATATCATTTTCAAATTGCCTCAAATCCTTGGTGAGGTTTTCAGGCATCATTGTTTCCTCGTCATATTCTTCACATTTAGCTTTATTAACATTACTCGGTTCACCGTGTTCGTGACATGTCATGACATTGACAGGTTTATATTCATTTTTCTTGAAAAGAACAATAAATCAACCATGTTAGACAGAAAGAGTTTAAATGTATATATTAAAGCTTGATTCGAAAAGACAAGATAATTAATTAAAATAAACAAGGCTTTTATTAGAATTTTCGAAAGGCGTACAAACTTTGGTCATGAGTCATGAGTCATTTCCTTTTAAAACATTATGATTAAAATTAAAGTTACATAAATGGTGATTTCGACCCTCATTTGAAAAACACAGATTTTTTTCTAAAAAAAAATTGAAATCTTGCCTTTGTCTGCCAAGCCATTCGATTGATCAAAAGTGGAGTGTCCATCTAATTTTTTAGCTTATCTCCAGATCCGGTATCTCAGATGGTGGGTGTTGTGGTAAATTTTGCCGAGATCACAACATATTCTTCTTTAGCAAATGATCTTTTCATCCGTTCTACTAGACCATTAATCTGCGGCTCTAAAGCTTTAGCAATAAATGAATGATACAATTCTTGAATAGGCTTCGGTATATAATAGTAATGCTTCTTCCTTGTTTCGGCTTCAAAGAATTCTTCCTCTATATGGGTATAACAATGGCGAAGTGGAAATTTTGAAGTGGGATAGGAAGAGGTTCGTATATGCCATCCAAATTCTTGCCTAAGCAAAGCCCTGGCTCAAAACCATTTCTTAGCATAGTCGTGGCTAGCATTTTATACACCAGTGTCATTGATACTTGTGGCGTCGTATCTTCAAAAGAATCATTCATTATCTCCACCTTGTGATAGTCAGTACCTTGAGAGAAATCTTTAGTAACGAGAACTGAAAAACCAAGGTAATTACGTTCACTACCTTCACCATGGATGAAGATTTCATAATCCTCCATGATGAACTTTAGAAGTTGATGCAGTTTGGATGGGACTGCTCCAACATCATGGATCCATGGTCTTCCTAGAAATAAGTTGTAGATTGTAGATATACCCATCACTCAAAACTCAGTGACAAATTATGTGGGGCCCATTTGGATACATAAGTCTACATCCCATATGGTTTTCTGTGCGTACCATCAAACGCTCTTATTCATTCGGTTTTGACGAATTTTTCATACATCATAATTTATTTGAGTAATGGTTGATAATGAGAAGATATTGATTCTCAATCCATTATCAATCAATACTCGAGATACAAAATTATCTCTACATTTGACGGGGATAAATGAAGCACGGTTGTGCATTAGTCCTTCAAGTGGCAACTCCTCATCCTGAAAAGAGATTTGATGACTCACAATGACATGACTTACCATAGTGTCAAGATTCCAATCACTTTTTCCCGTAGGTATATACACTTTGTTAAGTACCTTCAATAGTTCTTTGCGGTGATACTCAAAACTCATTAGTAGAGCCCAAACAACAATATTTGCTGGAGTCTTCTCCAAATGCTTGACAATGGAATACTCCTTAGGCTGCATTCTTCGCCAGCACTATTTGGCCTTATCTTCTGTGACTGATTTTTTTTTGTTCTCCTTTCTTCGTGTTTCGTGAGCTAACTCTTCATGGACATAGCATCTTCAAGAATGTGTCATCCCATGCGTCGTAGTTGCCTCGACAACAAACTTTTCTTTGGGTTGTTCATTGTTTCTTTCTTTTGCCTAAGCGAATTCCGGATGAGGTCGAGTTATTACAACAAACTCTTGACGGGCCTTTATGGTAAATGAGGCCACTGTTGGTATAAGAGAGTTGTATTTTCTTCACTGACAGTCCCATTAGCTAGCTAATCTTTGTCTCTTTCAATCATGTAAATGGTTGCTCCCCCGTGATTTTGAAATGGGTTAAGGTTTACATTAGGGTCAGGGCCTTGGGAGAGTGATGACTCTGTTATCGATCAAGTGTTGAATCTTATGTTTTAGATTGATACACCCTTCTCTATCACGTCATTCCCCTTGATAATGGTTGGCACATCGTTGATCCACCCGAAAGAACTTTTTTGTGGGATTGATTGTCCTTGGTTCTACCCGTTTGATACAATTAAGTAAATGGTATAATGACTAGGAGTGGAACTGATATGATCTTGTTTTTATGAAGTACTCACTGAGACAATTATACCACATGCACCCTAATTATATTAAGCCCTATAATAATTTTTGGAATATAATTGAACACATTTCTCGAGATTTTGAACTATATACTTCAGGCATTTTAAGTCCTTCTGGAATTTTCATATAAAATTTATTATCAAGTGAACCGTAAAGATAAGATGTAACTACATCCATCAGATGTATTTCATGTTTTTGATGTACAACTAAACTGATGAGAAATCGAAAAGTTATTGTATCCATAACTAGTGAATATGTTTCTTCCTAGTCGATATCGGGTCGTTGAGAGAATCCTTGTGCAACAAAGCGTGTCTTATATCTTACAATTTCATTTTTTTCTTATTTCTTTTTCGTACAAAGACCAGTTATAGCCAATTGATTTAACATCACTAGGTGTTCGTACTACTAGTCCACAAAACCTTAAGTTAAGCAAGTGAATTCAATTCTGATTGGATGACCTATTGCCACTTTGCCAATCACATCTTCATCGACATTCTTCGACATATAGAGGTTTAAGATCCTCATTGTCTTCCATAATGTTAAGTGCAAAATTATATGTGAAAACGTTATCCACTTTAATTTTCAATCGATCTAAGCTTATTCCGTCACTGGAAGAACTTATTAACAGATCTTCATTCACTTGAGTCTCGGTTTCACGTATTTATTCAAGAATATCAAAATTAATCAGATCTTGAATCTCTTCGTGAGATTCTTTTTTATTGACATTTTTTCATACTTCTTTTTCTAGGATTTTTATCCTTAGAGCTCAATGGTCTACCACGCTTTAGTCGTGTTTGTGATTCAAAAGTCATGACACTTGTAGATGGTCCTTTTGGGACGTCAATACAGATAGACACATTTACTTAAGGAATGTGTGACTTTGTTATCCTTTTCAAATCAGTAAATGCATATGATATTTGATTTTCTACGTTGTGCAAATGGATGATCTTTTGGACCTCCTGTTCACACATAGAGGAACGTGGATCGAAATGATATAATGATGAAACTTTCCATGCAATTTCATTTTTAAGTTCCTTTTTCTCTCATCCTAATTGTGAAAAATTTATTTCATCAAATCGACAATTTGCAAATCATGCAGTGAATAAATCTCCCGTTAATGACTCAAGGTAGCAAATTTGGAGGGTAATCAAACCTAACATATACGCCTAGTATTCTTTGGGGGCCATTTTAATGCGCTGAGGTGGTGTTACTGATACATATACAACACAATTGAAAATTCGTAGATGAGCAACATTTGGTTCATGACCAAATATCAGTTGTGACGGAGAATATTTATTATAATGAGTCGGTATGAGACAAACAAGTGATGATGTATATAAGGTAGCATGACCTCAAATTGTAGTAGGTAATTTAGTTTTCATCAATTGAGGTCTTGCTATCAGTTGTAAGTTCTTAATAAATCACTCACCAAGGCCATTTTGAGTATGAACATGAGCTACAAGATGTTTAACTTTTATCCCCATTGATAAACAATAATCATCAAAGTATTGGGATGAGAATTGTACGACGTTATCAAGGCGAATTGCCTTAATAGGATAACAAACTGTGCTCTTAATATCATTTTTGCCAATAATTTTGCAAATGCTAGGTCGCGAGATGATAAGAGGCACACATGATACCATCTTGAAAATGCATCTATTAGGACCATAAAATATCTGAACAACCCACTAAATGAGTGAATAATTCTACAGATATCCCCATGTATACGTTCTAAAAAATGAGGGGATTCAATGGTAACCTTCATAGGTGATGGACCTAGTAATTAGTTTGCCTTTACAACAAGCAGAACAGGAAAATACATTATTTGTAAGAATCTTCAGGTTCTTTAATTGATGTCCATTTGAATTTTTAATGATTTGTCTCATCATTATTGATCCAAGATGACCTTCGAGGTTTTTAAAGTCTTCACTGAACTGACAGAGACTCGTGCTGATAACATGTTATTAAATAGCCAACTTAACAAGCAAATATAATTAAATTAGATTTACAAGAAGAACAAGAGAGAGTACAATCATTCCAAACTTTTTTGGTCTTTTATTATCACTTTCATTTGTGAATGAAAGTAATGACTGTTTATAGCCAATAAGTAATATACTTGTCCATTATAAGGTTATCCACTTGGCCAAGTGATGATACATCTCAAATGGGTGACCCACATAACATTCATTAATTTTTCCAACATAAAGAAATATATTATTTGAAAATTAATAATTAACAAATTAAAATATCAAAAATAAAAATAAAAATAAAAAATCATATTAAAATTTTTATTAACCCTCCAAATTTTATTTGTTTCACACAAATGGAAAACAAAAAGGGTATATACGGCGAACGCTAGAAATTGTGAGATTGAAACTGAGAAGTATGATGATCTTGTTTTTGGTGTTCCTTGTTATCTTTGTATATTTCTTCATCAAGTTCCTTACTGCTGATGGTAACTATTTGATATGGCTGCATCTTGAATTTGAATTTGATATGAAAAGAACACTGAAGTTTCAATATTTTGTTGTCAGGGGATTTCACGTTATTGTCAAAAGGGAAAGTGAAACGCGCAGAAATTGAAGATAAGGTTACCTATTTTTATGTTTCTGAATTCTGATTATTAAGAAATTCGTAAATAGCAAGTGTTTGGAGTACTATTTTCTTGATCAATTTTAAGCCCTGCAGGTTATCTGGATTACTGGAGCTAGTCGTGGAATAGGTATTTGGTTTTTACAGTTATGGTGTTTTTAAAGAATTTTTGTTAATATGAAACTACTGCTTTCGTAATGCATAACAGTTGAACTTGTTGTCTTTTATACTATGAATCTATGATCATCTGTCTAGTTAACTGTCATAAGTTTGACCTTCAGTGCTTCGGGTTTGGGACTTTCATGCTGGGTCGAAACTCCTTGCAAGCGAAAGCAAGGGGTTTGGCTTCTGGGTTTAGCTGGTCTCATCATGTTTGGTTACATCTTATGTGTGGTTTGCTAGCTATTGCGGAGGAAAAAAATTAAACTGTCAGAAGTTTGTCACCCCCCTAAAGTATTTTTTCTACTGACATAAGGAACTTCTTATTGTTGCATTTACTTGTTATTGTCATTCTCATTCATTGGCATCTTTTGTATATTGGTGAAAAAGGGGAAATTCTTGCCAAACAACTTGCAAGTTTAGGAGCAAAACTCATTATATCTGCTCGAAATGAAGCTGATCTACAGCATGTGAAGCAACAACTAAAAGGTAACACTTTCTAAGGGATGCATCATAAGCCTTTTTCTTTCTTACTTCTCTGCTTACTATCCTGCTTTATACTTGGGATTATTGTATCTGTTAAAATCAGGAAAATATGCACCAAGAGATGTGATGGTTTTACCATTGGACTTGACATCTGGGGAGGAAAGTCTGAGATTGGCTGTAGAGAAAGCGGAATCATTTTTTGATGCAGCTGGAGTGGATTATATGATTCACAATGCAGCCTATGAGCGTCCAGTAAGTCCACAATATTTTTGATAAAGAAGCCCACAATTAATTGAACTTCCAGTATTGGCCAAATTATTCTCTGGCATCTGATTCAGGCTCTGATCGATTATATTAGTTTGTTTCTGCTTTCATTTGGATTCATTATGTTCATGGTGATAGTATATCCCTTTTGGGCTAATGAATATAAGGGCTTGTTATGAACAAACTCATCTTATGGAGTTTTCTTAACCCATGTATTTCAACATTAAATTAACAGATCATTAGGAACCCTGTTAACATTGAGGATATTCAATTCTTTTGCCAGTCGTATAAAAAGCATAGAACATGAGGGTGTTTTGAAAAATTGAACTCTTCAATATTTTCTGGAGATGGTTTGACCAAGTATGTCCTATTTTTATCTCAATCTAGAGAAACTGGGAACTTCTGTTATGGCGCTTGACGATTGAGTTGTGCAACAAAAAGTCACCCTTCACTTCTTAAAAATATCTTCTGGTGTTCTTATCAATCTTTATGTTTAACTTTTGTGCCTCCTATTTGGTTGGGCATGAAACAATATGATTTCACGCCAATCTTATATAATTTTATCAAAGTAATTTTTAGAAGAAAACGCTAAAAGCATTCACACTTAAAAAGTTTTTTAATATAAAAACCTTAATTTTGTGGAATTCTATGTAGCTTGAGGGTTTACACTTGTTGAGGATGTCAAATTAGAAGTTAGAACTTCAAGCAATGTAGCTGGTTTTAATGTAAACTAGTAGTTTCTAAGTAATGTAGCTGGTTTTAATGTAAACAGGTAGTTTTTAACTTTGTTCCCCTTGTAAAAACAAATGGTGCTAAATCTTTTATAACTATCACTGGAGTACATGCAGGTGGGTGGGGAGAGGAGTGAGAGAAATCACTATGAAGGACAATTTAAAATTTGCACATTTATCTTTGTAGCTTGCAGAACTTTAACATCTGGGTTTCCACCGAGTTTTTCTTTGATCAATTCAAGATGATTGTTAATGTTATGAAGATGTAGTTAGATAATATAATTCTCTTTATTGCAGAAATCTACAGCACTGGATGTGACAGAAGAAACTCTCAAGGTATCATGTCTTCATAAACTACGTTGGACTGATTAGGTCCATATCCATGCCTAGCCTATAAAGTTCCACCCTAGTCAGTTCATGGGTTCTTTGCTTAATCATTTCAATCAGCACTAGCAGATTCTCAATTCAGTAGTACACAAGCACAACCACAAATAGTTCGTTTTACAAAAGATGTTAAGACACAATCCTTCTGAAAAATAGATGTTAAAATACAAGTAAGTGTTTGTCAACTGCAATATTATATCAACATATAGAATCCCCTTAGTTCTTATTGTTTATTTGTTGGTTTCCAATGATATTTTTGGCTAGGAATATGTTCCTTCCAGATTATATTTCCTTTCAGTGACAATCATAAGCAATTTACATTAGGAAAGAAGACAAATTTCCAGAGTAAGTTATGTATAATGAGAATATCTGTATATCCTTGGTGCAGAAGTTGACCCGATGTGGTGACAGGGGCATAACAAAGGAAAATTTACAGTCAATTCTGCATATGGAATCCTGAATAATCACCCAATCAGTCAAGACTAACAGTTGTGTCCATGGAAGCACATATGGGAAGTTAGAATTCCATATAAAATGGAATGCTTTATCTGGTTGGTAGTAACAGGCATGCTTAACGCATGAAATTTAAAGAGAGACATACAATTATCTTCAAGATGCTATCTTTGTGGTAAGGAAGCTGAAACTGTCATCTATGTTACATTGTGGGTTGACTTCTCAAATCTGGAACATCTTTCTATACATGAGGTATCAAATGGACAGTGCCAAAAAGCTCTTTGGAGTCTTTGGTGGACAATGCCATGTTGTTGAAATGTATTTGGTGGACTGTTAATTTTGAAGTCAATACTTGGAGGTGAAGCGGGCGTCCTCCCAATCACATACTTAGGTATTCCTTTGGGGGCAAAATCCAAGTCTATGGAAATCTCGGATGGGGTGATGACAAGTGTAAGAAGAGGTTAGCAAGGTGGAAGTCTCAGTACCTTTCGCTAGGGGCCAGACTATTTTGATTAATTCTGATGCACTTCCAACATATATGATGTCATTATTTCCTGTCCCACTAGGAATCATCAATAGTTTGGATAGCATCAGAAGAAAAATTTTGTGACTAGAGAACAAGGAAAGGAGAGGGTATCACTTAGTCAAAGGGATCAAGAATATGAAGAACCAGAGCAAAGCTTTGAGAATGAAGTGGCTTTGGAAGTACTCAAATGATAATCAGAATATGTGGGGCTCAGTCATAAAGGAAAGATATGAAGAGAGTGATAATTGGATGACAAAGGAGGTTACCACCCCTTATTGTGTTAGCTTATGGAAATTCATTAGAGAACTTTGGAATGAATTCAAACAAAAAACCAAGATCAAAGTGGTAGATGACATTAAAACTAGATTCTGGAAGGACAATTGACATGCAGAAGGAAATATGGAGACTCTCTTCCCTAACATCCAAAATTTAGTTCTTCAGCAACAAAGTACTATAGCTGACTTATGCACTCTTCAAGGGTGGAATTTTGTATGTAGAAGACACCTCAATGACTGAGAAATTCCAGGAGTAACAAAATTTTTTAGAAGCATTGATCAGTTTAGTGGATTGGAAACAGGGCTGGACAGATTGCAGTGGTCGGGAAGCAGGAAAGGGATTTTTAAACTAGGTGCAACATACAAGAAGTTGAACCATCAAAATCTACAGTTACTCAGGTGGCATTGGAGACATATATGGAAAGCCAAAATCGCCTACAAGGTGTCTTGCTTTGTGTGGTTGCTGGCTAAAGAAACAGACACAGGAGAATTTAATGAAGAGGCGAAATACACTTTACTCTAGATATTTTTTCTGTGGAAAAACTTCAAAAACAGTCAATCACTTGTTCATCTAATGTGAAGTCACTGGCCAGTAGTTCCTGAGACTTAAAAAAGCATGTCCTGGTCCATGCCTGGGAGAATTTCAGAGGCTCTATATAGCTGGGAAGAAGAAGGGACACAAGCAAAAAATAGAAGTAACTTGAGAATTGGTCCCTGCCACTCTTTGGTGGACAATATGGAAAGAGAGGAACCATAGAGTTTTTGAGAATAGGGAGAGTAGTATGCAACAAGTCAAACTGAATTGTATTGTGACCATGTGTTTTTGGTGTAATCAAATTATACTGTAATGATACCGTCTCTATCATTGATGTCTTAGACTCATTATAGGGATAGGTTGGTATTACTAGAGTTCCTTGTGTAAATACGGTTTTCAGTAAAACCTATGTACTGTTCTACAGAAATAGAAACAATTACCATTTTCAAAAAAAATATTAAGGATAGCTTTTTCGGTTTTAGCTTCACATTTATGCATATTGGTTTGGCACTGTGTTTGTGCATTGATATATAGAGATTGTTACCATTCTTAAAAAAAGAAGAAGGGAAGGGGTGAAACTTGGAGACTTAGAGGGAGCTCGATCGCAGAGTTTTACAATTACTGCAAAAACAGGAGGATGGAGGGAAAAAGGAATTCAAACAACACGAAGGAAATTATAAATATCATTTGAATTTCATTTAGTCTCAAATGTACATCATATGGGCTATGTATGTTTTCTAGGTGTCTAGCTTGTAAGAGATGTCAGTTTGTGTATAATTAGCTTGGCAGAAAAAAGTTCTTTAGATGCAGGCCCTTTCTGGTATAATATATTGGAGTAACTTTTATTAAAAAAGGGGAAGCTGCTTTTTTTCTTCTTCTTTTTTTGTTGGACACTTTTTTCATCGAAAGCATGAGCATGTTTTTATGGTTTTGCTATCCATCTCTACGGAGGATTTGTCAGAAAAAGAGTCCTGAGGTTCTTATGACTCTTCATTAGTTTCTTTGAACAGATCTGTTCTGTGGATATCCATCTACCCATGGTGACCTGATAATATATGACATCCGATTATGAAATGTTTCTTTTGTGTCGCTTCAAATACTTATATCATATCTGATCTGTTAGTAGGCAATGTTAAATGTGAATGTCGTGGGCCCCATATCAATGACGCGGATGCTTGTGCCTTACATGCTGAAGCGGGGAAGAGGACATCTTGTTGTGGTAAGTAGGATTATCAGAGGTGCGATTAAGTTTGGTGACTACAATTATCTTGATGCCATAACCTGATAGCAGAACTTGTTCCGGACAAAAATATCTACTAAATTATTAATTACGAAAATACTTAACTTTCAAATCTCATACAAAATGCTGGCTGGTGGTTTACCAAGGTTGTTGCAGTATAGTCTACTAATGTTATCTTAATTTAGTACAATCTTTTGGGATCACATTTCTTTTCTGGTTCTTCTCTTATACAATTCTGATTTTCAGAGTCGTTCTTTTCTATGCAAATTTTTTATGCAGGCAGGTGAAACTCAAGTAGATCCATACTCTAAAAGGAATATAATAACACAATAATTCTCTTGGGAAAACTGTTTTTATCACGTTCTTTTGTTAATCAGGTGGTTGTTTTTTAGTATGCCCTCGCGGCAGGACTCTGGAAAGTTTCTCCACTTTTATAATCGTTCTGTTCCACTATTAATATGTGCAAGAAATTTAGTTTTCTGTACTTTATATATCCCTGGATGAGGCGATGGTAAAAAAAATAATTTGTTTTGTTTTTATACCTAGATGAGCAGTGCAGCTGGAAAGACTCCAGCACCAGGTCAGGCGGTATACTCGGCTTCTAAATTTGCAGTAAATGGGTATTTCCACTCCTTGCGTTCTGAGGTATGCATCATTTTTTTAATAATTTTATTAATAATTGGGGAAACCCCCTCATATACAAGCTGCATACCTAAAACGAGAACCTACATCGAAACATGATTCTCAAAAAAAGAGGCCCAATTTTCTAGACAAACTTCGGTCTCGTGGGAACACCAAAAGTAAACTAGAAACAGAAGATTATTTGCAACTTTACGATATCTTGTTCAACCCCTTCAAACACTCTCCAATTTCCCTCTCTCCAAATAACCACAACAGTGCTAGCGGGAAACCTTTAAAGCCATAGGACTCCTTTTTCTCCTCCTATAACTCCAGCTATGCAAAGCCTCCTTCACTGTTCTTGGCATCACCCATCGCACCCCAAACCAATTAAGAATTAATCTCCACAAAAGTTAGCCACTTGACAATGGAACAAGAGATTATTATCCACATCTTCACTCAAACTTTTGCACAGGAAGCACCAACTAACATAGTTGATCTTCTTTTTTTGTCTGGTTTTCCGCTGTCAATATCACACCCTTGCTGCCAACCATGCAAAGAAACACTCCTTCCTCAGACCCCTGGGTACTTAAATAGCACAATGAGGGAAAATACATTAAACTTTTATTATTAACCTCTCATAAATACCATCGAACAGTGAATTAGCCATCTCTACTCCATTGTTATCAAAAGAAAAAATCACAAAAAAGCTCTAAGCTCCATTGGGGCTTTAAGCGCAAAGTGCAAATAAGACGTTGACTTTAATGAAAAAAGACGCAAGGGGAAAAATATACAATAAATATGTTTAGTCAAGGCTAATAATTTAAAAGCATGACAAATATATGAACAAAGAAATTGAAAAATAATAACGATAAAATGAAATAGCAATTGTTTAGTGTGGTCTCTTTAGAAGAGGTTCATTGACAAAGAAAAGTATGTCTTGGAACCTTGATGACGACACTAAAGCTCACATTAAGTAAGGCGAAGCGATCAACATGTTTTGAGCCTTGCTTCAGGGCTTAAGCGTTGTGCCTCTGATAACACTGTTCTACTCTCTCACCATCTCCATACATCTCATCTATTAATAAGCAGATCCTCCCCATACAGTAACTCAACCAAATTAATAAAATTCTTCTAACTCCCAGTCCTGTAGATTCGTCCTGAACCTCAGATCCAAATGAACTTCCCCCTCATGAGACCTCAAAACTTGATGGACTGTCATCTCTCTTTGGCAAGACACTCTATATATGTTAGGGAAAACTTCCCGCAGCTCATCCTCCCCACACCACTAGTGTGTCCAGAAACTAATACTTATGCCATCCCCAACTTCGGAAGATGTATGTCTACCGAAGTCTTCCCGTTCCTTCAAAATACTCCATAAACCACACCTAAAAGGTGTTTGATATTGTTAGTCCTCCACCCACCTTCCAAAATGCCATACTTTTCTACTACCACCCCTCCTAAACACATTCTCCTCCACCCCAAACCTCCATAACCACTTCCCATAGCGACGTTTTGTTGAACCCGTGATCTTTCACACCAAGTCCTCACCATTCCTTTGGAGATGTGACAATTCATCACTAAGTGAAACTTTTTATATCACTCCGTTGAGTTCCATTAAATTTTCCACTAAAGTCTTTCCATCTTTTAAGGCACTTTACAAGGAGCCTGCAGGAGTGACATTAAATATGTGGGGATGCAGATAAAGTACTTCTGATCAATACTTCTGTTAAAGAATGAAAAAAGGCTTGGACAATCCTCCTCCCTTAAAGCTAGCTTTTGGGGTGTGAGTTAGATTTAAGTCCTAATTTCACATGGTATCAGAGTAGGGCCCGTCTCACCCCATGTTGTCCCCCAAAATCAAAAATTGCCCATGCACTAGATGCTAAACACTGGGCGTGAGGTGGAGTTGTAAAGAATGACCAAAGTCCAACATCGGTGGTTAACGAGATGGGTGATCTCCTTATAAGACTTGGGCAATCTTCCTTCCTTTGAGCTAGTTTTTGGGGTGTGAGTTAGGCCTAAGACTTAATTTCACATTTGCTAGCCTCGAAAGACCATGAGTAAGAAGAAAAACGAGAAATATACCAAAAGACACAGGTTTAACTTGGTTCTATCAATCGACCTACATCCGCAAATGAGATGAACAATCCACTATAAATATGAGAGTACAAAATATAGAGATAAATAACCTCAACCAGTTCACTTAGAATAAATGAGAGGTTCACACAAGTGATAACGTATCAAATTTGTAACTCATAAATTCTCCCTCTAACCAAAACTATCAAATCCCTTGAGACTACATTGTGAATGCTGATTAAAATTAGAAAGAACATACCTCTATTTATAGAGTCCTAAACCTTTTCCTATAAGAAAAGAACTAGCAAATTCAAAACCTTTTTCTAAAAGGAAAACCTATTTATGGTAAGAAAAACAGGGCAAATAAATCCTAACAAATCTCCCCCTTTGCCAGAATTTCTGTCAAAGTAAATTTGTCCACCTTCTTCACATAATCTTTAGGATCTTGCATCTCGTCTCCATAATCACCATCAAATCTGTGTCTCAAAACAGAGAATCCATCTGAAACAATTTCTCCAATAAAAGTCTTCAGTACTGTCAAAAAGGTTGCGGCTAGAACTACACTTGCCATGATGAACACTCATTTCTAACTTGGCTCCATCATTGAACAATGACTCTGATACCATGTTAAATTTTGCTCTCTCTAAAGTGAGGGTTGATAGGAAGAGAGAGGAAAACGACGCAGCAGTGAAGGGCTCGTCTCACCCAATGTTGTGGCCCCTAAAATAAAAAATGGCCCACGCACCAAGTGCTTAGTACTGGGTGTGAGGTAGGGTATTAAAGAATGACCAAAGTCCAACATCGGTAGTTAATGAGAAGGGTGGACTTCTTATAAGACTTGGACAATCCTCCTCCTTTTGAGCTAGCTTTTGAGGTGTGACTTGTGAGTTAGGCCTAAGACCTAATTTAACAACTTCCTTCCCTCCTTTGGGGAAATATCTCTTTTGCCACCCCTCTAGATGCTTCTTTAATCTCTCGATCATCGGATTCAACACTGATAGATCTTTGTTCAAAGCACCCAATGGTAGACCCAAATATGAAGTAGGTAATGTGCCCACCTTACAATTCAACACCTGCACAATCTCATCCATATTAACCACTTCTCCTACTTGAGTGATTTCATATTTCCTGAATTGATCTTTAGGCCTGACACAACCTGAAGGAAATAAGTATCTGTCTCAAGTAATCTAGCTGTAATTTAGTTGGGAGACCTCTGCACAAAAGACCAAGGTATCATCCACAAATAAAATGTGTGACAGTCATATTACTCTGCTCTGCAATGAAGCATCGAAATCCTTCAAGAAGCCTCTGGTAACTGCCCTATCAATCATTTTGCTGAGTGCTTCCAATACCAAAGTAAATAGCATTGGAGTAAAGGATCCCACCGTTTTAACCCCCTCGAGCTCCAGAGTAACCAAAAGGATTCCTATTTGCTAAAATAGAAAATCTGGCAGTAGAGATGCAAACTTTAACCCATTTCCTCCCCTTGTCCCTAAAACTCATCTTTTGCATCATGAAGTGTAGAAACTCCCAATTCACATGATCATAAGCTTCTGAAGATTTAATTTACATAAAATGCGTGACTCTTCTTTCTTCCTTCTGGAGTGAACCACTTCATTTGGCGCTAAATTTGCATCAAGGACCTGTATTCCTTGGACAACAACATTTTGAGAGGATGAAACTGTCTAATCCAGTACGCTGTTAGAAAGCTCCTTAGAGATGATTTTATGGTGCTACCAGACTAACATGCCTAGAATCTTTGATGCTTATTGCACTCCTTCGTTCTTCGGCATAATGGTAATGAAAGATGCATTAAGACTTTTCTCACTCTCCAGTTTCTTGAAATTCTGCATTAGTCTCCATCAACTCACCTTCAACTATCCTCCAATAGTGTTGGAAAAAAGCTAGAGGGGCCCCTAAGGCCTAGCTCGAGTGGCAAAATGTGGAGGATTTGTGGCTTCGGTTGCAGGTTCAAGCCCCACACCATGCAAAGCGAAGCACGATATTTAAGTGGAGAAGGGTAGAGGGGTGGACCCATTATCCACCGAGTTTAGAAGACTGTGAGTGGTCCAAAGGGCGGGTCACAGACGGATTTCTCGGTTATAAAAAAAAATTCTATACTACAACAAATATGATATAAAGCTACGACATTATTAGCTACGACATGAAATTCGTCACTAATTGTTTGCTTTTAGTGACAAAATTTACTTTTCGTGTTTAAATATATGACACATACTTTTAGTGACGAAAAGTAAAAATTTGTAATAAAGTTTTGTCCTCTAATGTTTTCCACCAAAAATTAATTTGCGACATTTGTTAGGTAGTGTTAGTCACGAATTTAAAGTAATCGGCGACACATTATTTCGTCACTAATAATGTGTCTAATTCATGGCAAATTATTTTTTGTCTTAAAATATATTAATTCTTGGACCAAAAAAAATTCATCTAAAAAAACATGTTACAATATCGACAAATTAGAGTTCGTAGTTAAATATTATAAGTTTTAGCTATAAAAATTTAGGTTTAATTATGACATTTATTTTCGTCACTAATAATATAAGTAATTGGTGACAAAGATTTTATTGTCTCTAATCCATCTGCGATTTAGTGATAACAAAAAAATTGTCACAAAATATTTAAGGTGTTTAATAGCGACGACTTAAAATTTGTAGTGAATAATTTAATTATTTGCTATGAAAACATTCATAGCTAAATACAAATTTTCATTTCTACAATTGTTCATAATTATAAGTGACAACTTAAAAAAGGAATAATGCAAGTGCTTCATAAGAAATAGACATATTTTACTCGTTAATTGTCGAGGGAAAATACTAAAACCAACGAAGTTAGACAATTTTGTAAAAATGAAAAAGTTCAATACATCAATTTTCTTAAATTACGCAATTATAAAATTTGTCATTTGAAAAGTATAATCCAGGTTATAAGTATTGTAAGTGGGGTATGGTTCTACCACTAGATTGCTAATATTTGTCGGTTTCGCACTTTTGTTTTTATTTTATACACTTTCATTGATGAAGACGATAAAAAAATAATTTCTCAAGTCTTTGTGTTTTTTGTGTATGTCTATTGATTTGTGTTTGATAAACTACATAGACTAAGGGTGTGTTTGGTATGAAGGAAAATGTTTTTCTAGAAAATGTTTTCCTGGAAAACAAGTAGATTTTGGACTCGTTTTCTCATGTTTGGTTAGTGAGTAGAAAATATTTTCCGGAAATGATTTTTAGTGTTTGATTTATGAATGAAAAATATTTTTTAGAGACATCTTTTATTTTTAATAGAGTACAAAATAATTTATGAAATTGAAAAATATTTTTTAAAAATAATTTTTATTTGGGGTGGTGGTGGAGAGGGTAGGAGTGAAAAATAAAAATTTGAACTTTATAGTATTTTTAAAAAACAAAATTAATTTTTTTGGGGGTTGAGGGTGGATGGGGGGCTGGTAGGGGGGGGA